>NW_012115043.1:7687998-7692476 GCF_000951035.1 Colobus angolensis palliatus
TACTAAAAATACAAAAATTAGCTGGGTGTGGTGGCACGTGCCTGTAATCCCAGCTACTCAGGAGGCTGAAGCAGGAGAACTGCTTGAACGGGGACCCGGGAGGCGGAGGTTGCAGTGAGCCGAGATCACGCCATTGCACTCCAGCCTGAGCAACAAGAGTATAACTGTCTCAAAAAAAAAAAAAAAAGCACTGGAATTGGACATTGGACAACAGATATTTTAGGACTGAAGTCATTGTGGATTAGTACTTCTTTTAATAATTTTAATAATTACATTAGATTATCAAGACTTGGATGAAAAGACATTTTGGCCTCAGGGTGGCTGCCTCAGCTCTGGTTTGCCATGTAGGAGCTAACAGACAGTACTTTAGACTCATTTCCTCTTTTATAAAAATGGAGCTCAGAAGTCATTTCCCTGGAAAAACTGCTCGGCAAGGTGGCTAAAGGTGCAGCCCATCAAAGAAGAGGGGCATGGGATGGTGGCTGTCAGAGCGTGGGGAGGACCCTGTGGCTCATGGCCATCCTCCAGTCTCTCTAGGCCAAGCTCAGGCGACCCAGCAGCCACAGACCACCCAGCCAAGTGGCCTTGATTATGTGGCAGCCTCAAGGGGAACTAGATGTAATTTTCTTTATTATAATTTGGCCTCTCCTGATGTCTGGTTTCCCTTAGATGCCCTGCTGCTTTCCTTTTCTAGCCTCATTTCCGATCCCTCCCCTCCCCCAACCCCTGGATGGCGCAACAGGCTTGCTTTCACCACCCACCTCCCTGGCTTGCAGTCCCCTGGCCCAGGTGAATCAACATAGGTTGCCCGGCACAGCCCCATTCCTGGCATCTCATGATCCTCCTGCCCTGGACCTCTTTCTCTTTGTTTTCTCCAGAGGAACTGTGAGAGTGACACTGAGGAGGACATCGCCAGGAGGAAAGCCCTCCACCCGCGGAGGAGGAGCAGCACCTCCTAACTGGCCTGGCCTGCAGTGGCTGCCAGGGAAGTCTGGGCCCAGCGGCGCTCCCTTCTGTGCAGACTCTTGGACCTAGCTCAGCACCAGCACCCGGGCGTCCTGAGCACTTCGCAAGAGAGGTGGGCCCACAGAACTCAGAAGTGCTTGCAGGCGAGCCAGGAGACCCTGGGAGCTGTGGCTGTCTCCTGTGGAGGAGGCTCCGACTTTCCCAAAGCTCTTAATTCTCCATAAAATGGGCTTTCCTCTGTCTGTCATCCTCAGAGCCTGGGGTAGGGGTGTGGGCTTAGGAAAACAATATAAAGGACATCCTCATCCTCAGGCGGTGAAGGTCAGACTCAGGCAGCCTTCCTCACAGGCTGAGGGGCTTCAGAACCAGCCTGGCCAAAACTACACCAGGAAGACACAGTCCTCCCCGTTGGGAACAGGGTGATTGAGGAAAGTGAACCTTGGGTGTGAGGGACCAATCCTGTGACCTCCCAGAACCACGGAAGCCAGGACGTCAGGCTGACCAACACCTCAGACCTTCTGAAGCAGCCCATTGCTGGCCCGCCATGTTGTCATTTTGCTCATTTTTATTAAACTTCTGGTTTACCTGATGCTCGGCTTCTTTTAGGGCTACTCCCATCTGATTTCCTTTAGCCTGTGTGCCTGTGACTCTGAGGGGGCACGCAGTGGGGTGCTGAGTGGACCGAATCTCAGAAGGTCCTCCTGAACTGTCCCTGCAGGCCTGCAGTGGGCCTGCCTCCTCCTTGCTTCCCTAACAGGAAGGTGTCCAGTTCAAGAGAATCCACCCAGAGACTGGGAGTGGTGGCTCGTGCCTGTAATCCCTGCGCTTTGGCAGTCTGAGGCAGGGGAATTGCTTGAGCTCAGGAGTTGGAGACCACCCTGGGCAACATGGCAAAACCCAGTCTCTACAAAAAATACAAAAAAATTAGAGGTGTAATGGTAGACACCTGGCATCCCGGCTACTCCAGGGGCTGAGGCAAGAGCATTGCTTAAGCCCAGAAGGTCGAGGCTGCAGTGAGCTAGGATCACACCCCTGCACTCCAGCCTGGGTGACAGAGAGAGACCGTATCCAAAGAAAAAAAGGTTGCCAGACACGAGCATGCCCGTGCTCCCTCTACCTCACTGCCACCACTCCTGCTGTTAGGGGCTGAGTGTGTCTCCCTAAAATTCCTATGTTGAAGTCTTAACCCTCGGTACCATAGAATATCACTGTATTTGGAGATGGGGTCTTTAGAAAGGCACTTAAATTAAAATGAGCTCACGGGTGTGGGCCCTGATGCAATATAATTGGTGTCCTTATAAGAAGGGGAGGGTAGGACACGCAAGAAAGACCACGTGAAGGCCCAGGAGTGGGAGGGGGAATAGCCATCAGCAGACTAAGGAGGGGGCCTCAGAGGAAACCAACCCTGCTGACACCTCAATCTTAGACTCTGGCCTCAAAAATTGTAAGAAAATAAACTTCTGTCTTTTAAGCTACTCAGTCTGTGGTACTTTGTTATGGCAGCCCTAGCAAAATATACACCTGCCAAGATGGGGGCAGGAGAATTCCTAACGATGTGGGTGGAGAAGGGCAAAGAAGGATCCACGGGGAGAAGGGAGAGGAGAAAGAGACGGATGACCTGGCCCCTTGGAAATGGCAAGGGAAGTTCACTCAATGGCATCGAAATGTGGGTCCTGTTTTTCAGGCCACAAGAACAGTGTTGCTGAGCAGACTCAAGAGACGACCCATGGAAGTCAGAAATAAAGTCAGGGCGAGGCCAGGAGGTTGGGAAAGTATACGGGAAGAGGCTGAAAGAGAAGTTTTAGAAGGTGAGGAAACTGAGCTGAGGAAGTGAGCCAGGAAGGAGAGAGGGGAAAACTAGTATTAAAAGGAAAGGGTCCTGGGGAAAGAGGTCCCAGTTCCCTTTGTCAGCAGACAGTTGATGGCTCCAGAGCAAAATGGCCCCACAGGAACAGCAAGGCAACCTAGTTTCAGAAAGGTGTCCCGCTAGAAATGGAGTGAGCCCACAAGCTGGTTGCAGAAAGCTTAGCAGCTGACCAGGACTTCTTGAGCTTCCCCAGATCTCAAGTAGAAAGAGTCCTGTGCCTCCCTCCACCCTGGAAGGATAGCAGAGGCCAAGAACTGCCGACTGTGGGCGAGGGCCCTGGGCCTGCAAGGGGCTCTTGGCTGTGGTTGGTTACAAAAATCAGCAGGGCGTGTTCTGGAACAGGGCTCACTGGGAGCTCCTAGGAGGTCAGTTATGGTAATGGGGTGGGGGACTGCCCTCCTGCTAGGAAGGAGAGCAGGGAAGACCTTTGACGAACCCAGTCTTGATCAGAAGGTTAGCCTTTTACAACTTGTCTAGCCCAACCACCACGTTTCACTGAAGAGGAAACCAATGCCTAGAGAGAGGAAGTGACTAGTGCTTCACGCAACAAATTGGTGAAAATATCTGATGAAAGCCCAGACTTTCTGGCCCCTAGTAACAGTGCTCATTTCTTCAGCTGATAAGCTGCGGCGTACCTTGCAGGAAAGGATGAACCATTCGCTTTGCCTCATTGTTAACGAGTCTCATCTATTCTTGACTGTTGCTTGCCGCATCCTTCATTCTTGGAAAAGGAATAAATTGACACACTTGCTTCTACCCATCTTTCACAGTAAAGGACACTGCCCCTGGATGGGGGCATCTCAGCAGCCTACCCCCACAGGCTGCAAGGCAGTCAGGGAACCAGTATTTATTGGGCTCTTGCTGTATGCTTGGCACTGTTCTAGATGCTGGGTTGGAACAGAGCAGGACAGACACAGACCCTGTCCTAAAGGGGTCCACGTTCTCTAAGCCCTGGGAAACCAGGACTCCATAATGCCCATACCTCCTCCTGGCCCTCTTCTCATCCAGGTTATATAAAGCCCTGCTGACTGAGTCCTCTTAGCCCAGCTTTCTCGTGTTGGATGGCACCTGCTGTGTTTCCCAGAAGCCCTTGGGAAGCACAGGGCCAGGCAGTGGGCCGAGGGGGGCCTTTGAGGATGTACAATCCTTTGAGGATGACTTTGAGGACCAGCAGACAGAAGCCAGGCACCCTTGTGCCTCCCAGACAGGGGCCCAGTCCCTGTGGCCTCTCAGCTAGCGGACAGCTGCGGCCCCCAGGTGTGAGGATGAGCACCACGGGGGGCCCAGAACACCACGTGTGTTCTGTTGACTCTGAAGAAGGATGTGTTGACCAGCTGACACTTTCAGGGCTGAAAGAGACCACAGCATCCTCAGAGGCAAATGGAACATTCCAGTGACGAAAGCCATACCAAATGCAATTCTTTCAAGAGGTCTGGAGGGGTTCTGCCCCAGAGTGTGTGCTTACGTGAGTGTTGGATGTGCATTAATATTTCACAAATATCCATATAAATATTTTAGTGTGTTGCATTTCGATGTCAATCTCACTAGCTTTCCTGACTCCAAATCTTAGATTGCCTTTGCCTTTTCCCTTCGTATATTTATTTGCTGAAAACCTTATTTTGGAAGCAAATGAAAGCTGTCAGGC
>NW_012115043.1:7692981-7694659 GCF_000951035.1 Colobus angolensis palliatus
TCTATGAAGGAAAAGTCAGGCCCTGGACTCCACAGACAATCAAAGTAAGTACATGTGAAAGAACTAACTTGAGGACTCACAGGGAATTTTATCTGGCATAGGATTGGAGAACTTTCCTTTCATCGAGTCCCCAACTTGATTTCATCCTGACATTGTTCGATTCACTGTAGCTGCACCCCCAAGGACAATATCTTCCTTGGTGGTCTGCTGAGAGGATCCCATTCTAAGCAAACATTAATAGGCTTAAGGATTGAGCAGCTGAAGATCTGTGAACGATGGTTAATTGACATTTCAAAAAGCAGACACACCATTGGTGAGCTCCCCTTAACAGTGTCTCTCCTCCCGTTTTTCCCTCTCCCACTGGTTCTTTTTCTCTCCCTCTTCCTCCGTTAGCAATTCAGAATATATAGCTGAAGTATATATTTTAGTAATTTATTTACTTATTGAATAAAATTCATGTTCCCAGTTCTTAATCTAAAAAGCAGTTGATTATATTATCTAGGGAGAAATTTTTTTTAAGTATTGTTTTCCTCTATGGATCAGTGATCCTCCACCCCTAAGCTAGAGGAAGAGTGAAAGAAAAAAAATGAAGCTCATAACAATTGTTTAAACTCTGCTCTGCAATGGGAACATTTTGCATACATTTCCTTTAGTCCTTGTCCTAGTCTTGTAAGGGAAATGAGAGCCCCATTTATATGATGCAGCTGAGATTCCGCGGAGTGAGAAATTTGCATATGCAGTCACACAGCTAGGGTACTTAGAATCGGGATTCTAGCCCAGTTTTGCCTACCCGTAAATCCACATTCTTCTCTACTTTTCCTGGAGAAGTAGTGTTCAATGAAAAAGTAATCCCGGAGAACCACGTACACTATTATACTCTTTTTTTAAAAGTTCACAAACTATGCCATAAGTTGTTTAGGGATCCATGTGAATGTGATAAAATTAATTAATTTTTGAGACACAGTTTCTAATTGCCCAGGCTGGAATGTAACGGCGTGATCTCAGCTCACTGCAACCTCCGCCTTCCGGGTTCAAGTGATTCTCTTGCCTTCTAGGTGGGATTACAGGTGCCCGCCACCACGCCCAGCTGATTTTGTATTTTTAGTAGAGACGGGGTTTCAGCATGTTAGCCAGGCTGGGCTTGAACTCCTGACCCCAGGTCATCCATCCGCCTCAGCTTCCCAAAGTGTTGGGATTACAGGTGTGAGCCACCACACCTGGCCTAAAATTGAATTTTAAAAGCAAGGGAATGACTACTCTCAAAATTCAGATGAAACTTACATCTGGGTGGCTGAGATGGGGAGGAGGACAAGGGTGGGCGCTGGGCTGTTGGCAGTGTTCCAGCCAACACTGAGTTCACGGTGGGCTCCTGTAAGTTCTATTTATTAGAATGCTTTCTAACTTACATATTAGCTGTCAGGCCTGAGCCCAAGCCAAGCCATTGCATCCCCTGTGACTTGCACGTATACGCCCAGATGGCCTGAAGTAACTGAAGAATCACAAAAGAAGTGAAAATGCCCTGCCTTGCCTTAACTGATGACATTCCACCACAAAAGTGAAAATGGCCGGTCCTTGCCTTAAGCGATGACATTTTCTTGTGCCTGACTCCTCCTGGCCCTAAAAGCTCCCCCACGGAGCACCTTGTGACCCCCACTCCTGCCCACCAGAGAACAACCCC
>NW_012115043.1:7695239-7698101 GCF_000951035.1 Colobus angolensis palliatus
CGCCACCATGCCCAGCTAATCTTTGTGTTTTTAGTAGAGACAGGGTTTCACCATGTTGGCCAGGATGGTCTTGATCTCTTGACCTGGTGATCTGCCCACCTCGGTCTCCCAAGGTGCTGGGACCACAGGTGTGAGCCACCGCGCCTGGCCTTTATTCCCTTCTTAAAGAGACTGGGTAGGAAGCACCCTCTGCCCCTTGCAGCCCTGCCTCCTCAAACATTGCCTCCCATGGGAGTTTGCGTAAGGACGTGGGTCTGAGGACAACTTCCAAGGCCGACGAGGCTGAGTTTGCCAGCTCATGCTCCGGGTGCCTTCATGTCTCTTTGGATTTAAACCCAGAGGCCAGAACAGCATTTGAAAAGTCAGCTGGGCCATTATCCTGCTCCTAGATGGGATTGCACTTGGGTTTCTTGGTCTCATTTTGGAATTGAGCCAGGAAGATCCTATATCATCCCTCAATTCCCTTCTCCAGTTCTTAACAGTCTTTATTATATTTTACCACTCAGATCCAAAAAGCCTGGGCTACGTCCTGCCACTTTGCAGCTGTTGAACTTAGCCTTGTCATTCAACCTTTCTGGGCCTCAGTCTTCTAATCTGTGAAATGGTGATATCAGTGTTACTTGTCATGAATGCCTTGTTGAAACCAATTTTGTAAATGAGCTTTGTCAACTTTGAAGGACTTGGCAAGCAAAAAGAATTTGTTTTTACACAATTTAGTTACACTCTGGGACCACAGGCATAAAGAGTGTAAGGAAGCTCCAACTTCCTCTGAAGATTCCATAACAGTCGCTTTTGAAATAAATTGACAATAGATTTACGGGAGAAAAACCATTTTAATTTTGTGCCTGTACACAGGAGCCTCATAGAAGAATGAGGCTCCAGAGAGGGACCCAGTGGTTGAAGTTTTTACAGCATAAAGGAATAGAGCCTTGAGGCTTTTGGGGGAGCTGGTGGTAAGTTATGGGAAGGAAAGGGGAAGAACTGCACAGAGACTGAAGGTGTCTTATGCAAATACAAATCCCTCAGGCAATCAAGTTGTTTTGGAACTTCCTCCAGAATAGGCAATAGCCTGTCTAGGGGTGGTGATGACTTTTCATCTCCTTGTGGTTATTAACATTTCCTGGTTGTTTGATCAGATTCCTAGGGAAGGGGGTCGAGACAATTCCACTCCTTTTGGAAGACCATCCCTCAGTCAACAGGTAGGAACTTCAGAGGGAGCTCCTCCCTGCCCTGGGGAAGAAGAAGAGGGCTGGGAAGGAGAAGGTCAGAGAGAGACCTTAGTTTTCCTCTGGGGCTTTTTGGTCTCCTTTGTTCAGAGCACTCAGCATACCACCCCAATAAGAGCAACTCTGAGAAATGTAGAAGTTAGTCCACCATGGCTAATAGACTCAACACTGCTTACCTAGACTTTGGACAGAGGGCTCCCGGAGATCAGTGCACCTCTTACCTCTCAGACTCTCAGCAGTGGTTTAAACACAGGGGAAAGCATCACGTTGATGCTGGAGGCTCTCAGCGAGGTGCTTCTCAGCTGGCTGTCTTCCTCCCACTCTTCCGAGAAGGGCTGCTGAGAGTCAGGGTGCTGAGAGGACAGTATACTGCTCCTTTGTCTTTTCATGCAGCACCCTAACACAGGTCTGAATGAAAAGCCAAAGCGTGTAACAACTCTTTTTTTTTGATTCGGAGTCTCACGCCCAGCCTGGAGTGCAGTGGTGCAATCTCTGCTCACTTCAAGCTCCTCCTCCCGAGTTCACACCATTCTCCTGCCTCAGCCTCCCAAGTAGCTGGGACTACAGGTGCCCGCCACCACGCCCAGTTAATTTTTGTATTTTTAGTAGAGATGGGGTTTCACTGTGTTAGCCAGGATGGTCTCAATCTCCTGACCTCGTGATCCACCTACCTTGGCCTCCAAAAGTGCTGGGATTACAGGCGTGAGCCACCACACACCCGGCCCGCTCCTTTGTCTTTTCATTCAGCACCCAACACAGGTTCTGAATGAGAAGACAAAGTGTGTAATAACTCTTTAAAGAACTAAGTGCGGGACTTGACTATTTGCCCCTACCCCGTTTTCTTATTTTGAGTGTTGTGTTAGTTTGTTAAGAATGCCATAACCAAATGTCACAGACTGGACAGCTTAAACAACAGAAGTTAATTTTCTCACAGTTATGGAGACTAGAAGACCAAGACCAAGGTGTCAGCAAGATCGGTTTCTCCTGAGGCCTCTCTCCTTGGCTGGCAGACGGCCGCCTCCTTGCTGCCTCTTCACACAGTGATCCCTCAGTGGATGTGCGTCCCTGGTGCCCCTGTGTGTCCACATTTCCTTGTCAGATTGGATTAGGGCCATACAGCCTCATTTTAACTTAATCACCTCTTTGAAGGCTCTGTCTGTAAATACAGTCACATTCAAAGGTACTGAGGGTTAGGGCTTCCACATGTGAATTTGGTGGGGACCTAATTCAGCCCATACACTGATGTGAATCTATCTAATTCTTCATTAAAAGAAAGTAAGTACTTTGCCTTCCTGTTTTACATCCAGCTTCTGAATACCCCTGGGAGATGGAGCTATGGGCCCAGCCTGGCACAGACCATCCTTGGTGTATGAGGTCAGCTGTGCCAAACCACAGCAGGGCAGAGACAAGCACCTTTGTAGGCTTTGTGTTCCAGGCACCCTTGGCCGTTGGACACCCTGCCTCTTTTCTTACTCAGGAGTTGGTGCTGATGCTTAATAAAGAACATTTGCTGGCCGGGCGCGGTGGCTCACACCTGTAATCCCAGCACTTTGGGAG
Source organism: Colobus angolensis palliatus (assembly GCF_000951035.1). Lineage (NCBI taxonomy): Eukaryota > Metazoa > Chordata > Mammalia > Primates > Cercopithecidae > Colobus > Colobus angolensis. Next base: position 7,698,023 of record NW_012115043.1, read on the forward strand.
GCCACAGTGGGTGGATCACAAGGTCAGGAGTTCGAGACCAGCCTCAACAACATGGTGAAACCCTGTCTCTACTAAAAAA
>NW_012115043.1:7698681-7701211 GCF_000951035.1 Colobus angolensis palliatus
AAAAAAAAAGAAGAAGAAGCTGGGAAGAATTATGTTGCCGTTGAAACTTAGAAATATAATTCAAATAGCCAAAGAGTTTCATTGTTTTGGCTGCATCACTTATTTACACACTTTGCCCCTGTGAGCAGGAACTGGGTGTTTGTCTCTGGGCTGGCTGGCAAGAGAGAGGGTAGTGGAGGTGCTTGGAAGATCTGTCTGCAAGGGCTGGGCAGCCTGACGGAAGGACGTGCAAGCTTCCTGTCTGTGGATGAGAGAGGAAACTCTGTATGGGAGCTCTTGGAAGGGAAAGACTGTGTCAGTTCATTTATGGGGCCCCACAGTGTGCTGGTGCCTGGCAGATGGTATGAAGATCTGAGGAGGAAAGGCGGGGTGGGAGGGAATGAAGGAAGGAACGAGGGGAAGGAGGGAAGGAGATAAGAAGTGTGGCAGCCCCAGAAATACCTTCAAGAGAGAACCCGCAGCAAGAAGTGCTGTTCACGGCTGGCCCCCAGCTGCCACCCCTTCAGGGTATTGTATTAGTTTGCTAAGTGCCAGCTGACTTTTCAAATGCTGTTCTAGCCTCTGGGTTTAAGTCCAAAGAGACATGAAGGTACCTGGAGCATGAGCTGACAAACTCAGCCTCGTTGACCTTGAAAGTTGTCCTCAGACCCACGTCTTTACGCAAACTCCAAGGGGAGGTGATGTTTGAGGAGGCAGGGCTGGGGGTGGCAGGGGTATGTTCTACCCCTTCTCCTTAAAAGGGGTATATAAAAATCCCAGCCCAGGTATTCTTAGAGCATTCTCAAAGTAGTCACAGGGCCTTTGCTCTCCGTAGGCTGCTTTTGGCCACTGATTGAGCATGGTGGGATGGGAGACAGGCGGCGGGTACTCGAACCAGCCATTCCTGCCCAGCGTGGGACCCTTCTAATCTTTGCTCTTGGACTGCTCATCACCTGGCTGAGCCCTTCTCTGGGTTGCTCTGCCATCAGAGGCACTTCCTAGCCAGCCCTCCTTCCTTAGGTGTCACACCTACATCATGGCCTGAAAGCTCTCCCTTGCCTACTCCTGCTTCCTTTCCCTTTTATCCTTCATAGGCGTTCCTCATCCCCCACCCCAGGTCTCCAGCACTTCTCATTCCATCTTGGCATCTGCTTCCTGAAGGATCTGAACCCACACAGGAGAGAGGGTAAAAGGAGGAAAGTTTGAATTTGTTCCTTCTTTTTATCTCCATTGATTCCTTTGGCAGGCATGGACTGACAGAGCCACTGCACTCACCTTAAAGCTGTCAGCTGGGGACAGTGGTGCACCTGTAGTCCCAGCCACTTGGGAGTCTGAGGCAAGAGGATTGCTTGGGTCCAGGAGTTGGAGGCTACATTGCACTATGATTGCATCTGTGAATAGTCACCGCAGTAAGACCTGTCTCTTAAAGAAAGAAAAAAAAAGAAAGGAAAGGAAAGGAAAGCTGTGAACAGAGCAGTTGGTACTCAATTAGTCTTAAAAAAAAAAATCAATGGTGGGCTGGGCGTGGTGGCTCACACCTGTAATCCCATCACTTTGGGAGGCTGAGGTGGGCAGATCACCTGAGGTCAGGAGTTTGAGACCGGCCTGGCCAATGTGGTGAAACCCCGCCCCTACTAAAAATACAAAAATTAGCTGGGCATGGTGGTGGCTGCCTGTAATCCCAGCTACTTGGGAAGCTGAGGCAGGTGAATCGCTTGAACCCAGGAGGCAGAGGTTGCAGTGAGCCAAGATGGCGCCATTGCACTCCAGCCTGGGCAACAATAGTGAAACTCCGTCTCAAAAAAAAAGAGAGAGAGAGACATCAAGAAGCATGATCTGAGGGGTGCATGGGAGAAGCTGCGGTTTCTAACTGTGGGAATCTGGAGGACTATATGAACAAGGTGAACTTTAATTTGGCCTTAAATTTTGGGTAAGCTTCTGCTAAGAGAAGGGACAGGAAGTTATGGGTTAGTATTCTAATGGCTTTTCCTTCTCGTGGCTGAACTTTGGAAAGCTACCAATTAAATGAAAGAATGGGGGTTTACTTTTCTGGGGGTTAACTGGACGATGGTGAATTCGTAGTTCTACCATTTTCCTCTTCTCTGTCCATTGTGACCCTGGTTCTTGGTCAGAGACCAGAGGGCCCTGTCAGAGAGCCAGTGGCCATCTGTTGGGGTTGGCAGAGGCATTCAAGGTCAGGCATACAGGACAGATGTGATTCTTTCTGAGTCCTTTGGAGGAGTTTGTGTGTGTATGTGTGTGTGTGTGTGTGGCTGTAGTTGGGTATCTGTGTGTTTCTGGGCATACCTAGGCACCTGTTGTGGGCGTGTCTCTGTGGGATGCGTGGACATGTGTGTGGATGTGTCTGGGTGTTTGTGTGTGTGGATGTCTTTATGTGTGTATCTGACTGTGTCTGGATGTCTGTGTGTAGCTATGTCTGGATGTCTGTGTGTGCGTGTGTTGGGTGTCTGGGCGTCTCTGTGTATGTGGGTGTCTGTGTGTGCATGTCTGTGTGTTTGCGTTTGGGGTATGTCTGGGTATCAGGGTGTGC
>NW_012115043.1:7701581-7721563 GCF_000951035.1 Colobus angolensis palliatus
TGTGTGTCTGTGTCTCTGTGTGTGTGTGTGTGTCTGTGTGTGCGTGTGTCTTTGTGTGTGTGTGTGTCTGGGTGAATGTGTGTTGTCCAAAAGGACTCATGGAGAAAGTGCCCTCTGGGCCCAGGCTTTGCAGAATCTATTCTGCTGTCAGACCTCTGAGGCAGGTCAATGTGACATTCCGGGCGATGTGGTTGAGGACAGCCGCATCTGCTGAGTCATAAGGATGCGGGCCCTGTGTGTTCACAGTTGGACGTATCTCCTTTCACACCCACGGAGGGGAAATTTCAGCCGGGCTGGCTGACCCTGCATTCTTTCAGAAGGTCATGACCTCAGGCAGCCCAGGGAAGGAGCGGAAACAGGAATGCTGGGGAGACCTGGAGGTTGGCAGAAGGGGAACTGAGACCCAGGTGTTCCCCAGCTGGGTCTGCTGGGTCGTGGCTTTCTCAGGCCTTTCCAATAACTAAGCTGTGGGCTTTGGAACTGATGGGACACTTCCTGGTGGGGGAGGAAGCATGGGCAGGTTTTCTTAAATGATACAAATTGCCAAGCTCACCAAACTCTCACAATCAGTGCTGACTCTGGAAAGCCCCACAAAGCCATAAGAGTCCAGACTCTGGAAAATCCTTCTCTTCCCACTCCAAACTAACCAACCAACAAATAAACACCACCCACCACTACACATAGTATGCCTAGCTGCCATGCAATCAGGCGAGGCTTTCACGCCTATCGGATTGAAACAGTAATGTTTCCCCAGGGATGACAGAGGCAGAAAGCCTCAGTCCCAGGCTTTTTGGTTGGAATGGGTTTCACAGGTTCTTTCCTAAGATCAGATGGGGAGGGGCGAGGAGGGCATTTGCCCACTGGAGCACACCTGGGAGAGCACCAAGTGTGAGGGAAGGGTTCCAGCCGGACCTCGAAGGGAAACACACATCTTCTGAGCATTTACACGCATGCTACCAGGCACTGGAGACTATTCTACAGGTGGATATTCCTGTTCCTAAGGAGCCCGAGCTGGGAGCACACCTGTAGATATTCAGCTTGCCCGTAGATGAGCAGCTGCCCCTGGCCACGTGAGGTATGGATGAGGTAAGGAAAGGCAGTGTGAGTGCATCGAGGGAGGTCCTTCTGGGGAGGCGGTGATCAGAGGGAGGCAGGGAGGCTGGCCTGGAGTCAGAGGGCTTCACCACAGGTCACTCCTTGTATTCAGTGAAGGCCACTGACAAAATGTCACGCTTGCTGTGATCCCTGGTCTCCAGTAAGGTCCAGCCAGCCTGTGGGGCCTTGTGGGTCTGGCATGCGGGGCACTGGGTTTGGTGGAGGGTCAGGTTCTCCTGCGGAGAAAGGGGCCCAAGAGGGACATTGAGGTAGTCAGTACTTGGCCTAAGCAGGGGTTTCAGAGACTTTGTAGATGCTCGTCCAATACCACTGAAGATGCCCAGGGGTGACAAGGAGCTCAGGATCTCTAGGCAGGACCCTTAAGGGCTGGTGTGAAACTGTTCATGTTGTTACAAGTTCTTTCTTGGGTTGAGCTCAAGTCTGCCTCCCCGCAGATTCATCCATTGTCCTGGTTCTGTCTTTTGGGGTCATATCTGTTTAGCAAATATACAGGCAAAGATGGGAAAAGATAGTTCACGTCCTCAAGGAATCCACGGTGCAGTGACAAGGATGAAACAGGCGCTAAGCTGGGAGCTGAGGAAGGAGTCCTTTGTTCCAAGGGATGGGGGCCCAGGCAGGCATCCAGAGGAAGTAGCATCAACCAGCTTAGGCCTTTATTCCGCAAGTTATGGGAAGGGTTTAGAGGTTTTGTGAGACTTTATCAGAGCTGTGGCTAAGATCAGTGGTTCTCAAAGTGTGGTCCCTGGCCAGCAGCATTGGGGTCATCTGGGAACTTAGAAATGCAAATTCTCCAGCTGCCTCCCAGACCTCCTGGATTAGAAACTCTGAGGCCGCTTTAATAGGCCCTCCAGGTGATTCTGATTTGCTGCTTGAGAAGAACAACCCTGAGAGCTGAGGGAGAGAGAGGGGAGGTGGGGGAGCCTGGAAGAGGCCCCAGGTGCTGCTGCATCCTCCAAAAGGAATCACAGCCGGAGGATGGACCTGAGCATGGGAGGAGATATCACTAATGACGCTCCCAACTACAGTAACCAACTGTCCCAGCTTGCCTGGGACCTGAGAGGTTTCATGGGACATGGGACTTGCAGTGCTAAAACCAGGAGAGTCCAGGGCACACTGGGATGGTCAGCCACCCTGCCTTAACACTGCCCAGGAACAAGTGCTGCTCAGGATGCTTATGACGGGAATGGGCGAAGGGTGGAGTTCCCAGCATCTCTGAAGCCCATCCTCGAGGACTTTGTAGTAGCTAAAGTTGCCTGTCCCTCTTGTCACCCGTTTCTGGTGCCCGCTGTGCCTGGTAGGAGGCCTTCCCACATGCCTCTGCTGTGGCCAGGCTCTGGACACCAGAGCAGAAAGGGAGGTGGAGCCCAGGCCAGTGACAAGAATACAAGGCTGGCTCTCCATGGCCATGTTGCTGGCCAGGCACCTCGGTCACATGAAATACAATATGGCTGATGCCTCTCTGATCCTGCTGATGCTGCTGGAAGCTGAAAATACCCAGGGTCCTGGCCTGGGCACCCAGGTGGCTCCTCTGGGCCAGGAATCGGAGGAGAGGCTGTGGTGGCTCAGCCAGGCTCTGGCCTCTGTGGGGTGATTTCAGGACACTGCAGCCTCCCACTTTTCCTACAGGTGGAGGTTTTTAAAACAGGAGCCTTTTTATTTATCACCCCAGCTGCCTTCAACACATACAGGGGATGGTGGGGAGAATGACTTTACCATGTTCACCGAGCTGTTAAACACCAGACAGCAAGCCCGCCCATGGGCTTGCTCAGAGAAGTGGGGCAGCTTTCTGAAGACCCTAGCGAGCCCCTCCCCGTATCTTGTGGATGCACACGCCCTATCCATGGACTAGTCACAGAGGCCAAGCGATGGAGGAGGGTGAGACCTGAGCCTTAGAGCCTGAGGTAGAGTTAACGTCCCCAAAACTGGAAGGAGGAACACTGCTCATTGCTAAGAGAAGGGGAACAGCTGCTGGGAGATGAACCTCATGTCTCCTTCAGTTCTCATGTCTCCTTCAGTTCTCTTCCTCTGCTGCTGCCTCTGCTGGTGCCTTCTACTTGTTCAGGACTGCCTCGTGAGCAAACTTTCTGGGGTTCAAATGAGGTCCCCTACTCCCAACACACCTGCCCAGGAGTTGGTCCTGCTACAGCCTTCAAAACCTGCAGGCAGGAGGATTGCTTGAGCGCAGGAGTTTGAGGCTGCAGTGAGCTATGATCATGCCACTGCACGTCAGCCTGGGCAACACAGCAAGACCCCCATCTTTAAAATAATAATAATAATAATAATAATAATGATAACCTGTAGGTCCTGCCTCTATCAACCTCCCTTCCCTGGAAAGAAGCATCATACGTGGGCGGAGGTGCTGGCATGGAAACGGTGGCTTTGGAGTTAGCCTGGACCCCAGCGTCTGAATCCCAGTTCTGGCACCTTCTTGGCTGGGTAACTGTTAGCAAGGAACTGAGCCTCAGTTCTCCCTCTTGTAAAATGGGAATGACAGTAAGCTCCTGCAGGGCTTCTATGAGGATGAAATGCAATGAGCTGATGCAGGTGAAGTTCCTGTACCATTGCACTCAGAATGTGGTTGCTGCTGTAACAGCCATGCTTCTTATTGACAGCATACAGTACAGCATAAAAATAGACATGTAAGTGAGGAGCCTGGAGCAAAACGGGAAGGAAGATCCCCTGTAGTGGTTCTGGCCCTGGCAACCACTCTGGCGACTGCAAAGCATGTGATTGGTAGGGCCCTTCATACGAATAAGGGGTCATGCCTCTCGCTGCTGCATGCCATGGGCTGGGTGTGTGGCTCCCACGGCCTGCATACTCTGCAACTCTGGGGTTAGTGAAGGAGCCTCACTACCCAGCCACAAGGCACATTCTGCTTTCCACACATCTGACTCCTTCAACCAGAACCCCACGCCCCTACCATGACTGCCACCAAGTGCAAAGCTACTGTGCCTGAGAGCTGCAGCAGCCAGCCCTCTTCCTGCCTGTCTGTGGCTGGTGTGGTTTGTGTAGGAGAAGCAATAATCGTAGCATCCCCACTTACCATGTGCCGGGTGGCTTGCATATATTATCTTTAGTCCTGATGACACTCCTGAGCAAGAGCTCTGCTCTGTTTTACAAAGGCAGGAAACCAAGGCCCAGAGAGGTAGATGACTTTTCTAAAACCAAACAGCTAGCAAAGTAGCAGGGGAGACTGGGTTCAAGTTCAGTTCTACCTGGCTCCAAAGACTGAGTGCTTTGCACCATACAGTGAGGCTCGGGAGACTTGAAGTCCAGGTCAGAGTCATCCATTAACTCACATGGGACTGAGGCAAGCACCTCCCCTTGCTGGTCCTCAGTTTCCTCACCTAGGAATCGGGTAATGCCTAAGGTTAGGACTCTGTTCTCTCAGCATCTGACTTCTTGGAGGTCCTCTGCTGTCATGGGTACAAAGGGCAGAATTGTGACCCAGGCGATCTCAGTATCTCCCAGTTTCCCTTTGGGAGGCTCTCCTCTGGCCAGGCTGGTGTCTTCCCACTGCCAGGGGGTCTGGAACCCTGCAGTCACCCCTTCTAGGAGTGCTCTGCTCTGTCCTCTGAACGTTCCTTTCGAACAAAAATGTTTCAATGTCTTGTCTACGTTTTCACAATGTCTCATCTCTCTTGGGTTCTGCCATCTTCCAGAAGACCTAGGAAGGAAGCGGAGATGCTAAGCTGAACTGAAGGGTGAGGGATTCATGGGCTCCTAGTTGCATTTTTATCAGGAGCTTCTAGAAATAGTGTTGCAACCTAAACGAGCAGATGGTCAATTTAGTAACTTCATCAGTGCCTCTGAGTCCACTTAGTCCCCTGCATATTCACTGTGATTTGTGCTCTATTCGGCTCTCCCTCAGTATAATGTGCTCCCCGAGGGAGGGCAGGGACTGGGCCTTGCTCCAGGCCAAAAGACTCGATTGATGGAGCACCCAGGCCTATAGCACAGGACTGGAACCCCATCTGACTCTGCTTGTGGGAACTGCAGCCACTTCCTGAACTTCCTCCCCACATCAGCCAGGCCTGAAATGTATTCCTTGCTAGCTAAAGAAAGGGCAAGGAGGAGGGCGAGGGTTTAGAAAGACAAGAAGCATATGGATTTCTTCTTCCTCAGTCTCTCCAATGCTTGAACCCTCCCAGGCCACAGGAAGCTTCCAGGAGCCCAGCTAGGCTCTTTAGGGCCAGGGAGTAAGGCTATCTGGAAGTAACAAAAGGGAAGACAATGAGCATTAATCAAGTTCCTGTTAAGCACAGGCGTTATTCTAGATGTGTCTACAGACTTATACTTGTCTCCGTTTTGCAAATGAGAAAACAGAGGATCTGAGAAGTTGTGCTGCATGAGATAACGAGGCTAGTAGCTGGTGGAGCCGGGGTTTGAACTCAGGTCTAACTTTAAAGTCCACAGGTGTGTGCTCTTGCAGGCTGCCTCTGGGTGGCTCCTTGGGACAGAGGCTGTAGAACTTGAGGACCTGTGCCTCATTTCCCTCAGGACCCACACAGGTGGTCCTGGATGTCCACCTTGTGTCCGCTGGGGCCAGCCCCACTCAGCCGGACACCGTGCAATGTTACCTTCTGCCCTAGTCTGCATTCAGTGGCCATCCACACACATTTTTCTGAGGGATGCTTGGTAACTAAGACCACCAGGTGGCGCTGCAAAGGCTGGGACCTTGACTGCTGGATCTAAGGCTAGTAGGTTCTTAGGGATCTTTCATGACAGGCCAGGATTCCCCTAAGAGATTCCTAGGAAACTTTTAAGAAAATATATGGGCCCTGAGTGTGTGGTTTGATATTTTGGATTGGATTCTGGGAACCTGTTATTATTTTAAAATGGTGTTCATTTTCTGCATTGGTAAAATATCATTCACATGGCTCAAAACATTTAAAATATAAAAAGGTATATAAGGCCAGGTGCCGTGGCTCATACCTGTAATCCCAGCAGTTTGGGAGGCTGAGGCAGGCAGATCACATGAGGTCAGGAGTTCGAGACCAGTCTGGCCAACACAGTGAAACTCTGTCTTACTAAAAATGCAAAAATTAGCTAGCATGGTGGTGCACACCTGTAGTCCCAGTTACTTGGGAGGCAGAAGCATGAGAATTACTTGAACCCAGGAGGCTGGGAGGGGGAGGGGGAGGGGGAGGTTGCAGTGAGCTGAGATCACACCATTGCACTACAGCCTGGGCAAAAAAGCAAGACCCTGTCTTTAAAAAAAAAAAAAAACGGAAATAAAAACCTTGTTGTTCAAGGGTCAATTGTATATTCAACAAAAGTAGCAGATTTTAACCAAAGTAACAAAATATGAACAATATATTCATTTGCTTCCCATCAAAACATAGATAAAACAAAAAAATATTAACAAGCAATAGCTATTGATTTGGTAGGAATATGAATATCCTAGCCGTAACCCTTACTTGACAAATTCACTTGACTTTTGATCAGGTAATCTCCAGTTGTGGTTTTAGGGATGTTTCATAGTCTAAGGCGCCAGGTTTGTGTGCCCCGTGTGTTTCGTCCTTCGGTGTTACTGACAAATGCTTGTATGGCATTCTTAATTCTTGCTTGCACAAGACTGTCTCAATACCTTTGGTCATTAGGCTGATCCCATTCGGCTTTCAAGTAATCCTGCTTATCTGACAATATAGAAGTCAAAATAGCATGATGCTTCTGAAGGCTGTGGCAGATTCTCCAGGTGTTGCTCTGCACCTTGACCTTTGGTAGCCTTGGCTCTAATGATCGCCTATCTGGGCCCTTAACCTCCTGCTGTAGGTTACCAACCTGCTGGCTGCTCAAGTCTCCTTGAGATGGGGGCAGCAGCTGCCACTGTCCCCCAGCCACAGTGACCTGCAGGACCTGATTCCACGACCCAGAGGTCTGGTTGCCACAGTGCGCCTCACAAGGTGACACAATTGCCTATTTTACATACTGTTCTGCACTTTCCTTTTTTCACTTAAGGATATAGAGATATTTTTTCCATATCAGTTCAGAAAAGCTTCCTTATTCTTTGATACAAATGTACAGTGGTTCATTGTATGGATGAAACATATTTTTACCAGTTCCCTAATGATGGTTGTTTCCTTTGCTGTTGTAAACAATGCTATAGTGAATAACCTTGCACAGATGTCATTTCATACATCTGTAATATCTGAGGATACATTCCTAGACGTGGACTTGCTAGATTAAGTGGTATGTGTGTTTTTAATTTTTACAAGTATAGCCAAATTGCTCTTGATCAGAGTTCTACAAATGTATACATCTACCAGCAAAGTACGAGAGTGCCTGTTCCTCATCAGTTTCACCAACACAGTGTGTTAGCAAACTTTAAAACTTCTGTTAATCTGATAATGTGAAATGGCATCTTAGTATTTCTCTTATTATGTGAGTTTTAAAAAAGATTTTCAAGATCTTTTTCTATTTTCTGTGATTTGTCTGGGGAATTTGTCCTTTTTTTAAATGTTCCTCACTTATAACCTTTGGCAAGACACACACACACACAAAAACCGGCCAGGCGCGGTGGCTCACGCCTGTAATCCCAGCACTTTGGGAGGCCGAGGCGGGCGAATCACGAGGTCAGGAGATCAAGACCATCCTGGCTAACATGGTGAAACCCCGTCTCTACTAAAAACACAAAAAATTAGCCAGGCATGGTGGTGGGCACCTGTAGTCCCAGCTACTCGGGAGGCTCAGACAGGAGAATGCATGAACCTGGGAGGCGGAGCTTGCAGTGAGCTGAGATCGCGCCACTACACTCCAGCCTGGGTGACAGAGCAAGACTCCGTCTCAAAAAAAAAAAAAAAAAACCTTACAGGAAAAGATGAATAAATGTAACAACATTCAAATCACAAACTTCTATATGATAAACAATACCATGAAATGTTAAAAGATGTAACAGGAAAAAAAAATCTGTGCAACGTGTATCCCAATACAACTTGCAGCTGAACTTCCAAAAGAAGGGAAAAGGCCGGAATTCTGACTGTCCACTGGCTCTCACCATCTTTATAGCTTGTAAGGAGGTGCTTGTACCACACGACTCCCTGGATCCTCACGGAAGCCCTCTGAAGTGGGTGTTATCATCTCACAGATGCAGACTCTAGGCTCAGAGAGGGTAAGTGACCTGCCCTAGGTCACACAGCTGGGGAGAAGAGATTAGGTGGTGTGCTTCCACCACACCACAGCTGCCTGAGCTCTCGTTCCGGCTCTGCCTACACCTGTGCAACCTCGGGCAGGTCTCTTGTCCCTCCACTTCAGGCATCTTATCTGTACAGTGGGTGTGTTTTTCTCCATTGTTGCCGGCTCTAGACCGCTGCTGTGGAGGTGGTGGCAGAGGGTGGATTAAATTGTGGGGCGGGATTCAAAGGGGCACCCTGTGGAGGTGTGTCCACAGTACAGGTGGTGAGTATAAGTGCACGTGTCATGTGTGTACAGAAAGAACATTTCTGCAGGCTGGGGAGCTCATGGGCTTTCCCAACGAGTCACTTCCCTCCAAGAGCCGTCTTGTGGCGCCTTCATCCCCATGAGGCCCTGTGGGGTGAGGACAATGCTTAGCCCTAAAGGAGGGTGGCCATTTGCAGCAGCTCTCAATGAGGCTGATATTCTGGGGCAAGTGGGGACTCATATCCCATGGAGACTAACCCCAGACGCCTGCCCTGTCAGGAGTCACCTTTCCGCTCAGTCAGTTCTAGGGACAATCTGAGCAATTGACCTCATCATGGAATGGAGGGCAGTGAACTGTAGTGGGACCCATGTATTCCAGCCACATAGGCCTGCTGGGCAGATGTCCCCAGGGCCAGGCTGAGGCCGGGCAGGAATAGGGAAAATGCCAGCTCCACACTCATTCTCCCCACACAGCATGACCAAGGAGCCTAGTTTGCCCAGCATGGGCGCAGTACTTGACTGATGGCCAACTAACATTGGCCATCTTTGAGAAAGAGAGACAGAAAAAAAGCCCTGGATAAACAAATATTGGAAGTTAAAATCTAAAACAAAACATAATCAAATAAAGATAATATTCTATAAATACAGTATAAGATTCCACAGTTTTAAGCAGACTGAGAAAGGTCTCCACTGCTGGAGACCCTTCCCTCCTGGGTTCTGTGCATGTATGCGTGGGCGTGTACATGTTGGTTAGGGCTCCCCAGAGCATCTGCATCCGTTGAGGCATCATGTGGTCAGGGGTAGGGTCAGGAGGAAGGACTTCAGGGACCTGCCCCAGGCCTTGTGGCTTTCTGAATGACAAGGGCTGAGCTCAGAGCAGGACCAGAGGCCCTATCCACCCACTTCCCCATGTTGAAACCAACTCCAAAGCAGAATTCCCCAGGCCTAGCCCCAGCACTGGAAGAGGAGCTGGGGGCGGCTTTCCCAGGCCTCTAGCCCAGGGCCTGGCCATCAGAGGAAGTGTTGGCCGAAGGGTCAACAGAAGCCTGGCCGGAAGAGGAGGAAGTCCTCCCAAGGACGGAAGTGGAGAGCAGGAGTGAAAAAGAGAGAAGAAAGGGGGACACGTCCTTTGGAAAACTGCTGTGGCTTACACGGCCTTGTTTCCATGGCCCAGGCAGAGAAGGAAGACACATGCACAAGCATAGATTCCCACAGCACAGATGGACCTTGAAAATAGAATGCTTCGTGAAAAAGGCCAGACACAAAAGACCACGTATATGATTCCATTTATATGAAATGTCCAGGATGGGGAAATCTATAGAGACAGAAAGTAGATCAGTGTTGACTTTGGGACTAGGAGACCTGGGGATGGGGGAGTGATAGCTAAAGGGTGTGGGGTTTCTCTTTATGGCTACAAAAATGTTCTAAAATTGACTACGATGATGGTTACACATATCGTTGAATATACTAAAACCTATTCAATCATTCACTGTAAATGGGTGAATTGTATGGTGTGTGAATTACATTTCAATGACACTGTTAAAAAGAGGGAGCAGGGGCTGGGCGTGGTGGTTCACTCCTGTAATCCCAGCACTTTGGGAGGCCAAGGTGGGCGGATCACGAGGTCAGGAGATCAAGACCATCCTGGCTAACACAGTGAAACCCCGTCTCTACTAAAAATATAAAAACTCAGCTGGGTGTGGTGGCGGGCGCCTGTAGTCCCAGCTACTCGGGAGGCTGAAGCAGGAGAATGGTGTGAACCCAGGAGGCGGAGCTTGCAGTGAGCTGAGATCACACCACTGCACTTCAGCCTGGGCAACAGAGCGAGACTCTGCCTCAAAAAAGAAAAAAAGAAAAAAAGGGGGGAGGAATTCCCATGGAGAGTGCTCCCGATGGGAGCAGTTGGAACAGGTCCTATTGCGGAGTGGGCAGAAGGGTACAGAAAGTCTAGTGGGGCAGGGAAGACCGAAGAAAAGAACAACTTCTATTGGTCCCTGAGGATGGGCAGTGTTTCTGTTGCCTTTCCAAGAAGAAATGGAGACCTCCTTCTCCCCCTTGCTCCTTCTTAACCCACGTGCATCATGTTAGGAGAACTGTAAATTCAGACCATAGAGAAAAATCCAGAAACCCAACTCAGGGGCTGGAGAGGTCCTAAGACCTGACACTGGTGAGAATGGAGACGCAGCACTTCCCATGGCCACAGAGAGGAGACCTGTGGTTGGCAGCTCACCAGCCGGTGGCCTCATAGATCCCTGAGTGTCCCAGTGGTTGCCAACAGATTCTCATCAAATGTTTACTAAAGACCCCCCATCCTCTGCTTTCAAACATAAGGCACAGGAAGATACAGGCCATGGCCGCAAGGAACTCCCAAGCCAGGCCTGGCACAAGGTCTGAATTTACCATAAAACACTTTTTTTTGGTAGAAGGGAGGGGTGTTGTGAAGCCTGCTGATTGAATCGTAGAATCTTAGATTTTGAGAACAGCCTCTATTTTATGGGAGAATTAAGTTCAAGTTCTACCAGGTGTATGGTGTTGGGCCTTGCAGATCTGTCTGAACCTCAACAAAATGGGATAAGGAATCTATGCTGCCTTCATCAAGTCATCTAAGGCAAATAAATAAGTAATGCTAATTGGTAAATGCTATGCACACATTGGTTACACAATTAATGAACCATGCAGCATTATTTCATAATAGCCAAAGGTGGAACCAACCCAAATGTTCCTCAGTGAATGAATGGATAAACAAAATGTGGTATATGCATACAACAGAATATTATTCAGCCATAAAAAGAAATCAGGCTGGGCGTGGTGGCTCATGCCTGTAGTGTCAGCTACTCGGGAGGCTGAGGTGGGAGGATCGCTTGAGCCCAGGAGATTGAAGCTGCAGCAAGCCAAGATTGTGCCACTGCACTCCAGCCTGCAGCCTGGGTGACAGAGGGAGACCTCAAAAAAAAGAGAAATGAAATTTTGCTACAATATAGATGAAGCTTGAAAACATATATTAAGTGAAAGAAGCCAGTCACAAAAGGACAAATGTATGATGCCACTTATCTGAGGCACCTAAAGTTCATAGTGCCTGAAAGTAGAATCATAGTAATGAGGGGCTCAGGGGAGGGGAAATGGGAGTTACTGTTTGGTGGCTACAGAGTTTCAGTTTGGGATGATGACAGTTCTGAAAATGGGTGGTGGTGATGTTTGCATAATAGTGTGAGTGTACTTAATGCTTCTGAATGCTTTTTTTTGTGGTAAAATATAGATAACATAAAATTTACCATTTTAACCATTAAAATGTGTACCATTTTAACCATTTTTATTGTAGCATATTCTGAATTCGTTGAACATACTAAAACCTATTGAATCATTCACTTTAAGTGGGTGAATTTATGGTGTGTGAACTATATTTCAATAACACTGTTAAAAAGAGGGAGCAATTCCCATGGAAAGTGAGGGACATTGGGAGCAGCTGGAACAGCTGGAACACTATTGGGGAGTGGGCAGAAGGGTACAGAAAGTCTAGTGGGGCAGGGAAGACCGAAGAAAAGAACAACTTCCATTGGTCCCTGAGGATGGGCCGTGTTTCTGTTGCCTTTCCAAGAAGAAATGGAGACCTCCTTCTGTAAATTCAGACCATAGAGAAAAATCCAGAAACCCAGCTCAGGGGCTGAAGAGGTCCTAAGACCTGATGCGGGTGAGAGAGAGGCAGCGCTTCCCACTGCCATAAAAATGGTTAAAATGGTAAATTTTATGTTATCTATATTTTACCACAATAAAAAAATTAATGAACTCAGACTTCAAGGAGATTAGGATGATATATCCTCGCTTGTGGCCTGGCTGGGATTAGAAGAAGAATAGTAAATGTTTATTAAATCCATACCGTGTTCGAAGCCTTTTGCCTTACGTGATCTCAGTCAATCCCCCGACAAGACTACAAAGTGGCCTTCCTTATCACTGCCGCTCTACGAACCACTAAGCTGAGGCTCAGCAAATGTAGGTGCCTGTATCCTTCAGCCCTTGCTTTAGTCAGCAAGCAAGGGAAGACTCAATTCAGTATATCTGAAACAATTAAAGGATTTATCTGCCTTGACAAAAAGTTAAAATGGAGCAGTTTGGGGGAGGTGATCTATTCTGCATCTCTCAATGAGATGCAATGAGGTTATTTCTTATTTCTTTCTAAAAGCAAAGAGTCTTTGGCTGGTGTGGTGGCTCACCCCTATAATCCCAACACTTTGGGTAAACCAAAGGAGGAGGATTGCTTAAGGCCAGGAGTTCAAGACCAGCCTGAGCAACAAAGCAAGACCCCCATCTCTACAAAAAATAGAAAAATTAGCCGAGTGGAGGCAGAGGCAGGAGGATCACTTGAGCCCAGGAGGTCAAGGCTGCAGTGAGCCATGATCACAGCACTGCACTCTGGCCTGGGTAAATGGAGCAAGAGCTTGTCTCCAAAAAAAAAAGTCTTTTTGAAAATAAAGAAAAGTGGCAGTCCAGAGACAATCGATATATTTCCTGTGGTCCTGGGGCAACCTGTTCTGAGTGGGAATGTGGTCAGGAAGAGGAGGGCACAACAGGAGCCACGCAGGGCCTTTGTCGCCTACAACCTGACCACTTTCAGATAACAGACCCCCAACTCCTGGAGTGGAAATTGCAACCTGTTGGGAGCGGAGACACCTGTGTCTAAGTCCTGGTTCAGCAAGTCAAGGCAGTCCTTTCACCTGTGGGCCTCGGTTTCTCCAGCTCTAGAATGATAAGCTCAAGGCTTCTCCTACGTTTCAAACTTAGGCATTTTGGCCTATACCTGGCATGGGGAATTGTTTGTTCAGAGCCAAATTATTCTGTCTTGTTTTCTTGAGTAAAAAGTGAAGGGAAGCAAAATCAAACCCCATCCCTCTCAGACAACAGTCATATTCTCCCCACACTGCCATCTCCACCGGCTCTGGGGCAGTCCTGGGCAGTGGGAAGATGGTGTAGCTGCCTCCCACAATCCTGGTCCTGATGACTTGGAAACTGGAGGCACATCTGCTTCTGAGGACTCACAGCAAATGCTGGGAAAGTGCTGAGAGAACCTGGCGCGCAACCCGTGCTCAGTAGTGGGTAGCAGTTGTTGTGATGGCCCTGCCAACCCGCTGGTCCTGGTGGGAATTCTCTGCATGCCCGGCTGCCTTCTGGAGGCCTAGGAGCTCTGGCCCCGTCTGCCCTTTCCTCACTCCCAGGGATTTCCCCAGAAGGACATGTGGTAGCCCCAGGGGAGAGTAACTATCAGAGGGGGCCAACCCAGGGCAAAAAAACCCAGGATACCGGATCCCTGGCTGTCCATGGATGGTGTGAGGCCGGCCCTGCCAGCCACCCTGCCCTGGCCTTTCCTGGCCTCAGGCAGAGCACAGGCCACTCCTCACAGGCTCAGGTCTCACACCTCCTGATTCACTCCTCTGCTCAGGGCATCTTGCCCTGACCCCTCAGGCCTGATCAACACGAGGAGGTCTGTGACTATGACTTCAGGGTACAACTGTCCTCTTCACAGCCCTGCCCTGCTTCCTGACTCCTGCAATCCCAAAACTAGAAATTTTTCTCTTTGATGCTTCCCTGAACATAAAAACATTTTAAGCCTTCTCTGTCACAGGGAGTAGGATGGGAATAATTCAGGAAGGCTCCTTCCCAAGAGCAAGCTTCTGTGGGGCAAGCAAAGAAGGACACGTATCCAGGAAGTGCCCGGAGGTGGGCGGGAAGAAATACAAGTCACAGAAAGGGTTCCTGAGACCCGTCTGCCTCACAGTTGTGCCCAGGGCCAGATCTGAGTCTGCTCTTCCGACTTCCAGAGTGAAAAAATAGAATGCTCTTCAATGCTTCTCTTTTGCCAACTAAAAAT
This sequence comes from Colobus angolensis palliatus, assembly GCF_000951035.1. Taxonomy (NCBI): domain Eukaryota; kingdom Metazoa; phylum Chordata; class Mammalia; order Primates; family Cercopithecidae; genus Colobus; species Colobus angolensis. The sequence goes on from NW_012115043.1 coordinate 7,715,938, forward strand.
CAGCAAAGTGCCAAAGGAAGGTGCCTCAGACATCGGGGAGAGCGTGAACTTCGTGATGAGTCAATCTTGATTCTCTTAGGACCTGGTTCTGTCACCAACTCCATATGCAATAGACAAGTGACTTCACGCTGTTAAGCCTCAGTTTCCTCCTCTGTTAGACTGGGCCTAACGAAACCTACCTTGAAATGCTGTTATCAGAATAAGTTGAGAGCATGAATGGGAGGTACCGAGCCCAATGCCTGTACATAGCAGGCCTGCATTAAAAGCTGGCTTCCTTTCTTCCTTCATCTCTCTTGTTCTCCAATCTGTCTGAATGGTGAATCACATGGTTCTTTGGTTGAAAGCAGCAGAAACTGACCGGGGCTAACTTAAAGAAGAAAAAAAACAAGTGTTAGGAATTTACCAGGTAATTCACCAAAGCAAAAGAAATGAACAAACCAGCCTTGAGAAGGACAGTAACTAGGAGATCACAGGGAGGACAGGCTGGTGATTTGGAGACCAGCTCCTCACCTGCTGGTGGGCTCTGGCCATGGGCCTGGGTCCTTTATAAGGTGCACCCGGGGACGGATGCTTGCTCTCAGGGAAAGATTGTCCTCTTTAACTCTCCAAGGTCTTCTCACTCCCAGGAGCCTGGGCTCTGAAGACTGTCAGGGATAAGGAGAGCCTTCACTAGTCTTGGACTGACCACAAACAAAACCCAAACACTGCTTTCCAGGCCTGGACTCTGAGCACTCAGCACATACTAATTCAGCCTGAAGGTTATGGGTGCCAGACGGAGGAGAAGGTTTGTTCCTAAAATATGTTTATTTATTTTTTGTGGAGAATTTTTTCTCATTATAAAAGACAAGATACTCAAAGAAAATTTGGAGAACAGAGAAACACACAAAATCCCCCAAATTTCCACAATTAACACTACTCAGACCTAACCACTAGTAATATTTTAGAATATATTCTTTATTTTTTCAACCCAGACACACAGACACACACACACACACACACACACACTTCCTAGCAACATGAGCTCAAACTATCATAACATTGCAGTACATTTTTATTTTTTAATTTTATTTTATTATAATTTTTTTGGAGACGGAGTCTCGTTCTGTCACCCAGGCTGGAGTGCAATGGCGCAATCTTGGCTCACTGTAACCTCCGCCTCCCAGGTTCAAGTGATTCTCCCACATCAGCCTCCCGAGTAGCTGGGACTACAGCACGCCACCACGCCCGGCTAATTTTTGTGTTGTTAGTAGAGACGGGGTTTCACCACGTTGGCCAGGCTGTGTAAATCGAACTCCTGTGTGGTCAGATTTATTGATCTGTAAGGTGGAGGGACCGTTCTGCCCACTTTCCCTTGGTGCCTGACAAGCTTTCATTTATATGATCTGAACCTCTCATATTTGTTTCCCAAAACCAACTGGGATGTCTCTGCCTCCTCTGGGTAAAGCATGTTTCTTGGGCTATAGGGCAGGGCCCAGAGTATAGTCCTAGCTGTCCACCCATGGGGCACAGCCAGGTGAAGAACCCTCTCCCCACACTGCCTGGGGTCACTGACCTCAAGTTCAAACCCTGCTTGGTGAAGATGATTCTGCTGATGATACCAACATTCAGGTCAGCCTCAGCTGTTCAAAGCATGTCTACCCACAGGCCATGCTGTAGCCAATGTGGTCAAGGCCCACCCCAGATAACCTGCTGGGAACCCCGCTCTGGACTCCAGCTTTGGTATTAGCCAGGGTGCTCAGAGCTCGGCCCAAGGCTCTCGGCGCAGTGGCTACTCTCTAGGCCTTGCTGTGGAGCAGCTATGACGGGGCAGCCCCCCTCAGCCTGCCAGGCCTGAGGTCCTGGGGAAGGGAGGAAGGAAGAAAGGAAAGAGGGGAGGGACAAAAAAACCCAAGCAAATTTTGGGGCTCAGAACACAATATTCCAAAATATGGCGCTCTAGCACTCTGAATTATTTGAACTGGAAGGGATGGGAAGGGCCTCAGAAACTAAGTCTTCCTGACCCTCTCCTGCCTTCCTTTTTCTTTCCCTCCTTTCTCCTTACCCCATATTGCCTCTGAAGGAGGTCACAGAAACTAGAACTCCTCTCCCCAGTGCAAGCCATGGAACTTAGGCCACTCTCTAACCTTTTCCCATCTCCCTGGAAGACCCTCATATGACAGGAATCCTCCCCCTTAGGAAGGAAAGAACGCTACGCAGAGAGGCCATGGAGAATCTGAACAAGAGGCCTTGCTGGGTTCCACCTTCAGTCTATCACCAATAGAGCACACCCTCTTTCCAATCGCAATTCTACATGACTGGCTGGTCTTTATTGGACCTAAGCTTAAAAATACACATTTTCCCTTTGTCTCTGGGTCTTCATTTCTTTTTTTTTTTTTTTTTTTTTTTTTTGAGACGGAGTCTCGCTCTGTTGCCCAGGCTGGAGCACAGTGGCCGGATCTCAGCTCACTGCAAGCTCTGCCTCCCGGGTTTACGCCATTCTCCTGCCTCAGCCTCCCGAGTAGCTGAGACTACAGGCACCCGCCACCTCGCCCGGCTAGTTTTTTGTATTTTTTTTTAGTAGAGACGGGGTTTCACTGTGTTAGCCAGGATGGTCTCGATCTCCTGACCTCGTGATCCGCCCGTCTCGGCCTCCCAAAGTGCTGGGATTACAGGCTTGAGCCACCGCGCCCGACCGGGTCTTCATTGCTGAAGGCTCTCGCATCACGTAAAACTTAGGTTAAATAAATGTGTTATGATTTTCTCTTGTTAATCTGTTTTTTGTCACGGGGGTATTGGCCGTGGACCTTGGAATGGGTGAGGAAAAGGTACTACACCTCTTTGCCCTACAAAAGCAGGCTGGCAAGTAGGATGGCCCAGCGCCTATTGCATGCCGAGCGTCTTTACTCAGGCAGCTCCATGTGTGATCTACACAACCTCACACTTTTCACTTCCCCACTTCGGAGATGAGGAAGCTGAGGCTCAAAGGGGCAGGTTATTCACCTCTGAATCAGGGGCTGATTATTAAATCGCTCAGCTGGCAAGTGGAAGAAATAGTGTTTGAAACCACAATCTGTTGCAGCCTCCCAGATGGGTACCTGCCCACCAGAAGGTCTTCTGCCTAGTGTTCCATTAATGGAATGCTAAGCAGGTGGAAGTTATTTATATCCTGTGGCTCAAGGTCATCACTGAGGCCCGATTTTTCACACATGTCTACAATTCAAATTGTAACCTTTGGGCTGGGCATGGTGGCTCATGTCTGTAATCCCAGCACTTTGGAAGGCTGAGGCAGGTGGATCATTTGAGGTCAGGAGTTTGAGACCAGCCTGGTCAACATGGTGAAACCCTGTCTCTGCTAAAAACACAAAAATTAGCCGGGCGTGGTAGCCTATAATCCCAGCTACTTGGGAGGCTGAGGCAGGAGAATCGCTTGAGCCTGGGAGGTGGGGGTTGCAGTGAGCTGAGACCACTCCACTGCACTCCTGTCTGGACAGCAGAGTGAGACCCTGTCAAAAAAAAAAAGTAACCTCTTAAGCTCTCTCCTTAGTTTCTGGGAAAAATGAGTGGGGGAACTCATTCACATTGGAATTCAAATATAGGTTAATAATATCCTCTTTCCCAGGGGGCTCCAAGATGTGGACCCAAGCAAGTCTCACCTTTCTCTATCTCCCTCACAGCCAGTCATGACCACGCGATGGCCTTGGACCATAGAAAGTAGTTTAACTGAACTGTTTCTTTTGGGAATTTCCCCTAAAGCTGAGGCATTTCCCTGTAAGTCTTACTGGAAAGTTCCCGAGAGCCTCCTTCCCTACCCCTTCTACCTGGTTGGCTCCAGGTCAGACCAGAGGGCAAGGCAGGGATGCAGCACTAGTCTGCCTTAGTATTCTGCCCCTCCCATCTCCAACTTGTCTCTGTGGCATCTGCACGGGTTCTGTGATCCTTGAGGGCAGGAGATGGGGGAAACGGTTGGTGTGAGGTGGGGACGGTGAGATTCTTTGCCAGCCTTGTTCTAAGGAGCAGGAGTTAAAGGTACCTTATCGCCCAGCCAGGCAGGCCCTGCTGTTGATTCTAGTGGTAGGAATGGTAATGGAAATAAGAGATCCTTCCAAAAGCACTGTGGATCTCCCCGGGGCCGCTGCCATGGAACTCATCCCAGGTCTCCAGGCTTGAGCAGGGAGGGGGAATTCAGGCTTTGGATTCTGGCAGACTGGATTTGAATCCTGGCACTGCCACTTGCCACCGAGTGCTTTAGGGGAGGTGACCTAATCTCTCTGAGCCTCAGCTTCCTCATCATAAAAGGAGAACACTATCCCAAATAGGCAAGAAACTGAGAGATTCCAGCAACTCTGTGGCAACTTCAGGAACTGGTGCTGTCTGCCTAGAGTGGTGTCAACCAGCTCTCTCTACTGGATGAGAGTGGTGAGTGGACGCTTAGGTGTGACCAGTTAGACCTGGAGCATAGTAGGTGTTCAATAACTAGGAATTCCCTTTTCCACCTGCTTCTGTGAGGTCACCTTCTCCATTTGTCACACCCTTTCCCATGTGTTCCTAGATGCCCCTGTTCTTCTCAGCCCCCAGCCACAAACTCATCTGGCTGCTAAGGGTCTGAGGTTTGCACCCCAAGGGAGCCTGGATTCCTAATTGCAGAAACCCTTCCTTCTGTGTTTGCCTCAGGAGGCATGCCACCAAGAGCCTCAGGATGGCTGAGAGAGAACTCACTTCCGATCAAGGAACATGTCTAAATGTATATTTAAAAAACCATACTTGGTGGGCGGGGTGGCTCACGCCTGTAATCCCAGCACTTGGGAGGCTGAGGTGAGCGGATTGCCTGAGGTCAGAAGTTCGAGACCAGACTGGCCAACATGGTGAAACCCATCTTTACTAAAAATACAGAAGATTAGCTGGGCATAGTGGTGGGCACCTATAATCCCAGCTACTGGGAGGGTGAGGCAGGAGAATCACTTGAACCCAGGAGGTGGAGGTTGCCGTGAGCTGAGATCACGCCACTGTACTCCAGACAGGGCGACAGAGTGAGACTCCATCTCAAAAAAACAAAAACAAAGCAAAAACAAAAACATACTTACGCCAGACACAGTGGCTCACACCTGTAATCCTAGTACTTTGAGAGGTTGAGGCGGGAGGGTCGCTTGAGCTCAGGAGTTTGAGACCAGCCTGGGCAAACTGGCAAAACCTCGTCTCTACAAAAAACACAAAAAGTTAGCCAGGCCTGGTGGCACACACCTGTAGTACCAACTACTCAGGAGGCTGAGGTAGGAGAATCACTTGAGCCCAGGAAGTTGAGGCTGCAGTGAGCTGAGATCACGCCATTGCACTCCAGCCTGTGTGATGGAAGTGAGATCCTGTCTCAAAAAAGTAAATAAATAAATAAAAATAAGTTAAAAACCAGACTTAGCAAATAACTGCAAGTCTACATGCTGAAATAGTAACAGTGGCATTGTATGTATGCTGTGGGCCCATAAAAATATATGCTGTATATACATACATCTGCAGGACTTTATTGTCTTCATGTACATTAATGTATTTTTCAAAGAACATGTATTATATTTATTTAATTTATTTATTTATTTATTTTTGAGGTGGAGTCTCGCTCTGTCGCCCAGGCTGGAGCGCAGTGGCCGGATCTCGGCTC
>NW_012115043.1:7721787-7728477 GCF_000951035.1 Colobus angolensis palliatus
AAAAAAGAAAATAGCTGGGTGCAATGGCTCATGCTTGTAATCCCAGCACTTTGGGAGTCAGAGGCAGGCAGATCACTTGAGGTCAGGAGTTCAAGACCAGCCTGGCCAACATGGTGAAACCTCATCTCTACTAAAAACACAAAAATTAGCCAGGCATGGTGTCGCGTGCCTGTAGTCCCAGCCACACAGGAGGCTGAGGCAGAAGGATCACTTGAGCCCAGGAGGTCAAGGCTGCAGTGAATGATATCTGCACCACAGCACTCCAGCTTGGGTGACAGAACAAGACCCTGTCTCAATAAATAGATTAATAAATAAATAAAATAAATAAAGTACTGAAATCTGTATTGGCAGGTGCATCAAGATGTAGAACCTCTCCTTGCTCATTTTGGTTCTGTGAACTTCCAAGTACCTTTGAGAACCCCCAAAGAATCCGACTCGGTTTCTTTCCTTTCAACTTAACCCATTTTCTAAATACTGTGCATCTCGGCCCTGGGCTAAGGCACTTGGATTGTGCTGAAGAAGTCATCATCGCCATCCTTGAGTGATTGGACAGACGAAGTAAGGAAATCAAAGCCTTTTAGTGGATGGTATTTAGAGATGAAGGAATTCCATACAGGAAGGAAAAATGTAGAGCGAGGCTTCCCAGCTGAGCAAAGGACCCTCACAGACTGTAACTTGGGTCCCCCAGTGTCCTCTCAAGTTTTGCCTAGGATTGGGGTTCCCAGGTGTTCTGTGGGGGACTTAGGCCCCATAAGGACAGCTCTCTGAAGAGGTCCACTTGTCCCTACTGACTTTGAGGGCACAGCTGTTGAGATCCGGGGTGGGCATTCTGGGAGCTGCCTCTAGGCTACCCATCTCTTGGTGTACTCCCTCAGCATTCCTGGAGTCTGGCTGGGGGCTGGCCCTAAGGAGCCCGCCCCTGCCTGTGTAGAGCTGCTCCTGGCCCAGGGGAGAGCGAACGTATTGTGCTCAGGCCTCAGTAAGAGGCAGCCGTGGCAACCAGAATCCTGAGGGAGGGTGTGCCTGGCAGGTCCCCTGTGGACTCAACCAGCTGCTGTCCTCATCACCAAGGGTTAGTTTGGACACTAGCTGCTCCCTGCTACCAACAAGAGATCAAAGAATCATGTCTAAGGCATAGAGTCCAGAGACCTGGGCTCGAGTCCTGGCCCTGCCACTAATTCTCGGGGCAAACTTGGTCATGTTTGTTACCTCATATGTGCCAGACACTGTGCAAGATACTTTACACACTTAAGGCCGGGCATGGTGGCTCACACCTGTAACCCCAGCACTTTGGGAGGCTGAAGCAAGTGGATCACCTGAAGTCAGGAGTTCAAGATCAGCCTGACCAACATAGTGAAACCCTGTTTGTACTAAAAATACAAAAATTAGCTGGGCATGGTGGCACGCGCCTGTAAACCCAGCTACTCGGGAGACTGAGGCAGGAGAATTGCTTGAACTCAGGATGTGGAGGTTGCAGTGAGCTGAGATCGCGCCACTGTACTCCAGCCTGGACAACACAGGGAGACTCCATCTCAAAAAAAAAAAAAAAGATACTTTACACACTTTTTTAAAAAAACATTTTCTCTCTTATCACCTCGGTCTCTGGACCTCCCATCTCTTCATCCTGCAAAGAGGCTGGGCTTGGTGAAAGGAGGAGGCAGGAAGGAAGTCCTTTGGCTGAACAAGCCTACCCCGTGCCCCACCCCCACCCTAGGGGCATGCAATCATTGCCAGCAGAGCCACCAGGCCCAGGGGTTCCCCACTCTTTGTAGTTGGGTTTGCATCGAGGTTTCTGGTTCCTGGGGGGTTCTGGCTGCAGAGTGGCCCCATTGGATGCTCTCAGATGCCCCCTCCCACCCACCTGCAATGGCCCCTGTCCACACACTGTGGGCTGTTTTTATTCTTTCCTGCTCTCCTCTCCTCTCATCTTCTCCCCCTCCCTTCCTCTCTCTTTTTTCCTGTCTTTCTTTCTCTTTCCCTTGCACCAGCTGGGGCTAGAAAATCAACTTAAGGAGGAAAATATAAATAAAGGGCCTTCCTCAGGGAAAACCCTGATCACAGGAGACTCTGTGCCTGGAGCCTGTTTTCTGCCAGCTGTCAGGGATTCTGTAAGATTGGCCTCTCCCAGCCAGAAGCTCCCCAAAGCCAGGCTCCTTCTCCCTGCCACTGCCCTTTGGCTTGGAGAGTGGGGACCTGCAAGTCCTGCCTCCTCCGCTTGATCAGGAGGACACAGCCTCTTGGGATTCTGAGGGTGAGCGCTCCCTGCAGGGCCATCGCTCTTTCCTGTTTATTACTTCACCATCCTCACAACAACCCTGTGTCGGCAGAGAGGGTTCAATGGCACACAGTTCCATGACCATTTGACCGATGAGAAAACTGAGGTCACACAGCTACTGAGAGACAGGCCTTCCATCTCTGAGTCCTGGCACTTTGCTTAGGTGAGTAACTTCAGCCATTGATCTGGTCATTCTGTGCCTCTCTCTCCAACCTCCCTGAGGTTCTGTTGCTGAAGCTGTCTGAATTGGGAATGTAGCCTGGCTCCACGGGCTTCCTAGGTTCCTGCCAGAAGCACCCAGGCTAGCTTTACTGCAGGAATGGGAGCTACCCTCTGCTCCATTTCTGCTAACAAGAATGCCTCAGATAGGTTGGGCACAGTGGTTCATGCCTATAATCCCAGCACTTTGGGAGGCAGAGGAGGGCAGATCACTTGAGGTCAGGAGTTTGAGACCAGCCTGGCCAACATGGCGAAACCCCGTCTCTACTAAAAATACAAAACTTAGCTGGGTGTGGTGGCATATGCACTTGTAATCCCACCTACTTGGGAGGCTGAGGCAGGAGAATCGCTTGAACCCAGGAGGTGGAGGTTGCAGTAAGCTGGGATTGTGCCACTGCACTCCAGCCTGGGCAACAGAGCAAGACTCCATCTCAAAAAAAAAAAAAAAAAAAAGCCTCAGCTGCAACTAGAAACCTGTGGGTGTCAGAAATTACTTACCAACCACTTGCTCATGCTCCACTATACCCTAAGGCAGAAACAAGTGTTCCCCGGGATGCTTGTGGTGAGAGGTTGGCAGTAGGACCCTGGAACTGGGGCCTGTTGCAGCCCCTGGGACCAGGTGAATCAAGGGACTCAAACACTTCTGTTCCACTTTCAGATAAGATAAAGGTTTCACTTTCTTCTCGTTGGGGAAAGAGCTGACCTTGCCAGGTGACAAAAATGCTAATGAGGCCCCAAGAGAACACCTGCCTGGTAGAAAGGGTACTGAGCTTGGAGTCACAGTGCGCTCTGCTCATTTCTAGAGGAGTGAACTTGGGCAAATACGGTTGCCACTGCGCCTGTCTTGTAAGTTGCTGGGAGGGGTGACGAGGCAATGCTGCAACGCTTTTGGCCTTAGAAAGATGTTCACGATTGTTGGTATGAAAAAGCAGATTATGGCCGGGCGCGGTGGCTCAAGCCTGTAATCCCAGCACTTTGGGAGGCCGAGACGGGCGGATCACAAGGTCAGGAGATCGAGACCATCCTGGCTAACCCGGTGAAACCCTGTCTCTACTAAAAAATACAAAAAACTAGCCGGGCGAGGTGGCGGGCGCCTGTAGTCCCAGCTACTCGGGAGGCTGAGGCAGGAGAATGGCGTGAACCCGGGAGGCGGAGCTTGCAGTGAGCTGAGATCCAGCCACAGCACTCCAGCCTGGGCAGCAGAGCGAGACTCTGTCTCAAAAAAAAAAAAGAAAAAGCAGATTACAAAAAAGGCCCCCGTTGCTGTGAAATATAGAAAAATAGCCCAGAGCCATATACCACTATGCTAACAGCACTTATTCTGGGTGATAGGATCATGAGTGTATTGTTTTTCCCTCTTCACTTATCTATATTTTTAATTTTTTCTACAGTAAATATATATTATATAATTATTAGTTATTACCACAGTAATAACGCATAACAGACCAGCCCCAAGTCTCAGTAGATTACAACACAAGGATTTATTCTCAAGCTCACAGGTCTGCAGATCAACTGCAATTTGATTGACTTAGGTTGGGCATGGAAGGGCTGCTCTGTCTCAGCCCTGCCCTGCCCAACCTAAATCAGTCAAATTGCAGTTGGACTGGGCCTGGCTTCTCAGTGCAGGTCAGGCTGTATGCCCCACGTGCCTTCATTCTGGGGCTCTGGCTGAAGGGGCAACAGCTATAAAAGCTTGCTTTGCTTCGCCTTCCAGCTTGTCAGAGCCCAAGAGACAAGCCAAAATGCACAAGCACATATAAAGCCTCTGTTTACCTCATTTCCTAACATTTCATTGGCTAAAGCAAGTCCTATGGCCAAGCCCAACACCAATGGGGCAGGGAAGTATATGCCACCCACAGTGGGAGTGGGAGGGGAGTGAGTATATGCTGAGTACTGACCCAGTTTGTTGCTTATTACTTGTATAATAAAGCAAACATGATGTGCTTTATGTTTTTATGTTCCCCACTAGAGAGTATCCTACGGGGCTCCCCAAGGTTAAGAAAGTGGGGCCATTGTAGAATTTTATAGTTAGAGGATAGAATTAATGTGTTTTGTTTGTTTGTTTGTTTGAAACAGGGTCTCACTCTGTCACCCAGGCTGGAGTGCAGTGGCACAATCCTGGCTCACCACAACCTCTACTTCCCAGGCTCAAATGATCCTCCCATCTCAGCCTTCCAAGTAACTGGGACTACAGGTGTGCACCCCCACACCCAGCTAAATTTTTGTGTTGTTGGTAGAGATTGGGTTTTGCCATGATGCCCAGGCTGGTCTGGAACTCCTGAGCTCAGAGCTCCACCCACCTCGGCCTCCCAAAGTGCTGGGATTATAGGCATGAGCCACTGCACCCAGCCCTGAGGATAGAAATAATGTGAAAGGGGTAGGCTGACCCTCTCTTCCTTCTTCTCCGTCCCTTTAATATAACCAGACACGACCATTTATGGCACCTACAGGCTCATAAAGGAAGTTGGATAACACCCACACAAGCTCATGGGCCATTCTCGCCAGAGGCCCAGGACCTTGCTAGTTCCCATCCAGATCCATCTGAATTCACTTCCGCTGACTTTCTTTCTCTTGACTTCTCTCAGTTCATCCAGTCATTCATTCGAGTTCTATTTATTGAGCATCTACTATGTGCTGGCACTCTTGTAGCCCTGGGGTTATGTTGGTGAACAAGGCAAGTGTTGATGAACAAGGAAGTCTTTCCTCACAGGGATTACATTCTAGTGGGGAGGTGAGGTGGGTGCCCGGTGGGGGAGAAATGCTAATATCAAGTAGTGTGAATGCTAAGAAGCAAGTAAGATGGGAGAGTGCAACAGAGTGACAGGGCGAGGGATGGCTACTGTGGATAGTGAGGTCAGGAAAGGCTTCACTGAAGAAGTGCTGTTGGAAGTTATTGGAAGATGCCTCTTAGGAACTGATGTTTATGTCTGGGCTTTCCAGACCTTGACTCTTGGTCCCTATTAAGAATTTGGCTTGGGTTTTCCCTACTGTTTGCTCTCCACTTTGGCCTGCCGTGGAGAGCTCTCCTGTCCTAGCTATCTTCCAACCAGCTTCCCGCTGGCTGCCTGGTGCCCAATTGGCTTAGCCAGTCCTCAAAAAAGAGGAGACTCAAAAAACCCTAGTAGATCAAGCCAATCACTTACTGCACTCCTATTGTGTACCAAGCTAGTAGGCATTTATTGAGCACTTTCTGTAAACCAAACCAATAGGCATTTATTGAGCATCTATTGGATGCCAGATAAACAGTCATTTATTGAGTGCTTACTGCATATCCAAACCAACAAGTGTTGATTTACTGTGTTCCTGGAACTGAGAACACAAATCTATTGCTCTCTAGACACTTGCAATCAAGTTGTGAAGGCAAATGTTACACAAATGCAGACCTCTAGCTATAAAAGGCAGGACTTATCACTATAAGTGCCATGTTGTACAGAACAGCGTCCCTGGAAGCTAGAGACAGCCTGGAGGCCATTGTGGAATGGCGTAACCACAGACGGCTTCATGGAGGAGGTGAAAATTGAACTGGGCTTTAAGGGATGGATAGGATTTAGATAGAAAAGAAAAATAGGGGCGGGCCACAGTGGCTCACTCCTGTAATCCCAGCCCTTTGGGAGGCTGAGGCAGGGAGATCACTTGAGCCCAGGAGTTTGAGACCAGCCTGGGCAACATGGCGAGACCCCATTTCTACAAAAACTACACAAATTAGCCAGGTGTGGTGACATGTGCCTGTAATCCCAACTACTCAGGAGGTTCAGTTGGGAGGATCACCTGAGCTCAGGAGACTGAGGTTACAGTGAGCCATGTTTGCACCACTGCACTCCAGCCTGGGCAACAGAGTAAGACCCCGTCTTAAAAAAAAAGAAAAGAAAAATAGGGACTAGGGTAGCATGGCCCAGACCTGGGGGCAGTTGTGTTTTGGAACCCTCGGATAGAATTCTGAGCAGTCATCATTTGGGCCTGATGTCCTCTCCTTTCTGGTTTGTCAGCATTCCTGTAACAGCCAGTTACGCTATGACCCCTTTTTTCTAGGCCATGGCTGGTTTCCTTGGCAGTGACAATTTGCCTGAACAATCCAGGGCTGACATAATCTGGCTAATGTCAGAATAGGCTGCCTTGCAGAAAGGTGTTTGTGATGTTCTAAGTGGATAAGGGCATAAAAACCATGAAGGTTGGCCTCAGGATATCCAAGTGCAATG
>NW_012115043.1:7728537-7729345 GCF_000951035.1 Colobus angolensis palliatus
TGGGAGGCCAAGGTGGGCAGATTACCTGAGGTCAGGAGTTCAAGACCAGCCTGCCCAACATGGCAAAGCCCTGTCTCTACTAAAAATACAAAAATTAGCCAGGATGGTGGCACAAGCCTGTAGTCCCAGCTACTTGGGAGGCTGAGGCAGGAGAATCGCTTGAACCCAGGAGGCAGAGGTTGCAGTGAGCCGAAATTGCTCCACTGCATTCCATCCTGGGTGATAGGGTGAGCCTCCATCTCAAAACAAAACAAAACAAAACAAAAAAACCAAAACACTCATGTTCATTTCTTCAGCCTGGATCCTTGAGACTGCAGCCTGGGCTATTTAGAATTCATAGATTCAAGATGTGGACTCAGTGGCCTCTTTATATATTTCTGAAAGCAGGAATAATTTTATATCATTATTTTATTACTTTGATGATTAATAATATTCATATTATTAACCATGTTATAAGTTCAGATTTTCTGCTTTCCAGAAACCGGTCATGAGAAAATCTGAACTTGTAAAATGACTCCATTAAGGATAATCTTTTTTTCACACTAAAAATATTTATCCAGTAACACTCTGTATAGTCTGGGTCTGAGGAAAAAAAGGGAATAAGCCATAGATTCAGGAGTTTTTGAGATAGGGAGTCCCTCTATCCCTTGACTATAAAGCTTAATTCGATTTGAGGAAAGAGCTGTTTATACAGCTTTTCAGGAAGCTTGCTCTTGCTCCTAGTTGGGGATGTCTGTACCATCTGTAGGGTTACTTTCTATTTCATTTATTTTCAGGTCACAAAGTCTGTGCAGCACTCAGGAAGCTT
>NW_012115043.1:7729991-7736057 GCF_000951035.1 Colobus angolensis palliatus
GGCACATGGTGCAGAAGAAGCCCAACCAGCTACCACTAGCCGTGTGGCTGTGTTAGCCCAGGTCTTCCAAGTAGCAGACACCAAGACAGGGTTAGACTGCAGATTATTCGGTAAGTGTGCAAAACTGGAGAGGGAGCTGGCAAGGCTGAGAGAGCCATCAGACTTCAATGCAGGTCTGACCCATGTGATGGAGAAGGGGAAGGAAGGAAGTTTACATCAAAGTATCTTACACTGTGGTGCAGTTCTAAGAAAGGTCAAAACAAGGCCAGTGGATGAGGGGGGTCCTTGAGCTAAAGATTTCCTTCAGAGCAGTGCCCTCAATCTCAACTTCCAGGTCTGCCTTAGTATCCCCATAGGTGGATACTAGTGGGAAGTATGGCCTCAGGGCAAACACCTCAGGCAACTTATCTGAGTTTTGGTTTCCTCAATTATAAAGTGAAGGTTTTTGAGAGGATTGTATAAAATAGCATATTTAAATTAAAGTGTTTATGGCTGGGGTGCTGTGGCTCATGCCTGTAACCCCAGCACTTTGGGAGGCTAAGGCAGGCAGATCACGAGGTCAGGAGATCGAGACCATCCTGGCTAACACAATGAAACCCCATCTCTACTAAAAATACAAAAAAATTAGCCGGGCATGGTGGCAGGTGCCTGTAGTCCCAGCTACTTGGGAGGCTGAGGCAGGAGAATGGTGTGAACCCGGGAGGCAGAGCTTGCAGTGAGCCGAGATTGCCCCACTGCACTCCAGCCTGGGTGACAGAGACTCAAAAAAAAAAAGTGTTTAGAATGGAATCAACTGCCTAACAAATGTTCAATGAACATAAATTCCCTTTCTTGTCTTCTTGTACCTATCTTGAGGCAAGTTTGGCACAGCAATATGACTCCTCTCCCCAGCCCTTCCTTCAGTCATCCTTTCTCCCTCTCCCCAGCCAGACACACATGAGGCAAGTATGTGGCCCTAAAGGCCAGGGCCTGAGTGCTTGTGTTTTTGTGTTTTGGTAGCCAGGCCTTGAGCCTTTATCCTAGATGACATGGGGCTTCGGCTAGGCTGGGGTGGAGGAGGGAGACCCCAGAAGGAGAGATACCTTTTTTTTTTTTTTTGAGAGAGTGATAGTCTCTTTCTGTCACCCAGGCTAGAGTACAGTGGCATGATATCGGCTCACTGTAACCTCCACCTCCTAGGTTCAAGCAATTCTCATGCCTTGGCCTCCCGAGTAGCTGGGTTTACAGAAGTGCACCACCACACCCAGCTAATTTTTATATTTTTAGTAGAGATGGGGTTTCGCCATGTTGGCCAAGCTGGTCTTGAACTCCTGGCCTCAAGTGATCTGCCTGCCTCAGCCTCCCAAAATGCTGGGATTACAGACATAACTCACTGCATCTGGCCAGATACTATTCTTACTTGGGAGAGGTTACTGTGTAGATGGAAGGATGAGCCACACCCCTTGGGAATACCCTCAGGGAGGACACTGAGGGAAGCTCTGCTCCAAAAATTTTCAGGCTGGGGTTCAGAGGATCTGCTGCCCTGGGACTAATGCACATGTTCCCTCAGAGAGAGCCTTTAGGGATGGCTGTGTAAGGCAGTCCCCAGCCCCACTCTGCCCGCTGTCTCCACTGCACCCTCTATCATCCTCCGCATGCCTCGTGCTCCTGCAGTGCTCTTCTCTCTCTGTCTCTCTCTCCCCAACCTCATAAACCTAGGCTTTGTTCCTGCTGGTCCCTCTCCCTACGATGTCTTTCCCCTCCTAGTGAACACCTGCTTCTCTATCCAGCTCAGATGTCCCTTCTTCTGGGCAGCCTTCCCTGACACAATGTTCTCACAACTGACTCCAGTCCCTAGGCCTGGCACCCCACCTCTCTGTGCCTCAGTTTCTGTAGCAGGAAAATAGGGTGATGATGATAGTACTACTATAGCTAATCACAGGGTAGTGGTAAAAATTAGATGAGATGATAAAAGCACCTTGTGAGGGGGCTGTATCAGTGAGTGTCATGGTCAGTGGTAGGTATGTGTCAACCAATGCATACCTCATTGGTGAGCATATAATACTGTATGTTGCTGGGGGAAGCCTATGATGTGAGGACATGAGAGAAGCACTGGACTCAGGGTCAGAAGGCCTGAGTCTCCCTGCTGCAGATGGGCTCTGTGTCCCTGAGCCAAGCCTTGTCCTCCCTGGGCCTCAGTTTCCTCCTTTGTACATTTGCGCATGGCCTCCAGGGGCCCTCCTGGCTATCCTAGCTTGGCTCAGAAGCTCTGGGTCCTGGGCTCTGCAGGCATCGCCTGAGCTGAGGCCCTCCCTGCCCAGCTCCTGTTCTCAGTGCTGGCTCCCTAAGCTGGACAGCTCCTGTGCTATTAATATTCCTGAAGACAGCAAAGGCTCCCAACTCTCAGCATCTGGACAGCACCTCAGGCCAGGAGCATGGAGGCCCAGGCACACATCAGACCCAGAGCTCCAGAGTGGGGTGTGGGAGAGTGGGGAGCTCCCTCCTGGAAGAGGAGGTTGGCACAGGCAGCGAGGAGCTCCAGTGCTTCAGAGGGGAAGCAGGAGGGGGTTGGGTACATCCTTAGTGGAGGAGCTCAGAGACTGTGACTTTTGGGTTTTGCCTGCAATCTTTAGGGCCAGGATCACCAAAATCATTTAGACCCTGACATCCTAATTGGTTCTAATCCATATATAGAATATAGGATTCTCACTTGATCCTAGGGAAGAGAAAAATTTTCCACTGTGAATGTTCAGAATCTTCTTAGCAATCAAGGGCTCTATCCCACACATAGCAATTTTGTCACATCCTAGACTATAGGAATTTTTTTTTAAGTGCTTCAGTGTGTCTTTGATGCTGGATTTGGTAATTGGTTCTTAGGTTTTAAAGACTTGGTATTTCCATGGTGAGTCATCATTGTTCGTTGACATACCTCATTGCCTAATGCCATTTATAGCCCCAAAAGATACATATATCATATGAAGATTTTTTAAGCTGCCCTTCTTTAAACAGATTCTATATTGCACTGTTTGCTAGGTCACTCATCCATCCGGTATCCTCTCCGCTTCCTCATTTCTCCTGTGTGCTGGAGGCTGTGCTCTCACCTTCACACCCCTCATTTTATTTAATCCTCACAACCGTCTTAGCAAGGCAAGAATTATTATCCCCTTTTCAAAAATGAGAAAAATATGACTCAGAGAAGTTAAGTGATGTGTCCAGGGCCACAGAACACAGTAAGTGACTGAAATTAGAATTTCAACGTAGGGCACTGAACTTTTCGTCACAGCAAACTGGCCTCCTCTCACCTCCTAAGCGCTCCACTTCTCAGAGCATTCAAGTTGTCCTCACTATTGTGTGTGTGTGTGTGTGTGTGTGTTTTAGACACAAGGTCTTGCTCTGTCACCCAGGCTGGAGTGCAGTGGTGAGATTATAGCTCACTGCAGCCTCAAACTCCTGGGCTCAAATGACCCTCCTACCCTAGCCTCTCAAGTAGCTGGGACTATAGGCACATACCACCACACCTGGCTAATTAAAAAAAAAAATTTTTTTTAGAGATGGGGTCTTGCTCTATTGCCCAGGCTGGTCTCAAACTCCTGGCCTCAGGGGATCCTCCCACCTCAGCCTCCTGAGTACCTCCCCACTATTTTGAAGCAGAGAACACTGGGGAGAATTATGAGTTTTTTGTTTGTTTGTTTTTGTTTGATGAGAAGAATATTGTCTAGGTTGATTTTTTTTCATGAGCTTATTTATTCATTCAATACATTTCAATGAGAGCTGGCTAAACAGGGACACTTGGTGTTATCCCAGAGACCTACAGGTCATGGCCACCTATTACATACCAGGACCCATGGGCACTCCATAACCACCCTGCTCCCACCCTGAAAAAAGAGTCACAAACAATTAGGACCCAGACAGGGGGTGACTGGTCTTGTAGGAGAGGGTCCAAAGAAGTGAGGACAAAACCCTACCAATTAGAAATCAAGTCTGAACTCCAGGCAGGAAAAAAGAAAAAAAAAACAAACCCATTAACTCAAAAAACCCTCTGTTCCTGTTAAGAGCATGAGCTTTAGATTACAATGTCTTACATAGTGGCGAGATATCCCTGGGAAGGAGGTGTTGTGAGGTGGGGAAATAGAGGCACCGATGCTGGCACCCAGAAAATCTGGAGCTGTCTCTCCAGTAAGTGGCTTGATCTCTCTGGCCTATGCTTCTTTTTTTTTTTTTTTGTATTTTTAGTAGAGACGGGGTTTCGCCATGTTAGCCAGGATGGTCTCAATCTCCTGACCTCGTGATCCGCCCGTCTCGGCCTCCCAAAGTGCTGGGATTACAGGCTTGAGCCACCGTGCCCGGCTGGCCTATGCTTCTTTATCTGTAAAACAGAAAGATGCTTTCTGTCTCTTGGGATGAGATGAGTAAATGAGCTAATATGTGCAAAGCCCTCCATTCCTGAAATGTGGCAGCTACTTTGAAATTGTTATTTCAATGCCATGAGTTACGTGTGGAGCAGTTGGTCCAGAATAGAGGGAGACCAAAATTTGGATCAAAGCACAGTCCCCCCGCCCTTAGGGATTAAGTGTTCATATAAGATAGACATGAATTGTTGCAAAGGCACACCCTTCTTCCCAACGTGCCAGTGAGACTTCTACATCCTATCAAGGAGTTAGTCTAAATGGAAGAGAGGTGGGCTCTAGTTCAAGAATTGTAATAGACCAACCATATGCCATTGACAGATGCTAACAATGATTGCAAACAAAGGGGGATGGCCTGCATAAATGAAGGGTCCTCTACATGCTCTGGAGGAATGGGAACATCTATTTAAGACCCCTGGTTGGGGACTATAGGCTTAAGAAGGCTAATGCAATAGGGGAGACAGCATGGTAAAGAGAAAGAAGCTGAACTTAAAGCCAGAAGGGCCAGGTTCAAGTCCCAGCTCTACTTTCCAATAGGCTTTGAGACCCTGGGCAAGCCACCAAGTGTCCTGTCTTGCTTATGAGAACAGTTGTCTTAGTGTCTGCCTTACCTTGGTCATAAAATTGTCAGAAAAACAAAGCAGGTCCCTCAAAAATTTAAACACAAAATTACTAGATGGTCCAGCAATTTCACTTCTAGGTATATAAAAGAATTGAGGCTAGGCTCAGTGGCTCACACTTGTAATCCTAGAACTTTGGGAGGCTGAAGGGGGAGGACTGCTTGAGGCAGGAGTTCAAGACCAGCCTGGGCAACATAGTGATACCCCCCGTCTCTACAAAAAAAAAATTTTTTTTAATTAGCTGGGCCAGGTGGCATGCACCTCTGATCCTGGCTACTCAGGGGGCTGAGGTGGGAGGATGGCTTGAGCCTGGAAGGTTGAGGCTGCAGTGAGCTGTGATCCCACCACACTGCATTCCAGCCTGACTGATAAAGTGAGATCCTGTCTCAATAAATAAATAAAATAATTGAAAGCAGGAACTTGAACAGATATTTGTACCCTCATGTTCATAACAGCGTTATTCACAAGAGCCTAACAGTGGAAACAACCCACGTGTCCATTAATGGATGAATGGATAAGCAAAATATGATACATGCACAATGGAATACCATGTAGCCTGAAGAAGGAATGTAATTCCGATACATGCTTCAACATGATCCTGGAAAACACTATGTTAAGTGAAAGAAGCCAGACACAAAAGGAGGACAAATGTATGATTCCAGGTAGATGAGGTATCTAAAATAGTCAAACTCATAGAGAAAGAAAGTAGAATAGTCATTTCAGGAACTGGAGGAGGAAGCAAGGAGGAGTTACTGTTTAATGGATACAGAGTTTCCGTTTAAGATGGTGAAAAAGTTTTAAGATGGATGGTGGTGATGGCTACACAACATAAGTATACTTAATGCCAAAGAATTTTACAGTCAAAAATTGTTAAAATGCCCAGCTACTCTGGAGGCTAAGGCAGGAAGACCGCTTGAGTCCAGGAGTTCGAGGCTGAAGTGAGCTATGATTGTGCCACTGCACTCCAGCCTGGGTGACAGAGTGAGACCCCACCTCAAAAAAAACAAAAATATATATTTATTTTATTTTTTAGACACAAGGTCTTGCTCTGTCACCCAGGC
>NW_012115043.1:7736618-7746686 GCF_000951035.1 Colobus angolensis palliatus
CGAGACTCCATCTCAAAAAAAAAAAAAAAAAAAAAGATAGATTTTATATTTTGTATATTTTAACAAAATAAAAATGACCTTTTTTAAAAAAGAAAGATATAGGTCGGGCGCAGTGGCTCATCCCTGTAATCCCAGCACTGTGGGAAGGCGAGGCAGGCGGATCACGAGGTCAGGAGATCGAGACCATCCTGGCTAACACGGCGAAACACTGTCTCTACTAAAAATACAATTCGCCGGGTGTGGTGGCGGGCGCCTGTACTCAGGAGGCTGAGGCAGGAGAATGGCGTGAATCCGGGAGGCGGAGGTTGCGGTGAGCTGAGATCACGCCACTGCATTCCAGCGTGGGAGACAGAGCGAGAATCCATCTCAAAAAAAAAAATTCTACTGTAGAGGAAAGTCCTTTGCAATCTGTACAGCAATGTGAAATAATTAGCTGTGGTAGAGGGGTTAGGAGGCAATAGTTACATTATTGTAACTACCCTCTACCACAGCTAATTATTATTGCTCTACAAGATTTCATATTGCTCTACAGGTTCTCTTAGAGCAACTGTCAAAATTAAGACCCTCATCCAGGACTTCTACAAACTGTTTTCCAATCTGAAAAATAGCAGGAAGGCATAGATTTTTTTCTTTTTTAAGACACTGAAAGAGCTGAATGTTATTTCCCTGGAAAGTGGGAAATGGGAGTGGTAGGGACTGATGTTTTTCCTAACAGGTTTGTAGAACAACTGGACTCTTAAAATACTTCAAATGTTCCTGATTCATTATTTTCTAATGCTCTTCATTTACTATGTGTTCTGATCATTGACTTTTATCCCACAATAAACTTGAACCAGCCAATGAAAACCATGGTTGTTATTGCCAGGAAGAGGGTGCTGAAGAACACTGAGCATCCCATGTTCCTCCTTTCTGCTGGGCGGGCAGCGACGGGAGGGCCCTGCCCCAGGACTGCTTGGTGTGTCCCCACTGGTAAAAGGATCCATTGGATTTCCTGTTTATCAGCCTCTTAAGCATCTGCATGAGAGGCCTGGGTTCTCCAGAGCTTAGTTAACCCAGAGTGGGCTTTGCAGGTGGAGTTTGACAACCTCTGAGACGAAGACCGGACTCAGGGTCTAGGATACGTGGACAAGGTGCTTATCCTGGAGCAGCCTGGAGGTATTGGCCCCTTTAATGACTGTACACCACTTAGGGTGAAAATTAAATTATAAACTGTGTGTATATGGGTTAATACATACCAACAAACAAAACTTAACTTGGGCAGTAAATTGGCACAATTCCTATAAACAGCACTTTATAGGAAATAATTAAATAAGCAAATTAATATGCCCATTCATTTTTTTTTTTTTTTTTTTTTTTGAGACAGAGTCTCACTCTATCGCCCAGGCTGGAGTGCAGTGGCTGGATCTCAGCTCACTGCAAGCTCCGCCTCCCGGGTTTACGCCATTCTCCTGCCTCAGCTTCCCGAGTAGCTGGGACTACAGGCGCCCGCCACCTCGCCCGGCTAGTTTTTTGTATTTTTTAGTAGAGACGGGGTTTCACCGTGTTAGCCAGGATGGTCTCGATCTCCTGACCTCGTGATCCACCCGTCTCGGCCTCCCAAAGTGCTGGGATTACAGGCTTGAGCCACCGTGCCCGGCCTCCATTCATGTTTTTTAACAGCTTTAGGGAGTTATAATTCACATACCATACAATATGCCAATTTAAAGTGTACAGTTCAGCCAGGCACAGTGGTTCACGCCTGTAATCCCCGCACTTTGGGAGGCCAAAGTAGGCGGATCATTTGAGGTCAGGAGTTTGAGACCAGCCTGTCCAACATGGTGAAACCCGTCTCTACTAAAAATATTTTTAAAAAATTAGCCAGGCGTGATGGGGAGGGCCTGTAATCCCAGCTACCTTGGAGGCTGAGGCAGGAGAATCTCTAGAACCTGGGAGATGGAGGCTGCAGTGAGCCAAGATCACGCTACTGTACTGTAGCCTGGGTGGCAGAGTGAGACTCCGCCTCAAAAAAACAAAACAAAACAAAACAAAAAACTATACAATTCAATGGCTTTTGGCACATTAATTTATTAATCTTAACATTGTGAGAAAATATAACCTAAAATTTGCCATTGTAACCGTTTTTAAGTCCATAGTTGATTATATTCACAATGTTCTTTTATTTAATCCCTGTGAAGATGCCATTTTACAGATGAGAAAACTGAGGCTGAGTTAATGAATTTACCTATAGCTACTCAACTAGGAAGCGGCCAAGTAGAGTTGCAAACTCAATGTCAAGCTGAAGGCTGGGTGCTTCCCAGCAGGCCAGGTTGCCTTCTACGAGGTAGAGAGGCTCCTGGCACATCAGCCGTCCAGAGTAGCTGGAAGGTGGGCTTGTCGTTGCCTAAAGGAGCCAGGGGAAACCTCACAGCATGCTTTGGTCCCTCATGGCTCCTCACTGACCCGCCTAACTTGACTTTGAACCACAGTGACATGTACTCTCCTTTTGCCCTGTCACCTGTCCTCCCTAGAGGGCACAGATGGGCTACCTCCTCCTCCTCCTGGCCAAACTTTTTGAAAGAAGGACCCACAGCTCTCTCTGATTCCTTGTTCCTTGTTATTCCTCAGTCCACTGAGATCCAATCCCGTCATTCCTCTGATACTACCTGCCCCCATCGGTGTCACTGAGTGGCCTGGTGACCAAATCTAATGGATCCTTCTCTCGGGGCTGTACTGGCTTTTCCAGTGGCTCAGTGGCACCCCACTCTCCTGGTTCTCCCAACTCTCACCACTCTTCTGCTTCCCTCACTCTGTCCTTCCCTAAGATGCTGTGTTTCCTCAGAGTCCGGTCTCTCTTTGGACTGCACTTGCTTGCCTTGTCATTCTCCCATCTCCCTTAGATTCAGAACCATCCATGTGTGGCCACTACCAAATCTCTACTTCCTGCCAGGCCAGACCTCTCATCTGAGCTCCAGCCTCAAATCCTGCCTGGCCAGCCTCCCTGGTCATCCCACAGGCACCTCAAGCGAACCATGTCTAATGGACCTCAGCACTTCTCCCCCTTCCAAAGCAGCTTCTCTTTCCATGTCCCTATCTCAGTGACACGCCCCATCATCTACCCAGTCACCAGAAGCAGAAACCTGGGAGTCACTCTCCGGAATGTGAACTCATAGGGCAGGGATTTTTTTCTTACTTGTTTAAAGCCTATATTCCAAGCACCCGGAACTGGCTTAGCAGGTGCCTAATAAGTATTTGTTGAATGAATTCCTTTTTATTTTTTTAATAGAGATGGGGTCTCACTATGTTGCCCAGGCTGGTCTTGAACTCCTGGCCTCAATTGATCCTCCCACCTCAGCCTCCCAGCGTGCTGGGATTACAGGCCTGGGCAACCACACCTGGCATTGAATGAATTCTTGCTTTCTCCCATGTACCAAAACCATCTCCAAGACCTGTCCATTTTGCCCCTTAAACATTCCCTTTCCTGGTGTGGTGATGCACACTTGTAGTCCCAGCTACTCCAGAGGCTGAGGTAAGAGGATTACTTAATTCCAGGAGTTCAAGGCCGGCCTACAGAACATAGCGAGACCCATCTTATAAAAAGAATAAAATGCAAACATCCTCTCACATACTTCTGCATCCTCCAACAACGCTGCTGCTCCCCTATCCTAAGTCCCCCGCATCTCTTGCTAGGACAAGTGCAACAAACTCCTTCCTGGTCTTTCTGCTTTTGCTCTCCCATTCCCTGGGGTACCAGCTGGCGGATGCTTTCTACAGCCCCAGCATGACCTTGCCCTCACCTGCTTAAAACCCTGCAAAGAGTCCCTGTTGATATGAGGACAAACTGTTTTGGCATTGAGGGGGTTAGAGAATAGTTTCAAATAAATGTTTTTTTACTCCCTGCAGCAGACTGAGGACCAGAGCCCTTGGCACGCCCAGCCCAAAACTTTTTTCCTGATGGTTGGGGGGTGTCGAAGAGCCCTCTAAAATCAGAGACTCTCCCAAGGGGAGTGGTGTCGAGCTCTCTAACATCGGGGAGCTCTGCCAGCTCCTTGCCAAGATGCTGGCCTAGCTTAGGGCTCCCTTGGCCTTCTATGCCCTCCCTTTCCCTTTGCTCCTCCCACTCACTATAGAGTCCATTCAGGGCGCATGACCTGGGTGTTGCTACTAGCAGAGGTGAGAGAAAGAGAAGAACGGGAGAAAGAGAGCTGCCAGGGAGACTCAGCCCCTTCTCTCCTGGGATCCTTCTTTCTCACCATCCTGAGTCTGCACCCTGATCTACCTGTGGTCACCACTGAGGGTCTCCTAGGGGCTTGGCAGATGGGGACACTAGGCTGCCAGAGGGGCAGAGGCCTTTGTCAGAGTAAGCAGGAGAGAGAGAGAGAGAGAGAGAGAGAGAGACCGAGAGAGACCTAGTGTCCTCTCTTCCCTGAAGGAAAAGACTCCTGGCTTCACGTGCCTTCCTGGCCTTGGGTCTTGGAAACTTAGAGCCTGAGGTTGAGCCTGGAGTGATGGGGACTGGAGGCACAGGGGTTTCCTGGGGGTAGGACACAGAGGGATTCTGCCTGCAGGGAGGTCAAAACGCTTTGAACTCAGGCTACAGGAATCTTTGAGAAGTGCTCACAACTCAGATTCTAAGGACACCCTAGCGAAGTGACTGAACCGAGGCTGTGGGACCTTTTTGGGAAATGCACTAAATTTAGGCTGCAGGGGCTCACTGAATTCAGGCACGGGGTTCTTAGGAAATGTGCTGACTCTAACTGTGAGGCTGTCTGGGGAGGCTGATAAACTCATGTCCAACAGGACATTCTTGAGGACTGCATTGAACTCAAGTTGTAGGGGCTTCTTGGAGAGACCCATGAACTGAGTTTATGGACACTTTTTGGGGAGGTCACTGAACTCTCACTGCATGCCTGGAACTTTGCTTGCAGACTCAGAGTCCACGTGGCTGCCCTCTGCTACACAAACTCAGAGGTACAAGACCTACAGACAGATACGGCCATGGACAGTAGTCACCCAGGGATCATTCACAGTCTGTCCTCTCTCCACACATACACCCTGTGTTTTCGGTCCCCTCTCCTGGTTCTCCCATATTTTCCTAACCTCTGAACACAGGAATGTTCAGGGTTCAGTCCTCAAACCTCCCCACTTGTTTATACTCACTTTTTTTTTTTTTTTTGAGACAGGGTCTCACTCTGTCACCCAGGCTAGAGCGCAGCGGCCCAATCTCGGCTCCCTGTAACCTCTGCCTCCTGGGTTCAAGCAATTTTCGTGCCTCAGCCTCCCAAGTAGCTGGGACTACAGGCACATGCTACCATGCCCAGTTAATTTTTGTATCTTTAGTAGAGACTGGGTTTAACTATGTTGCCCAGGCTGGTCTTGAACTCCTGACCTCAAGCAATCCCAGCAATGTCTACCCGGGCACTCTTCACTCCTTTACCCAGCTTTGTATTTTCTCGGTAGCTCTTATCACAGTCTGATATACTGTAGATTTATTTGCTTATTTGTTCATTGTCCATCTCTTCCCACTTAAATATAAACTCCATTAAGGCAAAGACTTTGTCTTGTTCACTGCTGTATCCCTCCAATTACAACAGTGCTTGGAAAATTGCAGTGCTCAATAGATACTTGTTGAATGAATGCTGGGAACCAAGTGAATAGTTGTTGAATTGAGGGGAACTGGACCCCACTCTTTTTTTTTCCTTTGAGACAGAGTCTCTCTCTGTGCCCAGGCTGGAGTGCAGTGGTTCAATCTTGGCTCACTGCAACCTCTGCCTCCCAGGTTCAAGCGATTTTCCTGCCCCAGCCTCCCAAGTATCTGGGACTACAGGCATGAGCCACTGCTCCTGGCTAATTTTTGTATTTTTAGTAGAGACGGGGTTTCACCATGTTGGCCAGGCTGGTCTCAAGCTCTTGACCTCAGGTGTTCCACCCACCACGGCCTCCCAGAGTGCTGGGTTTACAGGCTTGAGCCACTGTACCCATAATACAGGTAACATAGCCTACATGAGTAACATCTAGTCTGAAAATGAATACCGCCTTGAGTATTTAAAACAGAGAGATGTTAATAGACATCACACAAGCAATGGAAGCATCAAGAAAACACTGGAGAGTATGACGCAACTCAGATCAGCAGCAGCAGGAAACCATTTCTCCTAGGCCAGAGGGTGAGAAGGAAGGTATTCAGGGCACAGGGACCAGGGACACCAACAGATACTTTCTCATAATTCTGACAGCTGCTGTAAGGAGAGGAGTCTGGGGCATCTGGCCGGGTTTCCAAATCCGCTCTGCCCTTTTCTTCCAAGGATGATCTGGTTCTGCTCTTTGATCCAGGGCACTGCTTTAAAGAGCCTGTTCGTGTATGACAGGTACCAGACCAGTATTGTCCACTGGTGCGTGGACTCTGATAGCACCCGGAGGATCCACTGTTCCTGTGGCAGTGGAGGATGACAGGACACACCCTGGGTGCAGCTGGTGTCTTTAATTTAGTACAAGCACCTTTCAAAGATTTCATTACACTTGAAAGCCTCACCTCCAGAAAGCAGTGGGTGGGGGAGTAGCTGTTCAGCCGCAGTAGAGATAGGACCAATGGGTGCATTTCTGAGGAAGTAGGCTTCAACTAAGGAAGAAGTTTTTAACACAGCTGCCAGTAATGGCCTTGGCTCTCTTGTGAAGGAGTGAGCTTTCTGCTCCAGAAGGTATTCTAGCGGTCTGTCAAAAATCTTGCAGTGAGGAAAGCCTACAGCGGCCCACAAAAGCCTGCCGAATGCCTTCTCCATTGCTTCTAACTTTGTCCAACTCTGAATTCTTTTTTTTTTTTTTTTTTTGAGACTTATCACTGGTGTCGCCCAGGCTGGAGTGCAGTGGTGCCATCTCAGCTCACTGCAACCTCCACTTCCTGGGTTCAAGTGATTCTCCTGCCTCAGGCTTCTGAGTAGCTGGGATTACAGGCATGCACCATGACACCTGGCTAATTCTTTTGGTATTTTTAGTAGAGATGGGGTTTCGCCATATTGGCCAGGCTGGTCTCGAACTCCTGACCTCAAGTGATCTGCCCGCCTCAGCCTCTCAAAATGTTGAGATTACAGGCAAGAGCCACCATGCCCAGCCTGGCCCTCTATTCTTGACACATCCTTCTGCAGACCAACCCCATGTCTGCAAGTTTCATAACCCCAGTGAGAGAGCATCTGAGGGCAGGGTAGGCATGTGCCACTCAATGGGCCTTCCCTCCTGCCTCACTTCTCACTCCCATGACCAACTCATAGCCTAGCTTTTGGGTTGCAGAAACTGGCACTTGTTGAGTGTAGTAGAGCAAATAACAGTCCCCCAAAGATGTCCACATCTTAATTCCTGAACCTACGTTATTTTACATAGCAAAAAGAGGTCTTGCAGATGTGATTAAATTAGAAATCATGGGATGGTGAGATGATCACGGATTAGCCAGGTAAGCCCAATGCAATCACTAGAGTCCTTACAAAAGAAAGGCAGGCTAGGGAAAAAGGACAGAAGCAGGGGTTGGAGTGATGTTCTTTGTAAAAATGGAGGAAACAGCCATGAGCCAAATAATGCAGGTGACATCAGAAGCTGGAAAAGGCAAGGGAATGGATCTCCCCTAGAGCCTCCAGAAAGAATGCAGCCCTGCTAACACCTTGCTTTTAGCCCCATAAGACTCATTTTTTTTCAGGCTTCTGACCTCCAGAACTGCAAGATAATAAACTTGTATTGTTTTAAGCTACTACATTGGTCATAATTCATTTTCAAAACAGGAAACTAATATAGAGGACTTATGATCAATTCCCATGACAATCAACACAACAGCCTGGTAGTTGACAAAAAAAAAAAAAAGGCCAGGCATGGTGGCTCACACCTGTAATCCTAGCACTTTGGGAGGCCAAGGAGGGTAGGTCACTTGAGGTCAGGAGTTCAAGACAAGCCTGGCCAATATGAAACCCCATCCCTACTGAAAACACAAAATTAACCGGGCATGGTGGCAGGCACCTGTAGTCCCAGCTGCTCAGGAAGTTGAGGCACGAGAATCATTTGAACCCAGGAGGCAGAGGTTGCGATGAGTCGAGATTGCACCACTGCACTCCAGCCTGAGCAACAGAGCAAGACCCTGTCTCAAAAAAATAAACAAAAAACATTTTCCATAAGAAGGAAGCAAACATGGTAGTTAAAAGCGTGGGCCTTGGAGGCAGACAGACCTGATTCAAATCCAAGCTCTGCTAGGTTGCGTGATAGTTCAGAGCTTCATTTCTTCATCTATAAAATGGGAGTGTTACAGCCACCTTGCCCAAGGTGGTTGTGAAGATGAAATAAAATAATGCAGTTAAAGCACTCAGCATAGGGCCTGGAACATAGGAAAGGCTCAGGTAAACAGTAGTGGCAGCTATTATTACTCCTCCCACCATCTCCACCATTGCTACTACTGTTACATTGCTACTACCAATACTACTGCAGTTGCTGCTGCTACTACTACTACTGCTAATATTACTATTGCTATTTACAACAACAATATCTATGCCTGGGGCCAGACACAGTAAAGCACTCCCGTAATCTCAGAACTTTGGGAGGCTGAGGCAGAAAGATTGCTTGAGCACAAGAATTTGAGACCCACCTAGGCGACACAGCAAGACCCTATCTCTACAAAAAATAAAAATGAAAAAATTAGTCAGGCGTAGTAGCGTATATCTGTAGTCTTAGCTACTTGAGAAGCTGAGGTGGGAGGACTGCTTGAGCCTAGGAGTTTGAGGTTGCTGTGAGCTATGATCGTGCCACTGCACTCCAGCCTGGGTGACAGAGCGAGACACTGTCTCTAAACAAAACAAATCTATGCCTGAAGATCAGGGGTGAAGTCACAAAAAGGATGAATAGAGACAGCGGCAACAATAAGGGAGGATGTGCTTAGAAGGGGTCAGAGTCTGGAAGTCACAACCTCACACTGCTGTTCGGGATTGAATTTTGAGTCTGAAGCCTGGTCTGCGGGCTCTTGAGGCTGAGGAGGTTAACCTCTGCATCCACCCACTCATCTCTGCTGGAGCGTCTGTGTCTGGGGTGCAGCCTCCTGGCTAAGAGACCCTGGTTCGGGATCACCAACCAAGGCCTTCCATCTGTGCTTCTGTCTGGCCCAGTGCCCTTCGGCCAGGCCTGGAATTACGGGATGCTGTGGAAATGCAGAGAGGTGACATAGCCAGAATTCAAGGTGCTGGCCTTTTGATCTTAGAGACAAACCAGCATCCTGAACCCAGTTACACACCCATTTCCTCATTGTATTTCCCAGTTGACAAGACAAATCAGACAGCAAAAGAATGTGTGGGCAAGGTACAAACGCCTCTTCATTATTTCTGTGATTCTTTTCCAAGGCCTCACTGTCGTTTAGGGGCCTACCCTGCTGCTTTTCTTTGAATGTACAGAAAGGCACCAGGTTGCTTTTCCCTAAGACTCTGGGTTTTGATGAGTAACACACTAAGACAGTATGCTGCAGATATTTTTAGCAGCAATACCACCTAATATGTTGTTAAGAATTCTCCTCTGGAGTCAGATACCATCTGGCCTCACATCCTGGCTTTGCTACTTGTTAACTGTGTGGCCTTGGGCAAATTCTTTAAGTTCTCTGAGGCTCAATTTCCTCATTTTATAATGGTTTTATTGTAGATACCTTCTAGAGTTCTTGGAAGGAGAAATGAGATGATTCATATAATCATACTGAGCACAGTGCCTGTACTTTAGCCATTACTCAGCAGATGTGGGTCATTGCTATTAGCGCTATTGTGATGTTACCACTTTCAGAGCATACCCATAACTCAGGACCAGAGGCAGCCACAAGTCTAGATGCTAATATGGCTTTACCTCTCTGTGTTGTCATAGTGGCCTGAGGCTGCATGCTTGGCAAGGTCTGGGAAGTTAGGACCCTTTACCTTTCAGCGTTCAGGAGGGTGAGCAGCTTAAGGATCCACCAGGTGGGTTCAGCCAGGCACAGCTCTACAAACAAGGAAGACATGTTGACATGTTCCAGGGATGCTCCACAGCTGTTGTGGTAGGGATTGGTGTAGTTTATTATACTAAACCATAAAAGAGGCCGGACACAGTGGCTCA
>NW_012115043.1:7746863-7754705 GCF_000951035.1 Colobus angolensis palliatus
AGCCTGAGCAACAAGAGCGAAACTCTGTCTCAAAAAATAAATAAATAAAAAATTTTTAAAAGTGAAAGAAATAAAAGAGGCCAGGTGTGGTGGCTCATGCTTGTAATTTCAGCACTCTGGGAGGCCAAGGTGGGCGGATCACGAGGTCAGGAGTTTGAGACCAGCCTGGCCAACATAGTGAAATCCATCTCTACCAAAAATACAAAAATTAGCTAGGCATGGTGGTGTGCGTCTGTAATCCCAGCTGCTTGGAGAGGCTGAGGCAGGAGAATTGCTTGAACCCGGGAGGTGGATGTTGCAGTGGGCCGAGATAGCTCCACTACACTCCAGCCCGGGCGACAGAGTGAGACTCTGTCTCAAAATTAAAAAAAAGAAATCAAAATCATTGCTGGGAAGTTGATTTCTAACTTTACATGTCTTTGGATGAAATGTTGACTTAGTTGACTGGCTAATTCAGTTCTGAGTGATGAAAACATACCTGAGAAATCTTGATGCTTCAGGTTTACTGTAAATGTCACAACTTGGGACAAGATCCCTGAGTACAAACAGGATATAGAGAATGAGTCAAATGACATTTGGCAAGGGCTTCGAATTCACTCCCTGGAGTGACAACAACCGGTGGGGGGGTAGTGAATTAGGCATTCTCCTTTATCACAGATGGCAGTGAAGTCACTGCAATCTTTGGGGATGTAATTTGGCTGTTCACATCAAACTGTTTATTTCTTTAGGCTTGGTAATCCCACCTCTGAGAATCTATTCTACAGAAATAATCCACAAATTTAGAAAGAGCTGTATGCATATATTTGTTCATTCGCTCGTTATGTATAAGAGTGAAAAGATGGAAACTTACATGTGAACCTCAAGGTCTAACAATAGGGAGTTGGTTAAATAAGTGAGAACATATCCACTCAGTGGCATATTATGCAGCCATTGCTAATGGGTATCATAAAGGCATAGGAAATGGTGTGTGGCATATATCAAGTGAAAAAGTTAAATACAAAATGGTGAAATTGTAACTATGTGAACAACTGTAAATAGAAAAAAAGATTGGAAAGACTCAAGAAAGATATTATTAGTGATTGCGTTTAGGGTGATGGAGAAATCGTGGGTAACTTTTTTGCACATGTTCCAAGTTATATAACTTGTGTGGGAGATAGAATGATGACCTTTCAAAGATTGCCTTGTCTTAATCCCTGGCCCCTGTGAATATGTTACCTTGCATGGCAAAGAGGGCTTTGCAGATGTGATTAAGTTAAGGATTTTCAGACGGGGAGAGCATTCTGGATTATCCAGGTGGGTTGAGTAGAATCACAAAGGTCCTTATAAAAGGCAGTTTGGGAGAGTCAAGGTGAGAGAGCAGTTTGAAAATGTTGTGCTCCTGGCTTTGAAGATGGAGGAAGGGGCTATGAGCCAAGAAATGTAGGCAACTTTCAGAAACTGAAAAAAACAGTGTCCCCTAGATCCTCCAGAAGGAACACAGCTCAGCCAACACCTTGACTTTAGTCCATTTAGACCTATTTCAAACTTCTAACTTCCCAGAAATGTAAGATAAAAAATGTTTGTTGTTTTAAGCCATTAAGTTTGTTATGACAGGGTATTGTGATTGTCCAGGCCTGTGTCACATGCCCACTCCTGCAGCCAGGGACTGGGAGGAATAGTGCATACAGCCAGAAAGAGGGCAATTCCTTAAAGGCATGCAAAAGCAGCAGCTATCCTCATTCCATTTTTATTTTCTTTAACATTTATTACGTTTTAATTGAATAAAAGTCATATGTATTTACAAACATAGTTTTGTAAAAATAATTTCAACTGTTTTATTTTATTTTATTTTTTGAGATGGAGTCTTGCTCTGTCATCCAGGCTGGAGTGCAGTGGTACAATCTTGGCTCACTGCAACCTTGCCTCCCGAGTAGCTGGGATTACAGGTGCACGCCACCACACCCAGCTAATTTTTGTATTTTTAGCAGAAATGGGATTTTACCATGTTGGCCAGACTGGTCTCGAACTCCTAACCTCAAGTGATCTGCCCACCTTGGCCTCCTAAAGTGCTGGGATTACAGGTGTAAGCCACCATGCGCACAACTTTTATTTTAGATTCACAGGGTACATGTGCAGATTTGTTACCTGGGTATATTGCATGATGCTGAGATTAGGCGTATGAATGATCTTATCACCCAGGTAGCCAGCATAGTACCCAACAGGTAGTTTTTCAGTCCTCGTTCCTCCCCCTTTTCCCCCCTTTAGTAGCCCCAGTGTCTATTGTTCCCATTTTTATGTCCATATGTACCCAATGTTTAGCTCCCACTTATAAGTGAGAACATGTGATATTTGGTTTTCCATTCCTGTATTAATTACTTTGGGATAATGGCCTCCAGTCCCATCCATGTTGCTGCAAAGGACATGATTTCATTCTTTCATGTCTGTGTAGTATTCCATGGTGTATATGTACCACATTTTCTTTCCTTTTTGGAGACAGGGTCTTGCTGTGTTACCCACGTTGGAGTGTTAATGGCCTGATTGCAGCTCACTGCAGTCTCAAACTCCTGGGCTCAAGGGATTCTTCGGCCTCGGCCTCTCAAGTAGCTGGTACTATAAGTGTGTGCCACCACACCTGGCTAATTAATCAAATTTTTTTTTTTTTGTAGAGACAGGGTCTCATCACCTTGCCCAGGCTGGTCTTGGACTCCTGAGCTCAAGCAATCCTCCCACCTCAACTTCCCAAAAGCCGAGAGTACAGGCCTGGACCACGGCACCTGCCTGCACATTTTCTTTGTCCAGTCCACTGTTGATGGGCACCTAGGTTGATTCCGTATCTCTACTATTGTCAATTGTGCTGCGATGAATATATGAGTGCGTGTATATTTTTTTGTAGAACAATGTGGATATTAGATCCTTTGTTGGATGCATAGTTTGCAAATATTTTCTCAATTTTTGCAACTATTTTGTCAATTTTTGTTTTTGTTGCAATTGCTTTTGAGGACTTAACCATAAATTATTCGCCAAGGCTAAAGTCCAGAATGGTATTTCCTAGGTTTTCTTCTAGGATTTTTGTAGTTTGAGATCTTACATTTAAATATTTAATCCATCTTCATTTAATTTTTGTATACAGTGAGAGGCAGGGGTCCAGCTTCATTTTTCTGCATATGGCTAGCCAGTTATCAGAGCACCATTTATTAAATAGGGAATCCCTTTCCCATTGCTTGTTTTTGTCAACTTTGTCAAAGATCAGATGCTGTCAGTGTACGGCTTTATTTCTGGGTTCTCTATTCTGTTTGGTCTATGTGCCTGTTTTTCTACCAGTATCATGCTGTTTTGATTATTGTAGCTTTATAATTTGAAGTTGGGTAATGTGATGCCTTTGGCTTTGTTCTTTTTGCTTAGGATTGCTTTGGCTATTCAGGCTCTTTTTTTGGTTCCATATGAGTTTTAAAAGAGTTTTTCCTAATTCTGTGAAAAATGACATTGGTAGTTTGATAGGAATAGCGTTGAATTTGTAGATTGCTTTAGGCAGTATGGCCATTTTAATGATATTAACTCTTCTGGTCCATGAGAATTGAATGTTTTTCCATTTGTTTGTGTCATCTCTGATTTCTTTCAGAACTGTTCTGTAGTTCTCCTTGTAGAGATCGTTCACCTACTTGGTTAGATGTATTCCTGGGTACTTTTTGTTTTTGTGGCTCTTGTAAATGGCATTGCATTCTTGATTTGGCTCTCAGCGTGAATGCTATTGATGTATAAAAATGATATGATTTTTGTACGTCAATTTTGTATCCTGTAACTTTACTGAAGTTGTTAATCAGATCTAGGAGCCTTTTGGCAGAGTCTTTAAGGTTTTCTAGGTATAGAATGACATTGTCAGCAAAGAAAGGTAATTTGTCTTCTTTTTTATTTGGATGCTATTTGTTTCTCTTTTGCCTGATTGCTCCAACTAGGACTTCCAGTATTATTTTGAATAGCAATGATGAAATTGGGCATCTGTGTCTTGTTCTTACTTTTATTTTTTTAAATTTATTTTTTTTTAATTTTTTGAGATGGAGTTTCACTCTTGTCATCCAGGCTGGAGTGCAATGGCGTGATCTCGGCTCACTGCAACCTCCACCTCCTGGGTTCAAGCAATTATCCTGCCTCAGCCTCCTGAGTAGCTGGGATTACAGGCAAGCACCACCACACCCAGGGAATTTTGTATTTTTAGTAGAGACATGGTTTCACCATGTTGGCCAGGTTGGTCTCAAACTCCTGACCTCAGATGATCCGCCCGCCTCGGTCTCCCAAAGTGCTGGGATTACAGGCATGAGCCACCATGCCCGGACAATTTTTTTTTTTTTTGAGACAGAGTCTTGTTTTTTTGCCCAGGCTAGGGTACAGTAGGCTCACTGCAACCTCTGCCTCCAGAGTCAGGAGATTCTCATGTGTCAGCCTCCCGGGTAGCCAGGATTATAGGCAAGTGCGAACGTACCAGACCAATTGTTAGTAGTAGGGACAGGGTTTTGCCATGTTGGCCAGGCTGGTCTCAAACTCCTGGCCTCAAGTGATCTGCCTGCCTCAGCCTCCCAAAGTGCTGGGATTACAGGCATACGCCACAGCACCAGCCTTGTTTCTGTTTTTAAAAGGCGTGCTTCCAGCTTTTGTCTGTTCATGATGTTGGCTGTGGGTTTGTCATAAATATTTTGAGGTACAACATGATGTTTTGAAATATGTATATATTGTGATATAGGTAAGTCAAGCGAATTAACATATGCATACCTTATCTATCCATATTTTATATCATGATTAATTTGCATATCACTCCATAGTCTTCATAATTACCATTTTAATGGATTTATGATTGCATCACACCATAGCTTGACTACCCCTTGTGTAATATTGTTGGCTACTTAGATTGCTTTTAAAATTCTTCTGTTATAAAGAATGCTGTAATGAACATCTTTGTGCATATAGTTTTTTCTGTAAGTTAGATTACTTCTGTAAGATAGATTTCCAGAAGAGGGGTCACTGAACTAAAGGTGAGAACAATGATTTATTTCAGCAAACTGTTTTCCAGAAGGGCTTTATCAGTGCACAGAGAGTGGTGCAGCTGCTGAGGCAGAGGTGGAATTGTGCTGTCAGGCTTTGCAAACTGAGGTGGCTTGAAAGCATATTACAGATTGGTGTGTCCTGAAGCCATGACTAAAGCAACAAACAGGAAACATGTTTATCCTGCAAACTGACTTGTAGTTAGGTAATGCATACCTTTTTCATCTTTCAGATTGGTAAAACTTAAAAGACTAATAGATAACATACAATGCTTGTAAGACTGAGAAAACATGCCACATCTTACTGGCTATCAAATACACAAAAAAAGGTTATTCTGGAGGGCGCTGTCTCATTCTGTTGTCAAAGGACCAAACCTGAGTTTAATACAGTCCTTGGATACAGCTGCAGATTGTAGGAAACATGGGGGACAGAAAAAACCCGTTGAACTGCACCAAGTAAAACAGATGCCCTTGTACTTAGGTGATAGAAATGGAAACTACTACAACCTTGTGGGAAAATAATCTGGCCATATGAATTAAAATTTAAAATACATATAATCTTTGACCTGGGAATCCCATTTTTTGTGAATTTAACCTATAAAAAGAAGGTATCAGGTCTGTTTCTTGTTGGTGTCATTTTTCACTCTCTTTATAGCTTACAGCTCCCAGCATGAGTTGAGGCTATCATCTGTCTTTGGCCTTATCTCTAGGAGGTGCCATATTCTTTGTCTTAAACAACTAAGCATTTGATATGGACTGTGGCATAGGCAGCTATCTCCAGTAGCCATTTTACCTTTCTTCCTTTTAGGAAGAGCCACAGGACCTATGATCATCCAGTTAGAGGCCATGAAACCCAGCCTCCCTTACAGCTAGACGTAGCCACATGAATAAGTTCTGGCCAACAGGACTTGAATGCAAGGGATATGTGCAACCTCTGGGGGTGAAACAATCAGATTTATCTATCTGGAAATTTTGGCCTTGAGAAATACTAGTGAATATCTGCTGTCTCTTGAACTGAAAGACAGAATTGAGAGCTACAGGATGGCTGTTTTCTGCCAGGAGAAAAGAGAAGTGAGAAGAAATGTTTTGCAGAGAAAGGAGAATGGAGCGCATGCAAAACAGAAGAATTGAAGCTGGGATCCCATAAGGTCCCAGGGTGCTCAGAGCAGCTATTCCAGTCCTGTCCTTGCGTCCTTATTTTATTTTATTGTTTTTGAGACACAGTTTCTGTTGCTCAGGCTGGAATGCAGTGGCACAATCATAGCTCACTGTAGCCTCGACCTCCTGGGCTCAAGCAATCTTCCCATTCCAGCCTCCTGGGCGTGTACCACCACACCCAGCTAATTTTTAAATTTTTGGTAAACACAGAATCTCACCATGTTGCCCAGCCTTGTTTTGAACTCCTGGACGCAAGCAATTCTCCCATGTCAGCCTGCCAAAGTCCTGGGATTACAGGCGAGAACCACTGTGCCCTGCCTTTCTGGTCCTTTTAATAGATGTCCTATTTTTCCTTCAGCTAATTTAAATGATATTTCTTTCATGTGCAAGAAAAGTGGTCTTCATAACGATAAAGCCCTCAAGAATAACCTTTTTTTTTTTTCCTGTATTTGATAGCCAATAAAATGTGGCAGGAAACTGAGATGTGGTTTGCTTTGCTGTTGTGGAAGAATTAGAAAAGGCTGTGTGGAAGAATTAGAAAAGGCTGGGCACAGTGGTTCACGCCTGTAATCCCAGCACTTTGGGAGGCTGAGGCAGGTGGATCACTTGAGGTCAGGAGTTTGAGACCAGCCTGGTCCATCTTTACTAAAAATACAAAAATTAGCCGGGCGTGGTGGCGTGCGCCTGTAATCCCAGCTACTGGGGAGGCTGAGGCATGGGAACCACTTGAACCCGGGAGGCGGAGGTTACAGTGAATCAAGATCACGCCACTGCATTCCAGCCTGGGCGATAGAGCAAGGCTCAGTCTCAAACGAAAAAAAAAAGAAAAGAATCAGAAAGGATAACAGCCATTTGTTTAGTTAGTTATTCTTGGGGTTTCCCCCTTGTTTTCCAAAAAGGTATGCAAGTTTTTAAGTTTCCTGCCTCAGAGGAAGTTTGAACTGTAGGGCTGACAGAAGGGGTCACCTGAGGTGGTTTGCTCTCCTGGGTTAGGTTTCCAAAAGTTTGAGCTCTTTGAGGGGATT
This sequence comes from Colobus angolensis palliatus, assembly GCF_000951035.1. Lineage (NCBI taxonomy): Eukaryota > Metazoa > Chordata > Mammalia > Primates > Cercopithecidae > Colobus > Colobus angolensis. Next base: position 7,754,059 of record NW_012115043.1, read on the forward strand.
ATTCTGGGGGAAGGGGGAGAGGTTAGATGTTCTAAGACAGGGTAGGCACAAGCCATGCAAGTGAGGGGAGAGTCCTTGAAACAAGAGGGGATAGAAGTCTGTAGATTCTGTGACTTTGGGGTCCTGTACTCTAACCTGACTAGTCCCAGGGAGATGACATGACCTCAGAGGGGACCAGCAGCCTGGTGTTTCCAGAGACTATGCCTTAGATCTTGACTTTCCATGCCTGACTGTTGCTTCCTGACCACAACATTTTACTTATAGAAACAGGGGAATTTTGACAGATTTGGCCTGCAGGCCATAGTTTGCCAACCCTTGAATGAGAATATCATCATTTAACAACCCTCAGTGAATTAACACATATGGGCATTAGGCACTATAACATGTTAACATGGCTGTTACCAACATAAAAAGGGAGATAACCAGGCATGTGTGTTTGCTATGGTCTTACCTAACACCTCTTACTCTGTTGTCAAAGGACCAAACCTGAGTTTAATCCAGTCCTTGGATACAGCTGCAGATGGCAGGAAACACAGGGGACAGAAAAACCAGTTGAACTGCACCAAGAATATGCAATCAGCAAAATCTAGACCATGGGAAGCTGTGCAGGTCAAAACGATTCTTTAACAGATTGGGTAAAGAAAAGG
>NW_012115043.1:7755105-7772466 GCF_000951035.1 Colobus angolensis palliatus
CCTGACCTCGTGATCCGCCCGCCTCGGCCTCCCAAAGTGCTGGGATTACAGGCTTGAGCCACCGCGCCCGGCCAATTTTTGTATTTTTAGTAGAGATGGGGTTTCACCATGTTGGCCAGGCTGGTTTTGAACTCCTGACCTCAGGTGATCTGCCTGCCTCGGCCTCCCAAAGTGCTGGGATTACAGGTGTGAGCCACCGTGCCCAGCCAAAAGGCACTTCTTACATGGTGGCAAGTGAGAATGAGAAAGATGCAAAAGCGGAAACCCCTGATAAAAGCATCAGATCTCATGAGACTTATTCACTACCATGAGAACAGTATGGGGGAAACTGCCCCCATGATTCAAATTATTTCCCACAGGGTCCCTCCCACAACATCTGGGAATTATGGGAGTACAATTCAAGATGAGATTTGGGTGGGGACACAGAACCAAACCATATCATTCCTACCCCTGGTCCCTCCAAATTTCATGTCTTCATATTTCGAAACCAATCATACCTTCCCAATAGTCCCCTAAATTCTTAACTCATTTCAGCATTAATCAAAAAGTCCACATTCCCAAGTCCATCTGAGACAAGGTAAGTCCCTTCTGCCTATGAGCCTGTAAAATCAAAAGCAAGCTAGTTACTTCCTAGATACAATGAGGGTACAGGTGTTAGGTAAACACAGTCATTCCAAATGGAGAAACTGGCCAAAACAAAGGGGTTACAGGGCCCATGCAAGTCCAAAATCCATCAGGGCAGTCAAATTCTAAAGCTCCAAAATGATCTCCTTTCACTCCATGTCTCACATCCAGGTCACACTGATTCAAGAGGTAGATTCCCATAGTCTTGGGCAGCTCTACCCCTGTGGCTTTACAGGGTATAGCTCCCCTCCTGGCTGCTTTCACAGGCTGATGTTGAGTGTCTGCAGTTTTCCCAGGTACACAGTGCAAGCTGTCAGTGGATCTACCATTCTGGGGTCTGGAGGATGTTGGTCCTCTTCTCACAGCTCCACAAGGCAGTGTCCCAGTAGGGACTCTGTGTGGGAGCTCCGACCCCACATTTCCCTTGTGCACTGCCCTAGCAGAGGTTCTCCACGAGAGCCCCACCCCTGCAGCAAACCTCTGCCTGGGCATCCGGGCATTTCCATACATCTTCTGAAATCTAGGTGGAGGTTCCCAAACCTCAGTTCTTGACTTCTGTGCACTCGTGGGCTCAGCATCATGTTGATGCTGCCAAGGTTTGGGGCTTGCACTCTCTGAAACCATGGGCCAAGCTGTATCCTACCCCCTTTTAGCAATAGCTAGAGTGGCTGGGACATAGGGCACCAAGTCCCTTGGCTGCATACAGCATGGGGACTTTGGGGCTGGCTCACAAAACCATTTTTTCCTCTTAGGCTTCTGAGTCTGTGATGGGAGGGGCTGCCGTGAAGATGCCATGGAGACATTTATCCATTGTCTTGGGGATTAACATTCAGCTCCTTGTTTTATGCAAATTTCTGTGGCCAGCTTGAATTTCTCCTCAAAAAATGGGTTTTCCTTTTCTACTGCATTGTCAGGCTGCACATTTTATGAACTTATATTCTGTTTCCCTTATAAAACTGAATGCCTTTAACAGCACCCAAGTCACCTCTTGAATGCTTTGCTGCTTAGAAATTTCTTCTGCCAGATACCCTAAATCATCTCTCTCAAGTTCAAATTTCCACAAATCTCTAGGGCAGCGGCAAGATGCTGCCAGTGTCTTTGCTAAAAATGTAACAAGAGTTATCTTTGCTTCAGTTCCCAACAAGTTTCTCATCTCCATCTGAGACCACCTCAGCTTGGACCTTATTGTTCATATCACTATCAGCATTTTTGTCAAAGCCATTCAACAAGTCTTTAGGAGATTTCAAACTTTCCCACATTTTCCTGACTTCTTCTGAGCCTCCAAACTGTTCCAACCTCTGCCTGATACCCAGTTTTAAAGTCACTTCCACATTTTTGGGTATCTTTTCAGCAACACTCCCCTATACGCATACAAATTTGCTGTATTAGTCTGTTTTCACACTGCTGATAAAGACATACCTAAGTCTGGGAAGAAAAAGAGGTTTAATTGGACTTTCAGTTCCACGTGGCTGTGGAGGCCTCAGAATTATGGTGAGAGGTTAAAGGCACTTCTTACATGGCAGTGGCAACAGAAAATGAGGAAGATGAAAAAGCAAAAACTCCTTATAGAACCATCGGATCTTGTGACACTTATTCACTACTATGAGAACAGTAAAGGGGAAACCCCCCACAATTCAAATTATCTCCCACCAGGTCCCTCCCACAACAAGTGGGAATTATGGGAGTACAATTCGAGGTGAGATTTGGGTGGGGACACAGAGCCAAACCGTATCAGAGAGGAAGATATGGGTTGAAAGAAGCTTAGGGACGTATTAGCTTGGAGAAGAATGGGAAAGACTGAACCCTAGTTTAATAATGCACTTTGGGTGATTAATAAAAAACTCAGGATATGAGGAAGGTTACAATTGGGAAGGAGCTCATGGATGGAACTTCTGGGGTAGGTGGCAAGATATTCTATTTCTTGACTTGGTGCCGACAAGAATCTTCACTTTAGATTGAGCTATGCATTTGTTTTCGGTGGGTTTGTTTGTTTATTTATTTATTCTTGAGATGGAGTCTCACTCTATTGTGCAGGCTGGAGTGCAGTGCTGTGAACTCGGCTCATTGCAACCTCTGCCTCCTGGGTTCAAGTGATTCTCCTGCCTCAGCTTCCCGAGTAGCTGGGATTACAGGCACTCACCACCGCATCTGGCTAATGTTTGTATTTGTCAGCAGCGTGAAAACAGACTAATACAGTAAAGTGGTAATTTAGTAGAGTCAAGGTTTCATCATGTTGGCCAGGCTGGTCTCGAACTCCTTCCTGACCTCAAGCAATCTGCCCACCTCGGCCTCCCAAAGTGCTGGGATTACAGGCACTGTAATCCGTGGGCTACCACGGTCCTGTTTTGGGTGGGCTTTTAAAAAATTAGTTAATTAATTTTTTGATACAGGGGCTTGGTCTGTCTCCCAGGCTGGAGTGCAGTGGCACAATCATGGCCCACTGCAACTTGACCTACTGGGCTCAAGCGATCCTTCCACCTCAGCCTCCCAAGTAGTTGGGACTGGAGGCACATGCCACCATACCTGGCTAATATTTTATTTTTTGTAGAGACAGGGTCTCACTATGTTGCCCAGGGTGGTCTTAAACTCCTGGGCTGAAGCAATCCTACCACCTCCACCTCCTAAAGTCCTGGGATTATAGGCATGCGCCACTGTGCCCAGCCTGTTTGTTTTGTTTTTTTGTTTCTTGAAATTGTGTTTTATAGTTTTTTTTTTTTTTTTTTTTTGAGATGGAGTCTTGCTCTGTCACCCAGGCTGGAGTGCAGTAGCGTGATCTCGGCTCACTGCAAGTTCTACCTCCCAGGTTCACACCATTCTCCTGCCTCAGCCTCCCCGAGTAGCTGGGACTACAGGTACCTGCCACCACGCCCGGCTAATTTTTTGTATTTTTAGTAGAGATGGGGTTTCACTGTGTTAGCCAGGATGGTCTTGATCTCCTGACCTCGTGATCTGCCCACCTCAGCCTCCCAAAGTGCTGGGATTACAGGCGTGAGCCACCATGCCTGGCAAAAAAAAAGAATTCTAATGACAACATAAGCCTAGAGCTGCTAGATGCCATGATCATTCTCTATGCAGAGAGAGAGAGAGCTGCTAGGGAATGAAGCCATTCCAAAGGAATGCAGTGCCTGGAGATAGAGTATGATACATAAAGGCCGTAATGATCTTGTTTGATTATCTACATCCAGCCATTACTGAAGCTGGATATATCATGGAATTTCCAGTGATGTGAATCAGTAATGTTCCCCCTTTGCAACCAAGAGAGTCCATCTACATATCTGTAGATCCTCATAAGGCTAGTGAATGTTTCTCAAGGAACTGCTGGTTTTGCTGAGTTTTTGGTGATTGCTTTAACTGTCTGCAGTAACTCACATTCACCACCACACACAGGCAGACCTGTTTGTCTTCATTCTCTCAGTGCTCTTGAAAGCTTTATTCCATATTTCACAATGATGGGTGTCATTGTCATTCACTGAGGCTTGGTTCTTTCTGACCTTGTTGGAGGGTCAGCAGGGCTCACTAAGAGAGGGGATAGGAAGGGGTGTTTTGCTCAAGATGAATACAAATCCTGTTACCTGAAACAATTGGCCCGTGTGCTGGGTTAGTCTGAGGCCCAGGGAAAATAAAGTGCAGCTGTATATTTCAGATATCATTGATTCATAATATATTTATCAATTTCCAGGCACTGAACAAGACAGCCCCAGTTTCAGCTCTCAGGGAACTCACAGCTGGGGGTGTGTGTGTATATGTTTGTGAAGATCTATATGGTACAATCTGATGAACTCTCAGAGGCCTACTTCTCCATAAATAGCTTTGGTTTTATCCATGTCCCTTTTCCAGGTTCTTAAATTTCCATCTTTTGAATTATTTCTTAATGTTGTTCAGTACTCCCAGGAAGTCCAACTTAGAATGTAAAAATGTGTGAACTAGAGAGAAAGGCACATCAGTTCTTTACAGTGCAATTTCACTATGGTGAAGAGCAGAATAGGACAGATACATTTGGATGAGAAGACAGTCCTTGGGGAAAGTCTCCAGACCTGGGCAGCCAGGAGGTGCTGTGTAAGGGGGATGAACACAGGAGAAAGGGTAGGAGAAAGACAGGTTAAGAAGGGCCTATTCTTTCATCAGTTTTCTCAGATTGTGGCAGTACTCATGCCTTGAATATCCCACCCTGGTAAGGAAGTAGGACTTATTTTCTAGTCTAGGCTTTGAAGTGAGACAGACCTGTGTTTGAATCCCAGTCTTGCTACTTACTAGCTGGTGACCTGCAGAAAGTCATTTATATTTTCTTTCTTTTTTTTTAGAGACAAAGTGTCACTCTGTCACCCAGGCTAGAGTGCAGTGGTGCAATCATAGCACACTACAGCCTCGAACTCCTGGGCTCAAGCAATCCTCCCGCCTCAGCCTCCCGAGTAGCTGGGACTATAGGTGTGTGCCACCACACTCAGCTAATTTTTAACATTTTTTGTAAAGTCATTGTCTTGCTATGCTGCCTAGACTGGTCTTGAATTCTTGGCCTCAAGTGATCCCCAGTCCCAGCCCCACAAAGTGCTGGGATTAAAGGCGTGAGCCACTGTGCCCAGCCTCCTTATGATTATCTTTATTATGATTTCTTTTCTCTAGCTTGCTTCATTTTAAGAATACAGTATATAATACACATAACATACAAAATACATATTAATAGACTGTTTAATGTTATTAGTAGAGCTTCTGGTCAACAGTATGCTATCAGTAGTTAAGTTCTGGGGGAATCAAAAGTTATATATTAATTTTTGACTGCACAGGTGGGGTGTGGTTAGTCCCCCAGTCCTTGTATTGTTTAAGGGCCAACTGTGTATAAAGGGCTCAGCACAGAGCCCAGACACAATGGATTTTGCCAATGAGTGTTAGTTCCTGTCCTTGGTTGAATAATGAGTTGTTTGACAGCATTCAGGTCAAAGACATGAGAACTTTAAATGGCTCAGCTTTATAGATGGGCATTTTTTGGAAAGTTCTATCCTGCAAGAAAAAAGAACCAAGGCCGGGCGCGGTGGCTCAAACCTGTAATCCCAGCACTTTGGGAGGCCGAGACGGGCAGATCACGAGGTCAGGAGATCGAGACCATCCTGGCTAACACGGTGAAACCCCGTCTCTACTAAAAAATACAAAAAATTAGCCAGGCGAGGTGGTGGGCGCCTGTAGTCCCAGCTACTCGGGAGGCTGAGGCAGGAGAATGGCGTGAACCTGGGAGGCGGAGCTTGCAGTGAGCTGAGATCCGGCCACTGCACTCCAGCCCAGGCGACAAAGCGAGACTCTGTCTCAAAAAAAAAAAAAAAAAAAGAACCAAAAACCTAGGCCACTCTCATTTGCTTGACATTCCACTACCACATTTCTCAATTTCCTACTTTCTGTTTATTTTTTAGTAGCTCTCCTCCTGGCTTATTTTAGTCCCTAACAAGTCCTACTCTATCTACCCTCTTCTATGTTAGAGATAAGGAGTCACAGAGTCTAGAGTCCTTTCCTTCCATTTGTTGTTTTTGTTTTTTCAAAGCTTTTGGTTCCCAAAGCAATCAGGAAATGCAGAGAGTGTCCTTTTTTGGACAACAGATCATTAAAAATTATGATGTATTCAGGGCTGGCTGTGCACCAGGCATCGGTCTATGCATCTGTTTTTGTTGTTGTTGTTGTTGTTGTTGTTTTGAGATGGAGTTTCACTATTGCTGCCTAGCCTGGAGTGCAACGGCACGATCTCAGCTAACTGCAACCTCCACCTCCTGGGTTCAAGTGATTCTTCTGCCTCAGCCTCCTGAGGAGCTGGGATTACAGGCGCCCACCACCATGCCCGGCTTTTTGTATTTTTAGTAGAGACGGGGTTTCAACATGTTGGCCAGGATGGTCTCGAACTCCTGACCTCAAGTGATCTGCCTGCCTTGGCTTCCCAAAGTCCTGGGATTACAGGTGTGAACCACCACACCCAGCCCAGGCCATGCATCTTATGTGGTGATTTTGTTTTTTGAGACGGAGTCTCGCTCTGTTGCCCAGGTTGGAGTGCAGCGGCATGATCTCGGCTCACTACAAGCTCCGCCTCCTGGGTTCACACCATTCTCCTGCCTCAGCCTCCCGAGTAGCTGGGACTACAGGCGACCGCCACCACGCCCGGCTGATTTTTTATATTTTTAGTAGAGATGGGGTTTCACCATATTAGCCAGGACGGTCTCGATCTCCTGACCTCGTGATCCACCTGCCTCGGCCTCCCAGAGTCTTGGGATTACAGGCGTGAGTCACCACGCCAGGCCTTGCGTGGGTTTTAATCTTTACAATAACCTTGTGAATGGGGATTATTGTATCAGATTTATAGAGCCTTATAGGTTTGTTTTAAATATTTGAAAAGTGCTTAGAACACCAAGACTCAATAGATGTTAGCTATAATTATTACTATTATTTTTCAGTGAGGAAATCAAGGCTCAGGTTGGTTAAGATGTTCACCTAAAGTCATCTGGCTAGATAAGTGATGAAGGATTCCAGGTCCTACTGTCATTAAGCCAGTGTGAGAGATCCACCTAGTTTCACATCTTGACTGAAATGACAAACATTAATAATTTGAACAATGCCATAAAATATTCAACCTCATTTTAACCTGATAGTGCAGCAAATGTTACCATAATTTTGGGCCAGCATGTTTCCTCACCTGTTGATATGCTTCTTGTAAAGTTGCAATCTTTCAGTCCTTATCAATTCTCCGAACACAGCCTCACAAGACTCTGCTTTCCAGACCCCATCACCCATTTTCTCTTTTACTATGCCATGCCCCTCCCTTGGGTCCCCTGGGATTGGTCTAAGGATGAGCACTGATCCAAGCCTGGCCAATTAGCATTCTTCCCACAGGATTTTTTTTTCAAACTTAAGAATGTTATTCCCATTCTAGGGGTGGAAACGGTAAGACATAAAGCTAAGGGGTGCCATATATCCAGCTATATGAAGGAAGCTGGTCTATGTTCAGGTAAATTGAAGCCAAGACAGCAAGGTGAGCAAAGAAGCAAGAGAGTTCCTGGCTCCAGAAGTTCCTGAAGCCTTGGCTCGTTGCCCTATCCTAGCTTGACATTTAAACCCTTTTCTGGATCTCTTGAGCTAATTCTTCTTCACTTTTGCCTAAGCAAGTTCAGGTTTGGTTTCTGTCACTTGCAACCAAGAGTTTTGGAAAACATAAGCATCACAGAGCTACAACTAAACTGGACTGCCCGCTGATCCTTGAGAACACTTTTGCTTATCCTGTTTCTTGTGCCTAGAATGTGCTCTGTTCCCACTGTCCAAATTTAACCACTCAACCTTTAAGAACCCATTTCTAGCTGAGTGCAGTGGCTCACTCCTGTAATCCCAGCACTCCAGGAGGCCGAGACAAGTGGATCATTTGAGATCAGGAGCTCAAGACCAGGCTGGCCAACGTGGTGAAACCCCGTCTCTAATAAAAATACAAAAAAAATTAGCTGGGCCTGGTGGTGCATTCTCCTGCCTTGGGAGGCTGAGGCAGGAGAATCGCTTGAACTTGTGAGGAGGAGGTTGCAGTGAGCCAAGATCGCGCCACTGCACTCCAGGCTGGGTAACAGAGGGTCCCTGATCCAACCTGCTGTAATTTAACTATACCTCGTCTAAGCCCCCTAGTCCTTTTTTGAAAGGAGAAAAAGGGATACATACCTCTTATTGTGCTCACAACTTTCTAACTTGTGTTATGATTATTTATATATCCTGAGGCTTGACAGAGTGTGGAAAAAAGGTAAAACTATTTATATATGCTTCTTATTATTTTCTTTCCAGAACAAAGATGTGCCTAGTTCATCTTCTTCTCAATGTGCTACCACAGTGTGTGGCATGGATAGCACTCTATAACTGTTAGTGCCTTCTTCTTTCCCTTCTCCCTACGTAGTAGGCTTTTCTCCCTGTAGCTTCATTTTCTTTCCCCAGCATCAACATTCCATTCCCTGCTGCTGAGTGAGAAAATGTTCACCTGTGTCCGCCCCAGGGTATGGTGTTTTGATGAAACAACACTAACTGTTGTAAAAATAATTTATCTAAAAATGGTTATTGCATTGTAGGTCTAAGAAACAGCTAGAAAGGGAAGTCTTTAATACTGTTTAGATGACGGGTTGTCCTAGTGTATGTAATATTTGATTTTAGTATATGGATTTCAAACAGAAACCCTAGAAGGTTTGCATTTAGCAAGAAAGAACTCTGTTTCCAAAAGAACCAACTGCCAATCTTATGATCCTATTTTTAGTATCCTACTTCCCTTCAAACCTCTTTGGCAGATCAACTATCTGTTAGTGAGATAGGAGGCAATGAATGTGTTTTCATATGTAGATACATTTTAACAAAAATTCTAGGCAACTTTTGTGGCTTGGAGGTTGGTGTTTTGAGAATACCTTATTATCGGAATATGTAACTTTTTGTATTTAGCTGTCAGCTACCCTCTCAAATTCTACCACCTGGATGAAATTCTCTCCAGGAGTCTCTTTTGAGTTCTGAATATTTATTTTTTTTCTGTACTTTCTTTTACTTTATATCATATTGCTTTTTATCAAACGCTATTTTTTGTGCAAGTCTTGTCTTCCAGAATTAATTTAAATTAGTCTTTAGGTTTCACCAATTTCAAATTTTACCTATATCACGAGAAAATTGTCATGGTTGTGCTCTGTTTAAAGGATGAGTTATTCAAGAAGATCTACTAAAATACCTATTATAGATCTATAACTATCAAGTTAAAATCTTGCCCTTCTTTGATATCCTGCTTCTCTGGAAAAGCAGCAGCATACAGTGAACAAGTTTCAGAAGTTGGGCACCTAACTTTATAATTTTGCTCAAACAACCAATAGGAAATATAGAGAGACAGAATCAACTATAAGGATAAAAGGATACAATTGTTTATTATTTAGCTATCTTATGGATATATATCTCCATCTACAGTTTTCAGACCCCTAAAGGGTATGGACATACTTCATACAGCTTATAGTTCTAGCATAATGTCTTACACATGGTAGGCACTCAATAATTGTGAGAAATGATGGACTGATGTACTCTCTTGGAGTTTCTTTGTAGGGAATATGATTATGAATAAAGTGTTAATAGCTATCTCAAAGCCTTTTGTAAAGAAGCAGAGTACAGATGCTCCTCCACATACCATGGGGTTATGTCCCAATAAATCCATCATAAGTCAAGTCAGGCCAGGTGTGGTGGATCATGCTTGTGATCCCAGCATTTTGGGAGGCTGAGGCGGGAGGACTGCTTGAGTTCAAGAATTCAAGACCATCCTGGACAACATAGCAGACCTCATCTCTACTAAAAAAAAAAAAAAAAAAGAAAAAGAAAAAAATTAGCTGGGTGTGATGGCATGTGCCTGTAGTCCCAGCTACTTGGGAGGCTGGGTGGGAGGATTGCTTGAGCCTGGGAGGTAGAGGCTTCAGTGAGCTGTGAGTGCAACAACAACAATAACAACAAAAGTCTGTCTCAACAACAACAAAAAAGTCAAAAATGCATTTAATAGAATTAACCTATGGAACATTATAGCTTAACCCACCCTAATTTAAAGTGCTGACAACACTTACATTAGCCTATAGCTGGACAAAATCATCTGGCAAAACAGGACACTGTAGTGTTGGTGACTCCGTGGCTGACTGGGAGCTGCAGCTTGCTGCCACTGCCCAAGACTGTAGGAGAATATCCATATTGCCCAGGAAAAGATAAAAATTCAAAATTTGAAGTACAGTTTCTACTGAATGCATATTGCTTTCACACCATCGTAAGGCTGAAAAATCAGAAGTCAGGGACCATCTGTAAAAATAAACCATAAATGAAAATAAGGTATGTGTTATCATATTTTGGAAATGCCTCTTAGGTTCTGATCTGCAATATTACCTGGATCAGAAAGACTGGCTGAAGGGAACTATTGGGCACCAAGTATATGAGGTGGAATGAATTCTTCTTCTGGTGTTTAAACACAAGCTGTAACAATAAAATATTTCTAATTAAGATACCACTGATTTTTCTCTCCATTAATTTCATCTTTCTTCAAAGCTAATGGGTGTATATAATGACTCCACATCAAACACTCTTTTCTAATGGTTTAGGAGATAAGAGTTTTATTAGAACCAAGGAGAATTCACAGCCCACAAAAGAGCAATTTGTTGAAGTTATTTTAGAATTGATTTAGGAATCGCTCTTCATGAAATGTGCCGAATCTTCATTACGGATACTTTTTTTTTTTTTTTTTTTTTTAGACAGAATCTCACTCTGTCACCCAAGCTGGAGTTCAGTGGTATGATTTCTGCTCACTGCAACCTCGGCCTCCCAGGTTCAAGCGATTCTCCCTGCCTCAGCCTCCTGAGTACCTGGGATTACAGGTGCCCACCACCACGCCCAGCTAAATTTTGTATTTTTTTTAATAGAGATGGGGTTTTGCCCTGTTGGCCAGATTGGTCTTGAACTCCTGATCTCAGGTAATCTGCCCGCCTCAGCCTCCCAAAGTGCTGGGATTACAGGTGTGAGCCACCATGCCTGGCCCATTACGTATGTTTTCTAAACCTCTTCCAAAAAAGCTTTCAGCTCTTTTTGCACTTCTTCTGGTTTGCTTGCTCCCTCCCACTGTACCTTTATCACTTGCACTCTCCTCATGTGATATTATAATGATCTATTTTCTTCCCTCTCTCCTCCCATTAGACCATAAGCTCCTTGAGGGCAGGTATTTAAGCTTGTTCAATAGCATATTTAGTGCCTTGCACAATGCCTGACTTATGATAGGCATTCCACAAAGATCTGTTAAATGAATGAATCAATGAATAATCATACCTCACAGTTAAACAGTGCTACAAATATGGTTATAAGGTACTTTCCTATGTTATTTGACTCCCATGATACTCTCTGGCAGGCAGTGGGTTTTATTATCACCGCTGTTTACAGATGTGAGACTAGGCTCAGAAGGACTGTGTGTGTAATGAGAGGGCAACTAGACTGCAATTTCTGAGCTACCAGAACTCATGTCCATGGATTCCTGCTCTGGAGTTCTTTTCTGTTTTCAGAGTGATTTGTTTCCTGAGCCAAGTGCCAAGGGCAACACAAACTTACTCCTAGTGTCCGTTTACCCCTGCTGCTCTGCCTCCACACTTCACTGCTCTGCTGGATTTCTTCACTTCCAACTAAGCCCTTTAGGAGCTGCACATTTCCCATATGCAGATGAAAGATGAAAACTATGTATTCTACTGTTGATTCTCCAGTTCCTTTGCCTGGGACCTCCTAGCTGTGGCGTGGTACTGTGAAATATGAGGCATGAAGTGGGGGGTGACATGTGTGAGGGGAGGAAGATGTGGCTGACTGGTATGGCCAAGGTGTGCTGCTCAGAGGGCTATCAGACCAAGGGCTTGTGATGCTGAGGACTTGGCTGTGGCTCTGAATCCCTCTATCCAACATTTTTCTTTAGGGAAATCTGAATAAAATGAACTGGTGGAGTTGCGAGAATAATGCTGACAACAAGGTTCTAGGATATGCTGATTTTGAGTATGAAACAGTGTTTTGGCACAGTGTGGTGGCTCATGCCTGTAATCCCAGCACTTTGGGAGGCTGAGGCGGGCAGATCATTTGAGGTCAGGAGTTCAAGAGCAGCCTGGGCAACATGGTGAAACAGTCTCTACTAAAAATACAAAAAAATTAGCCGGGCGTGGTGGAGCACACCTGTAATCCCAGCTACTTGGAAGACTGAGGCAGGAGGATCGCTTGAACCCGGGAGACAGAGGTTGCAGTGAGCCAAGATCATGCCACTGCACTCCAGCCTGAGCAGCAGAGTGAGACTCCGCCTCAAAAAGAAAAAAGAAAGAAACAGCGTTTTGGGAAAAAGTGGTGTGGTCAAGGTGATGGTGGCTAGTAGTTAGGGCTCACTTGCTGACACTAACAGTATTTGCTAATTGTATGCAACTGAACACAATTGTATTCAATTCTCTTTTACACACAGCTCTGAGGGTGGAAGCTAAGGAGAGGGTAAAACAGGGAGTCTCTTGATTGGTCTTATAAAGTAAGCAGTCCTTTTCTTGAAATAGAATGGGCAAAACCAGGCCTGGCACGGTGGCTCACGCCTGTAATCCCAGCACTTTGGGAGGCCGAGGCGGGAGGGTCACGAGCTCAGGAGTTCGAGACCAGCCTGGCCAACATGGTGAAACCCTGCCTCTACTAAAAATACAAAAATTAGCCAGGCATGATGACACACGACTGTAATCCCAGCTACTTGGGAGGCTGAGGCAGGAGAATGGCTTAAATCTGCGAGGCGGAGGTTGCAGTGAGCCAAGATGTGCCACTGCACTCCAGCTTGGCCAACAAGAACAAAACTCCGTCTCAAAAAAAAAAAGAATGGGCAAAACCAGTACAGTTTTACAAATTCAAGAAAAACAGAATGTCATGATATTTGTGAGTGGCATAGATGAGTACATTAATGAGTTAAAAGGAGGACAAGGAGTGCAGTGGCGCGATCTCGGCTCACTGCAAGCTCCGCCTCCAGGTTCACGCCATTCTCCTGCCTCAGCCTCCCAAGTACCTGGGACTACAGGCGCCCGCCGCCACCCTGGGCTAATTTTTTGCATTTTTAGTAGAGATGGGGTTTCACTGTGTTAGACAGGATGGTCTCGATCTCCTGACCTCGTGATCCGTCCGCCTCGGCCTCCCAAAGTGCTGAGATTACAGGCGTGAGCCACCGCGCCCGGCCAGCTTGTTGCTTTTGCGTGAGCTTCACACACAATACCCAGATCATAAAGCACTAGCAACAATGACATCACTCCTCATGTAGCTACTCCCTTACATCTTTTACCAGAAATAGATACACATTTTATACATAGAAACTTAAAAGCTACACACGTAAGACCCACTATTTAATGAGTACTTAACATGTGCCGTATGTGAGCTTTACATATATTTTACTCCTCAGAGGAACCTTGTGATAATAAGAACTGGTATAATAAATTGACGCATAAGGAACTGAGGTTCAGAGAGGTCAAGCAACTTGCCCAAGGTCACACACCCGGGATAAGTGGGATTCCAGAATTCCCACCAGTGTCTGACAGTGAAGCACATGGCTCCTAACTCTTGGACTAAACTGCCTCATGTGACACACAAACATATATCTAATTTAACCATGGGCAAGTACTCCCTCGTCTGTCTATACCGTAATTTCTTACATTAGTGACACATTCATGGCTCGTATGTTTGTGTGCTTCCTCTACGCCTCAAATTAGATGGCAAACTTCTGGAAGGCACAGGCCAACTCTATTTTTTGTCCCCATGTCATCGGTCAGTTACACATAATTGGTGCTCGTTAGAATATTTGGAAGGAAAGACACCATGAAGGTGGCTGGAAAGGCGGAAGTCCAGGAGCAAAACCAGGTAGAAAGAGGAAGATGGAGATGGGGTATTCACTCAACAATTTAATGTCCAGTTGGACCTATGTTAGGCACTGGGGATACGGTGAGGACTCAGCCAGTCCGTGTCCTTTCCCTCATGGGGTTTCACTGTGGAGGTCGAGGTCATGATCAAGGATGTAAGTCACCCAAAGGACACTTTACTGTGTTCCCAAGCAGAAAAGAAAACCTAGGAGCCAGGCCCTGGCATCTGCAGGGTTCTGGCAGTCCCGTAAGGCGCAAAGACATGAACAAAGTGGAAGAGTAGGTCAAGTGAAACGCTTTTATGTGATTGAACTTGGCCGGCCCTCCGCTGCGATGTGAGATAAAGAGCGTGGGGCACCGGGTGCGCGGCGGAGATAAAGGGGTGTGGCCCTGGCCCTGCCGCCGGCCGTATCACGTGTTCCCGAGCCGCGCCCGGCGGCGGAGTCTTCCCCGCCCACCACGAGGAAAACGGGGCGCACCGCATGGCCCCCCCACTCCTCACCACCCTTTGTGAAACGCCCCCAATTGTGCTTCATCTGCGGAGTCAGGTCCCCGCAGGCAGTCGGGGCTGCCCGGATTCCGCGAGGGCTGAAAGGTGAGGGCCGCGCGGTGGCAAAGTGCCCCCAGCACCTAGCTTGGCTCCCCTAGCGCCCAAATCCCCTTCCCCCTTTTCGCTCAACCCCCAGCTCCACCTGAGTAGCGTTCCTCTCTGCTCCCCTTTCACCTCCCGCGCTGGGCCTGCTGGGCGGGGCGAGGGCTCCCGGCTGCGCGAGAGTTCCGCTCAAATCTCGCGAGACTCGCCTGCCGCCGCTGCTGCTGCCGCCTCTTACGTCTTTCCCTTTGACAAGTCGCTGCTGCTGCAGCAAAAATAAAGGACGCGACCGCCGCAGCTTCTGCCGAGCCGGGCTCCGGTCGCCGGAGCCGCGCCCCACCCCGCCAGCTCCAGAGCCGCATACGGTAACGCATCATCTTCTGTCCTCCTGGTCCTGTGTATGTGTGTGTACTTTGCCGGCCGCGCAGGGCCGGCCGTGGCCGTTTCGGGACTGCAGCCGAACGGTGCTGCTGGGGTCCCGGGTGGACGGCAGGCGAGCTGGGGGAGCCCTCTCGGCGCGGCGCGGCCCTCCCGGGTCCCCGGCTCTAGAGGCCTCCTGCCGCTCGGGCGCCTCCGAGCAGCGTAGAAGCCGAGGCGCCCGCGGAGAGGGCCGAGGGACCCGCCCCTCCAGAAGCTTATAGTGTTTTGCTTTGGCCCCACGGTGGTCGCGTCTCTTTCTGCCTCATTCCTTTATCCGCTGACCAGCTCCCCTGCTTCGGCTGCGTCTCGGTCCGAGGGCGGCGGCCGACTCCCTCTCAGGGTCCGGGGAGAGCCGCGACCCCGGTGTCCCCAGGCGCCGGCCGCCTTTAGCGGGGTGGAGGCTGGGACGACGTGTCTTCCTCCTCTCCTCTGCCTTTGGGTGGGGGCAGCTCATCATCTGCTAAACCTTTCTCCAAATCTCCCCCCCCCCCGATAAAACAACAAATTATAAAGCCTTTGCAACCGGGAGGCAAGGCGAGGCGAGGCGGGGCGCATTGTTTAGTCTTCAGCGTGAGATGAGGATGATGATGGTGATGACAGGAGCTACCTCGGGGAACATGGTGAAGTCTGTTCTGTGATGGGAGGCAGGTTACTGGGAGACACGAGGAAAACAGGAGCTTGTACCACCTTTCCCAGGAGGTTATGTAAAAGACATGTTATCTTAGAGAGCTGTGAAACACAGGGACAGATTTGTTTTAGTTTAAGAGATGTCTATAATACTTAGAATATAGAGATAATCAAATGATAGGAATAACAAATCTGAACAAACTAGCCCATGTTTGTAATTACATCTCCAGAGGTGGCATTTCATGGTTAACATTTTGGTGTATTTCCTAACAGACACTTTTTTTTTTTTTTTTTTAAATCCTTGGTTGGGACTTCCTCATTCTATGTATGTTCCAAAAATGATTTGTTTTATTTGAATCAGTTCTCTGGACTGCTTGATTAAAACTGGCTACTTGTTCATTATCACTGGCTGAACTCTGCCATCACTATCTTTTTCACTGGGCCCTTTTCCAAAATGATTGTTAGCTAAGTGGTTTGAAAAACCAAACGTTAAAACATTGTTTATTTGGATCTAGTACATATGTATGTATTATATTTTTACAATGCTGCTAGTGGTGGTTGCTCAAAATGGGGCAGTATTTGTAGAAGGCGAAGAAACTATGATTATTCATAGTGGGAGGAAACCTATTTACCTCAAGGTTTTATGAAATTGATTTCTACTGGATATTTTTAGACCAAAATTGTTCTGTGACATTGTTTGTTTCATAGTGCCTGTTGTGATTAATGTGGGATGAGTATGTCCCTTTAATATATGTGTTTCCAAAGCCTGTGTTTATACAAGCAAAATTGAGTGTCCTAGGTGCCTGTCTTATGCATTAATGTACATATACATATATATACACATACACAGACACATATACATATGTATTATGCACCTATACACATTTATATATCTTGGAAGTGAGTTAAGATGTATTGCTATATTATCTGAGAAAAGATAGCATTAGGTAGGGCAAAGAACAGTCATAATATTTCCCCCAAATCACATGACAAGATTGTACGGCAGAATGAGATATCTAGGGAGGTTGGAAATCTGGAGCCTTTTAAAAATAGGATAGATTGTCGTCTCGAGTTGTTGTTACTGGAATGGAGTAAATGGCCTATTAAGGCCTCTTGTAATTCTAAACTTTTATGAATTTTTCTTTCCCGAAGGTTCTTATCATTTTGCTTCTTAAATTTCCAGTCATGCTGTTTACATGTGACACATCCATTCATTTGCTGGTCATGTATTCCATTTCCAATGCAGGCACCCTGATGGTGCATGGAAGAGAAAGCAAATGTAAATGCGTCACTTAATCTGCTTATTAATATAAACATCTCTTGAAAATCTCACTTAATTTAAAGGAATTTTGAAGGATGTGTTGTTGATTGGACTGGATTGGTTAGTAGAGGGTGCAAATAATAAATAGTAATACAATTCCAATGTCCCAAGCATTTTTACCCCAAAAAAGTCATACTAAATACTCCCTAATATTTGAAATAGAAAAAGAAAAAAGGGCTGGATGTATTGAAGGAGCTGATCTTTTAAAATTCAGATTTTCCCATCCTGGCTAACCCGGTGAAACCCCGTCTCTACTAAAAAATACAAAAAACTAGCCGGGCGAGGTGGCAGGCGCCTATAGTCCCAGCTACTCGGGAGGCTGAGGCAGGAGAATGGCGTGAATCCGGGAGGCGGAGCTTGCAGTGAGCTGAGATCCAGCCACAGCACTCCAG
>NW_012115043.1:7773481-7777346 GCF_000951035.1 Colobus angolensis palliatus
AGGATGGTCTTGATCTCCTGACCTCGTGATCCGCCCGTCTCGGCCTCCCAAAGTGCTGGGATTACAGGCTTGAGCCACCGCGCCCGGCCAATTTTAGTTTGTTCTGATGTCTCCTACTGGGCTCTCTAAATTAATGGGACTTAAATTTCAGATGAGATCCTTGAGCAAGAAGATGTGACAGTTGTGTCAGATGACTGGTTGATGGATTTTATTTATTTTTAATGGTTTATTTAGAAATAATGTTAGACTTACAGAAAAGTTGCAGAGATAGTACAGAGTTCTTACATACTCTTCACCAAGCACCCCCTAATGTTAACAACTTACATGTAACCATAGTACAATGATCAAAACCAGGAAGTTGGCATTGGTGTAATTCTATTAACTAGACTGTAGATTTTACTTAATTTCACTGGTTTTTCCCATTAATGCCTTTTTTTGTTGTTGTTCTAGGATCTAATCTAGGTTCCCACGTTGCATTCAGCTGTTGTGTCTTCATCTTCTCCAATCTCTGACAGTTCCTCAGTTGTTGTTTTTCACGACCTTCACATTTTTGATGAGTACTGTTATTTTGTAGAACTTCTTTCATTTTGGGTTTGTCTGATTTTTTTTTTTCATGATTTGATTGAGGTTAAGCATGTTTTGCAAGAAAACTACAGAAGTGATATTGTGTCCTTCTCAATGCATCGTGTTAGGGGGTACATGGTGTTGACATGTATTTTTGCTAGTGATATTTTAACTTTGAACCCTTAGCGGTATTCTTCTTGGTAAAGTTACTATTCTTCCCTTTATTGTTCATACCTATCTTGGGGGACATACTTTGAGACTGTGGATATACAGTTTCTCCTCAAACTTTCTCCCATTGATTTTTAACATCCATTGGTAGATCTTGTCAGCAACAGTTATTACTGTGGTGTTTGGCTAATTATGATTTTGTATTTCCCTCATTCCTTCTGCATTTATTAATTGGAATTCTTCTGTAAGGGAGAGATGTCCCCTTTCCCTCACTTATTTATTCAATTATTTGTTTATATTAGTGTCTTCTTATGGATCTCTATTTTCTATGGGTTATAATCCAGTACTATCATTATTTATTTTGTTGTTCGAATTGTTCCAGCTTTGGCCATTGGAAGCTCTTTCAGGTTGTCCTCTACCCTTTTTCAAGCACTTCCTTATATTCTGGGGCCACAGGCTGTTCTTTTTATTTTTCCTTGCACCCAGTCCTGGAGTCGACTACTTCTCCAAGGAGTTCTGGTTCCTTTTATTGGAGAATAGTATTTAAAATCAAAATCTGTATACTCATTATGTTTAGTGGAGTTTTATTGCTCTTAGGACTTCAATTGACAGAACTAGGAAATATATCAGTATATTATATATATTTTTGTATATATAATATGTGTATACATATATTTTATGTATATATGTATAAACATATATGTGCGCACACACACACACATAATGATATTTCTTTCTTTTTGAGACAGGGCCTCGCTCTGTCACCCAGGCTGGAGTGCCGTGGTGTGATCATAGCTTACTGCAGCCTTGAACTCCTGGGCTTAAGCTGTCCTTCCACCTCAGTCTCCCAAGTAGCTGGGACTACAGACATGCACCCACCATGCCCCGCTGATTATTTTAAAAAAATTTTTAGTGGAGACAAGGTCCTGTTATTTTGCCTATGCTGGCCTTGAGCTCCTGACTTCAAGTGATCCTCCTGCCTTGGCCTCTCAGAGTGTTGGGATTCCATGCGTGAGCCACAGTACCTTGCCTTTATTTCTATATATGTTTAAAACCGTGGGTTCATATTGACACCTATTCTAATCCAATACCACAAAGTTCATCCTAACCTTCTCCCGTTCCTTATTTGTAACTTCTGTCTCTGTCACAAAACTGGCTTTCATGATCTAGAGTAGACTCACTAATTTGTTGACTTCTAGAATATACGTGAAGTGGTTACAGATTGCTAACCTGTACCCTAGTGAAAAACATATTTACTAATTAGAGTATTTGTATGTAGTTATTTTTGTCTTTAGCCTTATAGTGTCTAGTCAAAATAGTTTTCCAAAGTTACTTAGATTAGTTATTTTCTTTCCCACTCCCTGTAGTTTAGTTAATCTTATTCATCCCTAATGCATTAGGTTCATTTGTTATTGTTACTATTCCATTTTGGGTTCCCTCCAACCCTAGATGATTTTAATTATTAATACTTTTTGGTATATGAAACATTACAGTTACTAAACACTGCTACTACTAAACACTACTATATAAAAAGGTGTGCTGGGCTGGGTGCAGTGACTCATGCCTGTAATCCCAGCTACCCGAGAGGCTGAGGCAGGAGAATCGCTTGAACCTGGGAGGCAGAGGTTGCGGTGAGCCAAAATCTCGCCATTGCACTCCAGTCTAGGCAACAAGGGCGAAACTTTGTCTCAAAAAAAAAAAAAGAAAAAAGTTGTACTAAAAAATGTCACTTTTTCCTTGTTTTTACTATCTCTTTTTCACCCCCCCATCTTTGTTTCTACCTCTTACCCATGCCCTGTGGGTACACAGTCTATTTAGTTTCTGGTTTGTCCCTTCCTTTATTTCTGTTACACAAATGAAAATATATATGGGTATTCTCTTACATTCGTTTTCTTCTCATATAGTTTCTTATTGCCGTACAATTGACATACCATACAACTCACCCTTTTAAAGTGTACAATTCAGTGGTTTCTAGTATATTCACAAGATGGTGCAACCATCACAACTATCTAATTCTGGAACACTTTCATCACCCCCAAAAGAAACTCTGTATCCATTAGTAATCACTTCCCAGGTCCCCTTCCCAATCTACTTTCTGTCTGTGTGTGTTTGCCTATTCTGGATGTTTTGTGTTAATGGAATCATATAATATGTGTCATTTTGTGCCTGGCGTCTTTCACTTAGCATAATTTTGTCAAGGTTCGTCAGTGTTGTAGCATGTATCATTACTTCATTCCTTTTGATAACTGAATGTTATTCCATTGTATGAATATACTACATTATGTTTTCTACTTATTAGCTGTTATGGGACATTTGGTTTTCTACTTATTAGCTGTTATGAATAATGCTGTTTTGTACATTCATGTACAATTTTTTGTGTGGACATATATTTTTAATTCTCAAGGGTATATTTACCTAGGAGTGGAATTGCTGAGTCATATGATTACTCTGTCTTTAACTTTTTGAGCAACTGCTAGATTGTTTTCCTAGTCCCTTCTTTTTTATGCGAAGAGTATATTACACTCTTTTGCACTTTTCTTTTTTCACTCAATAGTATATCCTGGAAAGGACTCCAAATCAGTTCATTCTTTTGAAGAGATATTCCTTTCGTTTTCTTTGCTTTTTTTTTTTTTTTTTTTTTGACACAGTCTCACTCTGTTGCCCAGGCTGAAGTGCAGTGTTACAATCATGGCTCAAACTGCGGCCTTAATCCCCCGGGCTTAAGCGATCCTCCTACCTCAGCCACCAAGTAGCTGGGACTACAAGTATGCACCACTACACCTGGCTAATTTGTTCATTTTTTGAGATGGGGTTTTGTCGTGTTGCCCAGGCTGGTCTCACTGCACCCGGCCTATTCTTTTTTACAGCTGTGACTTGACTGTGTAAATGTTTCTTAACCTCTTCAACCATTCATTTATGTATGGGCATTTTGGTTGCTTCTTATGTAAATAGCCTTGTACATAGTATTTTGGTATTGTTAGAACTGTTTCTTTTTTTTGAGACGGAGTCTCGCTCTGTCGCCCAGGCTGGAGTGCAGTGGCCGAATCTCAGCTCACTGCAAGCTCTGCCTCCCGGGTTCACGCCATTCTCCTGCCTCAGCCTCCCGAGTAGCTGGGACTACAGGCGCCTGCCA
>NW_012115043.1:7778811-7781076 GCF_000951035.1 Colobus angolensis palliatus
TGGGCGACAGAGCCAGACTCTGTCTCAAAAAAAAAAAAAAAAAATTATTTTTTTAAATAAATAAAATAGTAATAAAAAATAAATAAATAATTATTACAGGTGTGGTGGCTCACACCTGTAATCCCAGCACTTTGGGAGGCTGAGGTGGGTGGATCACCTGAGGTCAGGAGTTCAAGACCAGCCTGGCCAATGTGGTGAAACCCCGTCTCTACTAAAAAAAGCAAAAATTAACCGAGTATGGTGGCAGGTGCCTGTAATCCCAGCTATTTGGGAGGCTGAGGCAGGAGAATCACTTGAACCCAGGAGGTAGAGGTGGCAGTGAGCTGAGACACCCCATTATACTCAGCCTGGGCGACAAGAGCGAGACTCTGTTTCAAAAAATATATATATATAATATTATTTTTCTTTTTTTTTTTTCAGTGGTTTTCTAATGAACTGATGTTCCCAGGAAAATAGATGCTGAGTGCTGATTGTGAATGGAACCAGTAAAGGCCTGGGATAGTCTTAAAGTACAATCACCTTTGCTGCTATAAAAACTTCAAATAATACTTCATTTTACTGATTACAAAATAAGCTCACAAAAAGTCACAGGATGGTAACATATTGTTCACCAGTCTCTTCTCTCTCATTTTATTTGTTTATTTCAGGCTTACTTACTTATTTATTGTATAAATTTAATGTGTACACATGATGTTTTGATATCCATAGTGAAATGATTGCTATATGTAAGCAATTTAACATACCCATCATCTCACATAGTTACTTTTTTTGTATGCTAGGAACATTTAAAATCTACTTTTAGAAAATTTCTAGTATATAATATGCTAACATTAGTTATAGTGCTCATAGTATACTTTATTTATTTTTTTGAGACAAAGTCTTGCTCTGTCACCCAGGCTGGGGTGTAGTGGCATGATCTCTGTTCATGGTAACCTCCACTTTGGGTTCAGGTGATTCTCATGCCTCAGCCATCGGAGTGGCTGGGTGTGCACTGCCACACCTAGCTAATTTTTTGTATTTTTAATGAGTCGGGGTTTTGCCAAGTTGGCCAGGCTGCTCTCGAACTCCTGGCCTCAGGTGATCTCCCTGCCTCGGCCTCCCACAGTGCTGGAATTGATTACAGGCTTTAGCCACCGCACCCAGCCCTCATGCTATAGTTTAGATCTCTAGATTTATTCATCCTATATTACTCCAGCTTTGTTCCCTTGACCTACTTCTCCCCCACTCTCCCAGCCACAGTTCTAGTCTCTGTTTCTATGTATTGACTTTTTTTTTTTTTTTTTTTTTTAAGATTCCACATATAGAAAAGGTGATTTAGTTTTTTTGTTTTTTTTTTTCCCCCATGTCTGGCTTATGTCACTTAACACAATGTCCTCCAGGTTCATTTGTTTTGTTGTAAATGGCAGGATCTCCTTTTTGAAAGCTGAATAATATTCCAGAGTGTGTTTGTATCACAATTTCTTTATCGAGCCATCCACTGACAGATGTGTAGGTTGGTTCCATATCTCAGCTAGTGTGAATAATGCTGCAGTGAAATGGGAGTGCATATCTCTCTCTGAGGTGCTGCTTTTATTTCTTTTGGGTTAAAACACAGAAGAGAGATTGCTAGATCATATGGTTGTTTTCTTTTTAATTTTTTTTGTTTTTTGAGATGGAGTCTCGCTGTGTCGCCCAGACTGGAGTGCAGTGGCATGATCTCAGCTCACTGCAACCTCCGCCTCCCGTGTTCAAGTGATTCTCCTGCCTCGGCCTCCTGAGTAGCTGGAACTACAGGCACCTGCTACCACGCCTAGCTAATTTTTTTGTGTTTTTAGTAGAGATGGGGTTACCGTGTTAGCCAGGATGGTCTCTATCTGCTGACCTTGTGATCCACCCGCCTTGGCCTCCCAAAGTGCTGGTAAGTGCTGGGATTATAGGCGTGAGCCACTGCACCCAGCCCTTTTTGATTTTTTGAGAAACCTACATACTGTTTTCCATAATGGCTGTTCCAATTTACATTTCCACCAACAGCGTTCAAGTATTTCCTTTTCTCCACTCCCTGATCAACACTTATCTCTTGTCTATTTGATAATCGCCATCCTCACAGGTGTGAGGTGATACTGTATTATGGTTTTGATTTGTGTTTCCCTGATGATTAGTGATGTTGAGCCATTTTTTTTTTGTTGTTGTTGTTGTTGTTTTTTTTGTTGAGACGGAGTCTCGCTCTGTCGCCCAGGCTGTAGTGCAGTGGCCGGATCTCAGCTCACTGCAAGCTCCGCCTCCCGG
>NW_012115043.1:7782207-7796824 GCF_000951035.1 Colobus angolensis palliatus
TTATTATTTTAAAATAATTTTTTTTTTGAGACGGAGTCTTGCTCTGTTGACCAGGCTGGAGTGCAGTGGCACGATCTCGGCTCACTGCAACTCTGCCTCCTGGATTCAAGCGATTATCCTGCCTCAGCCTCCTGAGTAGCTGGGATTACAGGCACACGCTACCACGCCTGGCTAATTTTTGTCTTTTTAGTAGAGACAGAGTTTCACCATGTTGGTCAGGCTGGTCTCGAACTCCTGGCCTTGAGTGATCTGCCTGCCTCGGCCTCCCAAAGTGTTGGGATTACAGGCGTGAGCCACCGCGCCTGGCTATTTTAAAATAATTTAAAATACAGTTATTTTAAATTAAAAGAACAAACAAATTCCTAGCCATGGCCTGCAAGGTCCTACATGATGTAGTCCCTGCCTCCCTCTCCTTGTTTATTCCACTTCTCCTACATTGAACTATCCGTATTCCTTGACCGAGCTGGGCACACTCCCAGGGTTTAAAACTTGTTCATCCCTTTCCTCAAGTTTTTGCACTGCTGGTTCGCTCACATAATTCAGGCCTCTGTTTAAAGAGAGTGCCTCAGACTTCACCCCTATAGAGAGATCTTCAGTGAAAGCAATATAAAACAGTGGTCCCTCCCAACATCCCCTATCTTTCTTGCTTTAGTTTTTTTTATGGCACTTATGCTTCCTGATATTGAATTACTTGCCTACCTGGTTATTATTTGTCTCCCTCACTAGAATGTAAACTCCATGAAAACAGGAATATTAGATATGTTGTTTATTCCACTGCCTAGAAAAGTCCCTAGCATGTAGTAAACTAGGAGTACAACTCCAGAGTAAAACTGTCTCTAAATTAGATTAACTGATTTTTTGTGTGTGTGTGTGAGACAGGGTATCACTCTGTCTCCCAGGCTGGAGTGCAGTGGTGGGATCATGGCTTATTGCAGCCCTGACCTCCCAAGACTCAGGTGATCCTCCCACCTCAGCCTCCCGGGTAGCTGTGACTACAGGCGTGCACAACCACACCCTGCTGAATTTTTTTTTTTTTTTTAGATGGAGTCTCACTCTGTTGCGAGGCTGGAGTGCAGTGGTATGATCTCGGCCTATTGCAACCTCTGTCTCCTTGGTTCAAGTGATTCCCCTTTACATTGTGAAATGTTAGGATTTAGAATTTATAACATTATCAAGAGCATATAATTGTTCATAGAGTGTGCTAATATGTTAAAAAAACCCAAAAAAACCCAAAAAACCAAAAACTTGAATTTTTAGCTTTGTTCTGGTTGCAAGTGTTTAAGCTATTTGGTTGTCCCCTAATGATAATGGTAGTAATGTTAATATAATAGTAATATTTCCTCTTGTTTCTGGTAAGTTATTTTTCCTCACTCTAAACTCCTGATTTAAAGTCTCTGTTAAGCTGGGTGTGGTGGCATGCCTATAGTCCTAGCTTCTTGGGAGGCCAAGGTTAGAGGATTGCTTGAGCACAGGAGTTCAACACTAGCCTAGGCAACATAGCCAGACCTCTCAAAAGCAAAAAAAAAAAAAGGATAACGTCTCTGTTGCTTTTGATTTTTTCTTGAGATACATTGTTGTTTTTTTTAAAAATACGGTAGTATTTATGGAAAGCTTTTTAAAGTTTTGAGGTATTTTAAGACCTTAGTCACTATACCATAAAACTCTTCAGTCATGGCCACCTTTATGTGATATAATTCAAAGTAAGCAGCCTTGATAACTGATAGCATTGGAAATAAGTAGTTAACCTAATTTAGAACTAGGAAGATTATATTTCAGTGTTAATATAATTTAGAAGCATCGTGGGCCATTATCTTATTTATGAGGTATCATTGAACTTTCATATATAACCAAGTATTCAGTCATGTATAAAGAAATTTAGTCAGTAATATGATCATAGTATCTGCTTTCTCAAAATTTGCTCATTCTTTTGGAAAGAATGAGGGATGGAGAATGATGGAAAGATTTATGTAATTTAATGATGGTGGTGTGGTGGAAGAGTAGACAGACGCACATATAAAGAAATTAGCACATACTGAACATTTACTGTGCAATCACTGTTCTAAGCAGTTTCATGTATTTTTTATTTTTAAATTGGCAGATGAAATTGTATGTATTTCTTGTGTGCTGCATGAAGTTTTGAGGTATATATACATTGCAGAATGACTAAATCTAGCTAATTTACATATACATTACTTCATTTAGTCATCATTTTTGTGGTGAGAACACTTAACATCCACTCTCTTAGCATTTTTCCATGTATTATTTAACCCACGTTTAAACTTATGAGCTAAAACTTTATTTGCAGATAAGGAATTTAAAGCACAGAGAGGTTAAGTAACTTGCCTAAGCTCATACTCAGCTAGGAAGTGATGCAGACTGGATGAGAATTCAGAAATGAAAAAGTGTTGGTGGAGACTGTGAGGGGCAGAGCATAGAAATGGCCAGCCTCAATGACATAGTTTTGGCTGATGTAAAACCCCATCCAAGTAGTGTCATGTGGGCAAGACTGTGGTATATGGGCATTCAGGAATTCATGGTGACAATGAGACAGAACTTTAGAGAACCTATTGCTTTGATTTCTTAAAGCATGTTTCTAGTTCTGTTTTGCCAAGGAGAAGAATAGGTGTTAGAAGAGAACAGTAATTGGTGTAAGGATTGGACTTTGCTATTAAAAAGTGAATCTCAGTGAATCTTTATTCCTTGAAATACGAAGTTTTTCTTGGTAGTCCTTGAAACCCAACGATATTAAGGAGCAAAGTTAAGCAAACTGTCTAGAGTACAAACAAATAGAGAATAACAACTTACATTTATTTATAGCTTTTTAGTTTATAAAATGCTTTTGTAAACATTTTCTCAATTGATATAAATAACACCTCTGTGAGACAGGCAGGCAGATGTTATTCTCCCATTTGACAAACTTCCATGGAAGAGAGAGGGAACTGCCTTAGGAATGAGCCCCTGAATAATCTCAACCTCTAGTTGTTCTTTTTTATGATGTGAGCAGAAATGAACTGTTCTGGTTCTGCGACCAAAGCCTAGAAGTTGCTATTTCTTTGTAAAATTGCCAGAGTATGAGTAGTGGGCTTCTGTATTGTATGGTGCTGCAGGTTTGTTCTCTAAAATAAGTGATTGGAAAGCTACTTATTCTAGAAGCAGAAGAGGTACTTGGCATTAGGAATGGATCAAGATGGCTTATGGTAATTGACATGTTCTTAAATAATGTTTGTTATACCAAAAGCCTAGGCGTTTTACATAAATGTCATTTAGATTAAAACTATAATTCTAATGGCAACACTATAGTATCTTTTAAACCAATATTTTAATGAAAACCTACTAGCTGCAGTAATACTGAAGTGGTTTTGATTGTATCTATGGATTAGCATAGAGGTGGGGCACTTTACTCTTTAGAAGTTGAAAAAGAAAGTCGGGTAGCTTCTAAAAAGGCAGAAGTGTGGCAGTGGTGAAATGTTGATAAAAGTTTGGTATGTCCCATTTCTCTTGTTCTTTTGAGAATAGTTTGAAATACTTTGGCTAATTTAAATTGGTCTAAGATATTAAGAAGGATTTTTCAAAACTCTCAAAGCTCTGCCATATAAAGGAGTAAAATCCAATACGAATTCACAGAGTCACTTAGCTTTAAAGTAATTGATTAGTGACAAAATGTGACTTTGTTTTGCAAAAATCTAAGAAATGGTGAATTTTATATTATTATATTCGTATTTAAGATGTCTTTCAGTTCTTTCTGTTATTTTTTCCTGGTGCTGTCTTGTACTGCCTCCTTATCACCTCCCTCTTCCTTTTCGTCTGCCATCTGTCGGTTTGGCTCCTTATTTCAGAGTAGGCAGGCAGGAAAGGGTTTTTGTACACAAGATAAAACTAGTCCTGTTTGGGAGCTCAGTGAGCTGGAGTGCTTATGCAGTAACTCTGCTGACAATAAATTCCAGAAGTACCAAAGGCCCATAGGGCTAGAAAGACAGCAATGACTCTGCAATATTGTCTGCAGTTTTTTTTCTGTGACTGTTGCTTTATTTAATAAAAAATTTTTTAAAATAAATAATACTTAAACACTTTTTTCACAGAGAGCTATAAATTGGTTAGATACTGTTAACAGACTTGCAAATAAGAGTAATTACATAGGAGAGCTTAGCATGTTGATTGCTTGTGAAGTTCATATCAAATGATTGCTTATGGTACTCTAGAAATATAATTTGATCTTAGTAAATTAATACTCTCTTGTGCCTGACTCTGGATTAATATATTATGGGAATAGGTAGATACTATGATAATTCAATTCCCATACAGCACTTTTTCTTATCTTTTTATTATAATATATTTTAAATATATATTAACATAAAAGTAGAGGGAATAGTATAAAGAGCTCCCATGTACCCAGTATTGAACTTCAAGAATTGTCAACTCATAGGCAGTCTTGTTTCATCTATATTTCTGTCTAGCACCTCTCATCCCCAATCCTTGCATTGTTGTTGTTATTATTTGAGACAGAGTCTCATTCTGTCACCCACACTGAAGTGCAGTGGCGCGACCTTGGCTGACTGCAACCTCCGCCTCCTGGGTTCAAGCGATTCTCGTGCCTCAGCCTCCCAGGTAGCTGGGATTACAGGCATGTGTTGCCACACCTGGCTAATTTTTGTATTTTTAGTAGAGATGGGGTTTTGCCATGTTGGCCAGGTTGGTCTTGAACTCCTTGCCTCAGGTGATCCATCTGCCTCGGCCACCCAAAGTGTTTGGATTACAGGTATGAGCCACCATACCTGGCCCCTGGATTGTTTTAAATAAAATCCTTGACATACATAATGTTTACCTTTCAGATATTTCAATATGTTGAGTTTTAAAAGATAGAGTCTCTCTTTTTATAGCATAACCATAATAACATGATACCAAAAAATGTATAGCAAGTTCTTAATATTAAATATGAATCAGGCTTCATATTTCTCTGATTTATAGATAAATATAGATCTATAGTTTATTTGCTTGAAGTGACATCCAAATAGGGTTCATACTTTACAACAATTTGACATGTTTATTACATCATTTAAAATCTTAGGCTCTCTTCGTCTCTTTTTTTTTCTTAATTTTTAAATTAGAGAAACTAGGTTGTTTGCCCTGATAAGTTTCCCTTAGTCTCATTTTGCTGATTGTATCTCTGTAATGTCACTTAACATGTTCTTCCTGTCTCCTGAATTTCCTGTGAATTGATAGGTTGGTTTGTATTTTTTTTTCTCTCAGTAAGAATACTTCATAGGAGTGATTTGTGTTTCCATCAGGAGATATGTAAGGTCTTATGTCTCTTTGTGATGTTAGTAGCTATTGATGATAATTGCTTAGACTTCGTAATTCATCAGGGATTGCAAAATAGTGAAATTCTATTGTTCCTTCTTCATTCATGTGTTAGATGGCGTTTTCTTTTTTTAGTATTTCTTCAACACTGTAAGTTGTATGTTTAGCACACTATATGCCAGCACTGGTACTGGGTTGATTGGCAAGGTTCTGTGGTGGAATTCCTTTCAAGGAAGAGTGCAAGTCCTCATTATTGAAAATTTGGGAATGTTGAATAAATAGACTTTATTTAAAGGATGTTGGTAAATAAATAGGTTAAAATCTCATCATGAAATAAATAGCTTGTGACTTAGAGTGTGGAACTGGTCACTGATGTTTGTTCTTTTTAAGAGGACAATGTTGATATTCAGAAATTTCAAAAGTAATTTATGCAGGGCAGTAGTTATTAGTTTCTTGAGCCAGATTTCTCAGCATGAACTTGAGAACAGACCTGTTGTGTGAATCAGATTAATAAAATATTGACTTTACATAAGACAGCGTATTTTTATTAAAAGTTGTCGAAGAACTGGAACAGCAGCATTTCCCAATGTGGCTCCTTGACAAAAGGGTTCTGGAGTCAAATAAACTTGGGAAACAATGTGTACTTTATTCTATCTTGGAATGTCAAGTACATATTAACATGTAAAAGACTTACAGTAAAGAAGCCTGTTTAACATTAAACTCAATATTTTCCAAACTTATTTGATCTCTGAACGTTTTTTCCTCCTTATAACATCTTGAGGAACTAAGTGATCTGAGGAACAAATTTTGGGAAATGTTAGGTGATATGGTTTGGCTGTGTCCCCACGCAAATCTCATCTTCAATTGTAGTTCCCATAATCCCTATGTGTGAGGGGAGGGACCCAGTGGGAGGTAAATTAATCATGGGGATGGTTACCGTCATGCTGTTCTGATAGTGATTTCTCATGAGATCTGATGGTTTTAAAAGGAGCTTTCCCTCCTTTTGCTAGGCACTCTTTTTTCTTGCCCCCATGTAAAGAAGGATGTGTTTGCTAACGTCTTCCACCATGATTATAAGTTTTCTGAGGTCTCCCCAGCCCTGTGGAACTGTGAGGCAGTTAAACCTCTTTCCTTTATAAATTACACAGTCTTGGGTATTTCTTCATAGCAGCATGAGACCGGACTAACATGTTAGAGGATTTGAACAAAGTAAAAAAAAATACCCAACCATGAAGAGTGTGTTTGCCTTCACTACAGTGATGTTGAGAAACTTTTGATAGGTAAATAATAGGACATTTTTCAGTGAGAAAAAGCCAGAGGCAAATGTGAGTTCATTGTTCCATCTTAGCCTGTAAGCATTACACTTACAGGCTAAGTAAGTGTGATATACGTTCATAGAAGTGTATGTGTAGTAAGTGTGCAGCTTCATAAGTTTCACAGGGACTTTGGAAGATCACAAATGCCTCTAAGAAGATCATAATCATAGCTCACATTGGATTTATTTTCATATTCTGCTTATTTTTTGTCAACCTGAGAGATTCTCAGGAGGGAGTTAGATACAGTTCAAGATGAGGAAACAAGAAAAACTTCCCATTTTCTTTTGAATCAGATCTTTATAGTGTGACTTAAGTGTGTTGTATGAAAGTGAATTCTCAAGGCAATAGATGTATTCAAAGTAAAGTAAGCACATACACATTTCCAAATCAGTTTGGTCTTTTAGATTTTCCCTACTAAAACTTATCTGCAGTCATGTTACAATGCAGATTTGCCTAGATGTTTTCTAACATAGGAATTCATACTGTTTTGAAACAATGAAAATGTGGGTTGAAGATTTAAGAGATGGAAGGTTCTGTCTTCCTATAATTTTTGGTGAACCAGGCTATTCGCTGCCCTTTAGCTTCCTTCTGTGTAATTTGTACAAAGGACAAGCCTAAGTAAACTTGTCATCTTGCAGTCTGGATTTTCTCTTACTTGTAGGAAGGGTAGGCAACTTAGTGTCTGTGTTTGTGGGAACAGTGTCTTTCTGCCAGCTCATTTTTGAGCGAGAGTTACAAATCTAGCTCTAAATTTATACAGATGGATTCAATGTAATTACTTAAAGAAAAATGATTATGTTGTAAGGAAATTAAAAGTGAAATTTGTTTAATACAGATACTCCTGGGAATGAATGAGTTTATTACATATGCTCCATCAGGAAAAACATGGTTAATAATGGAAAAACCATGTTTATCATTTAATTCCTAAATATACTTTTATTGTAAAAGATAACCTTTGGTTTTTTCCTTTCCTCTTTTATGTTTTGGGGGCTCAGCTATGCCTGATTCAGCTGTTTCTATACTTCTCCCCAAATTCTGATTTTGAAAATTTCTCAAATTTATAGAAAAAATGAATAATAGCGCTTTTCAGCTAGATTCACAAATTGCGACATTTTGCTACAACTGCTTTTTTCCTCTCCTCTAAACATACATACATTTTGCTTTAAGTGAGAATAAGTTGTGATCATCATTATACTCCCCATCCTCTCCCAGTACATTGGCATGTATCCCCTAAGAAGGACATTCTCCAACATAACAAGTTGTGGTCATCATTATACTCCCCATCCTCTCCCAGTACATTGGCATGTATCCCCTAAGAAGGACATTCTCCAACATAACCGCAATACTTTTACCACACCAAAGGAAAATAACATTAATTCATTATCACCTAATATGCAACATATGTGTTTAAATCTTTTTCATTTCCCACATGTATTTTATAGTTGCTTTTTGTTTTCTTCGGTTCCAGGATCCAATCACATTCACATACTGCTTTTGGTGTTTATGTTTCTTTAAATCTAGAATAATCCTCAGCCTTTTTTTTCCCAAATGACATTAACTTTATTGAAGAATCTAGGCCAGTTGTCTTATACAATGTCCTACCATGTGAATTTGCCTCTTGGTTCTTTAATGTTATATATTCGAGTTAAACATTTACTTCATTTACACTATGTAGGTGATGTTATGTACTCCTTAAATCACCTCAGGAGGCACTTAATGCCATTTTCCTTTTTTATAGGTGACACTAAGTTTGATTGCTTGTTTAAGGTGGTAACTATTGCCAGATTATTTCTTTGCAAATGTACACTTTTTTCCCCTTTGTAATTAATAAGCAATTAGGCAGTGGTATTTTGAGATCACGTGAAAATTGTCTCTCCTACAACCCTTTTCCACTGGTTTTAGCATCCATGGAAAACTATCCTTGTCCTTTTTTTTAAATTAAAAAAAAATTAAGCAATATATACAAATGATAAGAAACTTACGTAGTATAAAAAAGTTTGTAGCAAAAGATTTATCTCCCTTTCATTCATTCATACTGTGTCTTCATTTTCCTAGTTTTTCCCAGAGTTAACTGTCATTGGTTTCTTATGTGTCTTCCAGAGATTTTCAACCACTCTAGTATTGCATTCATATATATAGCCCTTCTTTTTTTTATTTTTACACAAATGGCTTATTTCATGAAACATAATAGTTTAAAGATACTCATAGTATATATCAAAATTTCTTTTTATGGCTGAGTACTGTTTCAGTGTATGTATATATACCATATTTTGTTTATCCATTCATCTGTTAATGGACAGTTTGGTCTATTTCTGCCTTTTGATTATTGTGAATAATGCTGCTATTAACATTGGTGTTCAAATATCTGTTTGAGTCTCTACTTTTAATTCTTTTGTATATATGCCTTGATGTGGGTGCTTGGTCTGCATCTTAATATATTTTTAACTTAGTATATCGTAGTTATCATTTTACAACTTAATACATTCCAAATAATTGTAGATCTTCCTCATTCATTTTAATGATTGCCTTGAATTCTAGTTTATGTGTATAATATATTTAATCAGTTTATTGTTTGTGGACTTTAGATCGTTTCCTGGCTGGATGCAGTAGCTCACACCTGTAATCACAGCACTTTGGGAGGCTGAGGCAGGAGGACTGCTTGAACCCATGGGTTCGAGTCCAGTCTGGGCAACATAGTGATGAGACCTTATCTCTTTTTTTAAAAAGCAAAAAACAAAAAACATCATTTCCCCTTTTCATTGCTTTTATTACTTTTTTTGTTGTTGTTGTTGCTATTCTGAACAAGGCTGCAATGAATAGGATATTTCTTAGTTTAAACAGTACTTTGTTTCTTGATTAAAACTACACTATGAAAATGTTGACTGAGCCTAGTCCCGCTGAGTATACCTTCTAAATGTCCTTAAAATTCATCTCCTTACGAGCTCAGTATATTGTTGCTCTTTTATTTTAGGCCTATATCTCTCAACTCAACTTTTGCAGTGGCCCAGGATTGGTCTGTTGTGTGGTGGCCATTCTTTCCCTTCATTGTCTTAGTGTTATCGACAGCTCCTCATGTGTAGCCTTGTTATGGGAACATTATCATGTTGTATTGTAATTGCTTATATATCTTTATATGCTTTGAGGTTCTGAGTCTTTTAGGAGCACTGCTTTGTATGCAGTGGAATTTACTGTGTATAAATTTTGCACATTCTTGTTAAGATCTTTGTAGTGGTAAATCAGAGTACCTCTATTAAAATTAACACGTAATTGCAGATTTAGAAAAATGCACAAATAGGACTGACCCTTGGTTCATTAGAATATACTGGGGGTTCATGCCTTTATTTTTGTTTATTTTTTTGATAAAGAGGTTAAAGGTAACTTTGAAGCCAGTCAGTGGTTGATACTATTGTGTCTTCCTCCTCCTTCCATATTTCTTTTGATACCATTAACTCTTTCAGATAATCTTTTGAATTTTATTTTTTTCTCCTTAAAATCATACTCATATATAAGTATTCTGTGACTATTTGAGGAGCTAGCCAGAGTACCTACTTCTGATATTTTTGCTGTTTCTTAATTTTTTATTTAGGGAGGGCGTAAGAATGAGTTCTTGAAGTATCAATTGGCTATAACATTGGGAGTTCTGTGAGGATAAATTTACTAAAAATGTTGATTGTGATGATGTAGGCTTTCCTTTATAGTTGCTAACAGATTGATGGTTCTAAAGAAGTGGGAAGTGATTTGTTTTCTATAGGCAAGATGGTAAGGACCCTCAGGATCTTCACTGCTCTAGAAAGTATACTTCTGTTGACATGTAGTGTCTGCTTCATGGCCACTGGTCAGCTGCAAATTAAGGTATTTGCATGTGCTGATATTTCTGTTTGCATTTCTGGATTAATTGTATCTATTACCATAACAGACTGTTGAACTTGACAAATGGATAACTTACTTTACTCTTTTTTTTTTTTCCCAAAGATTCTTTCATTAAGAAGTGTGTTGATGAGCAGTGTACAGTGGCTCATGCCTGTAATTCCAGCACTTTGGGAAGCTGGGACAGGAGGATTGCTTGAGGCTAGGAATTTGAGACCAGCCTTGGCAACATAGTGAGACCTTGTGTCTGGAAAAAAGAAAAAAATTAGCTGAGTGGTAGCATGTGCTTGTAGTCCTAGCTACTCAGGATGCTGAGGCAGCAGGATCACTTGGACCCAGGAGTTCAAGGCTATGGTGAGCTATGATTGTGCCACTGCAGTCTAATCTAGGCAACAGAGCAAGACCCTGTTTCTTTGAGGAAAAAAAAAGTACATTGATGTTCTAAAAACGAAACACCCATGTTTGATAGCAGCCATTATTCAGAATCATTACATTGAAAACAAAATCATTTAAAAACATAATAAATTTGCTTATAGCTGCTTGTCACAAACTTTTTGTACTAGAACATTGTAGTGATGTATTTTTTTTTGGTCAACTAGAGTTACTATAATGCTATGCTAAACTTCTATAAAGGAATACAAAAGAAGAAACTTAAAATAGCTGATGTTACTTACCTTTAGGGGATATATGATGAACAATTAGAGACCATACAGGGTAACAACTAATATTTATTTTTATAGTTTTCAAAGTAGTTCCTTGTGACAGATACAGAAATTCCAAGATGAGAAAAATAATTGAGAGTTAAGGTTGTTCAAGCAGGTTTAATTTGGGCAGGGGGCGGGGGAGGTAGGATTTGAATTAGTAACTGTAGAAAATATAAGTGGAAAGGAAGGGGTGGGCATTACAGAGGACAACAGCATGAGTAAAGGCACAAAGGTAGGAGTGAACATATCTCAACTGAGTGATGTAGGGATTGGTAGGAATTCCTACCTGACTAGAGCAGAGACAATTGGGGAGCATGGGGTGGTAAAATTTATTAGGTTGGTGGGGACAGCTGATAATGAGCCTTAAGCAGACTAAGTGATTTTAAGCCTGGGGAGCTATCTATATCAGTGAGGGTCCTGCCAGGAAATAAATGTACTAGTTGTAGAGATTTGGGTAGGGTTAAGGAGAGCAACAGAGTATTGTCATGTTCCCAAGGCCTAACACTATTGGGAAGTCGTTAATATACTTTTAAGTCTGACGAGAGCTGGAGCAATGGAAGCCAAGCTAGTGGTCAGGACCTGTAGCCCTAGAGGAAATGGCTTTGTGAGGTGGGAAGGGAACTAGAGAAATAAAACCCCCAATTTCTTTTACTTCTCATCCTCCCATTTCCTCTATGTATGCCTCTCAATGGCCCAGTGCAACTGGAAGTAAGAAGAAAACTTGGGCAGTATAATCCCAGAGGTCAGCCTCAAAGAGTGCAAAGCAGAGCTTGGAAGGGTAGAGAATAGGCTTAATTTGAGGAGGTTGGGGGCAAATAGAGAATGCCTAGTCCAGCACCCATTTTAAATTATTGCAAATTTATAAAGTAGGGGAGTGTTATAATGAAAATGCTCTTGGAGGAAGATTTGGTTTAGTGGATTTTGAGCCTTAAAAAAATCACTCAGGCCGGGTGCGGTGGCTCACTTTGGGAGGCCGAGGTGGGTGGATCACAAGGTCAGGAGTTTGAGACCAGTCTGGCCAACATGGTGAAACCCTGTCTCTACTAAAAATGTAAAAATTAGCTGGGCACGGTGGCGTATGCCTGTAATCCCCGCTGTTAGGGAGGCTGAGGCAGGAGAATTGCTTGAACCCAAGAGTGAGCTGAGATCACACCACTGCACTCCAGCCTGGGTGACAGAGCAAGACTCCATCTCGGAGGGGGTGGGGGGAATCTCTCTCTGGGCAGAGTTCCAACTTATAACAACAAAGGCAGAATACAATCTATTATCTGATTTATCCTTATAGCCCCCACCGTAGCTCATTTTGTTATTTCTCCATAGACTTGTTAGGTCAGAATTCCTCTTCCACAGTGTTCTGAGCCCTTGCAGTGAGAAAGCTGGGGTGCCAGTGGCTGAAAGGGATAAAAGAGTAGGGCAGAGTACCAGCCTTTCATAGCATGAGTCTGGTTGTGGGGTGGATGGAGCAGTAGTGATGAAGACAGGTACACGAATAATAACAAACCAGGCAGAGTATGATAAATGTACATACGTGTAAGCAAAAGAGAGTTAGAGGAGAAAGTGATTAAATCTGTGTTGGTGAGCGTAGGGTGATTTCAATGTGAAAAGCTTCATGGAAGAAGTCACCTTTGAGATAGGCCTTTGAAGGAGAAGTGTGGATTTTGACAGGTAAAGATTACGTAGGTAAGGTGGAAAGATTGCTTGAGCCTAGGAGCTTGAGGGTGCACTGAGCTATGACTGCACCCGTGAATAGCAGCTGCACTCCAGCCTGGGCAACAGAGCAAGACTCTAACTCAAAGCAAAAAAAAAAAAAAAAAAAAACCACTTGTGTTCTGCAGAAATGCTCATCAGAGGTGATTTGGGAGGTATCTGTAGTGATGATGAGTTAAGCTTTAGCAATGAACAGGAAGTGGTTGATGTTAAGAAAACATATATTGAGAAGAAAAAGGAGGTTCTAGAACTTTTGGGAATACCAGCATTGGGTGGACAAGAGGCAGGGCCTACAAGTAATTGGGTTTTGTTTGTTTGTTTTTTTTTTGTTTTGAGACAGGGTCTTGCTCTGTTGCCTAGGCTGGATGTGGAGTGCAGTGACATGATCATGGCTCACTGCAGCTTTGACCTCCCAGGCTCAGGCAATCCTCCTGCCTCAGCTTCCCAAGTACCTAGGACCACAGAAGCATACCACTATACATGGCTAACTTATTTTTTGTAGAAATGGGGTCTTCCTGTGTTGCCCAGGGTGGTCTTGAACTCCTGGCCTCAAGCAGTCCTCCTGCCTCAGTCTCCAAAAGTGCTGGGATTACAGGCATCAGCCATAGTGTCTGACCTTTTGTTTGTTTTTGGTCAGCTTTGATGAGGTATGGTTAACACACAGTAAATTCACCATTTTAAGTCAACAGTTTGATGAATGTCAATATAATTATGTAATTACCACCACAATCGTGATGTAGTCTCTTTTCATCATACCCAGGAAGTTCCCTTTTACCTCTTGGCTGTAATCTTCTCCACCTGTTCCTTAGCCACTAGCAACAACTGATGTGCTTTTTATCACTGTGGTTTTTACTCTAGAATTTCATGTAGCTAGAACCATAGTTATGTTGTCTTTGTGTCTGGCTTATTTTGCTTAGCATATGCTTTTGAGATTCATCAATGTTGAATCTCCAAATAATGAATAATAATGCTTATTCATTTTGCTTATAATGAATAAGCGAAGTCAGTAGTTCATTCCTTTTTGTTACTGAGTAGTATGCCATCGTTGTATGCACATATTATGATGTGTACCTATTAATCAGATGATGGACAGTTGAGTTTCCAGTTTTTGGCTATTATGAATAAAGATGCTATAATTACTCATGACCAGGTCTTTATGTAATCATGTGTTCTCATTTTTCTGGGCAAATACCTAAGGAGTAGAATTGTTACATATGTGGTACAGCAGTTTCCCACGTCACATTTCTACCAGCAGTGCATGAGAGTTCTACACACTGGTGGTGACATCCTCACCAGTACCTAGTATTATCTGTATCTTTAAATTGAGCCATTTATTGAATTTGTAATAGTATCTTGTTGTGGTTTTAATTTCCATTTCCCTACTGACTAATGGCGTTGAACATCTTTTCATGTGCTTATTTGGCTATTTATATATCTTTGGTGAAGTGTCTGTTCAGATATTTTGCTCATTTAAAAAATTGAGTTTTCTTATTGAGTTGTAAGGGTTGTTTTTATGTATTCTTGATACAAGTCTCATTGGATATGTTTTACAAAATATTTTCTTTCATCTTGGGGCTTGCCGTTTCATTTTCTTATTTATGTATGTGTTCATCATATCTAAGCCTTTTCATTTTCTTAACAGTGCCTTTTTTTTTTTTTTGAGACAGAGTTTTGCTCTTGTTGCCCAGGCTGGAGTGCAATGGCACGATCTCGACTCACTGCAAC
>NW_012115043.1:7797039-7801720 GCF_000951035.1 Colobus angolensis palliatus
GCAGTGCTTTTTGAAAGACAAAAGTTTTTAATTTAGATCAGGTCTAGCTTATCAATTTTTTGTATGCTATTTAAGAAATCTTACCCAGGATTGCTAAGATTTTCTCCTATGTTTTCTTCTAGAGATTTTTTAGTTTTAGCTCTTAAGTTTAGGTCTGTGAATCAGTTCGAGTTGATTTTTGTATATGGTATGAAATTAGGGTCAAGGTTTATTTTTCCTATCTGCATATTCAGTTGGTCCAGCACCTTTTGTTGAAAAGATTATCCTTTCCCTATTAAACTGCCTTGACACCTTAGGTAAGCATCAGTTGGCCATATATATGTGGGTCTATTTCTGTACCCTCAGTTCTATTCTGTTGATCTGTCTTGATGAAAGTACCACTATCTTGTTGCCAATACCGTGTTTTGATTACTAGTTACTAGTTTTATGTTAATAATAAGCTTTATTTATTTATTTATTTATTTATTTTTGAGACGGAGTCTTGCTCTGTTGCCCGGGCTGGAGTGCAGTGGCCGGATCTCAGCTCACTGCAAGCTCCGCCTCCCGGGTTTATGCCATTCTCCTGCCTCAGCCTCCCAAGTAGCTGGGACTATAGGCGCCGCCACCTCGCCCGGCTATCTTTTTTTTGTATTTTTTAGTAGAGACGGGGTTTCACCGTGTTAGCCAGGATGGTCTCGAACTCCTGACCTCGTGATCCGCCCGTCTCGGCCTCCCAAAGTGCTGGGATTACAGGCTTGAGCCACCGCGCCTGGCAATAATAAGCTTTAAAGTCAGATAATATACATCTTTAATGTTTTCTCTATCAATTAGAATTGTTTTGCTCTTCTCAGTCCATTGCCTTTCTGCCTTGCAAGTTTCTATGAAGACTGTGAAAAGTGTTTTGCTTTGTTTTTTTGTTACGCAATTGAGATCATTTAATAATCTTGAAAGAGTGGTTAGGAGGAACGTATTTTATCATAGCAACAAGACTTTTAAGAAGGAACTGAATTGGCAGTTGGTTCATTAAAACCTTCTGAGGTTTTAATTTTTAAAAGTTAGTGTGGGGCTGGGCATGTTGGCTCATGCCTATAATCCTAGCACTTTGGGAGGCAGAGATGGGAGGACAGCTTGAGCCCAGCAGTTCAAGGCTTCAGTGAATTATGATTATGTCGCTGCCACTCCAGCCTGAGCGTCAGAAGCAGACTCTGTCTCAAAAAAAAAAAAAAAGCGTGATACACACCACGATGTTGATAAGAAGCAGCATGATTTAGTGGTTAAGGGGTCACCTGGCAGACTAGTCTGGTTTGAATCCTTACTGTGTCAATTACTGGCACTGTGACCTTGGGCAAACTATTTAGCCTCTGTGTACCTCCATTTCCTTTCCTGGAAAATGGGGCTAATACAAGTACTTACTTTTTTTCTTTTTATTAGTTTTTTTAAATTTAAATTTTATTTTATTTTTTGAGACAGGGTTGCTCACTTTGTTGCCCAGGGGCACAATTATGGCTCACTGCAGCCTCCACCTCCTATGCTTAAGCAGTCCTCCTACCTCAGCCTCCCAAGTAGCTGAGACTATAGGGGTGCACCACCATGCCTGGCTAATTATGTTTTATAGAGATGGGGTTTCATTGTGTTGCCCAGACCAGTCTCAAACTCCTGGGCTCAAGTGAGACTCCCATCTTGGCCTCCCAAAGTGTTGGGATTACAGGCATGAGCCACCACACCCAGCCCCTATTTTATTGAGTTGCTCTGAAGAGTAAATAATACATGTATTTTCTGCCACATAGGAAGTGCTTCAGTGAATGTTAACTTCTATTATTGCTTTGTTCACCTAGAGAATGCTAAAAACTTCAGAATTTGGTAAACTCACTTAAAGGAACTTAAACTTACTTGCAGTAACTTGTTTATTTCAGTTTTAGAAAGATAGTTGTAGTGCTGATTGGTTTTTTTCCCAGTTCCTTAGTAGTTTTCTAACCTTTTCATTGATGAATTTTGGTAATTTATGTATGTATATCAGTTTGGATTTGTGCATTGCACCAGGAGTGGAAAAAAGAATTGGCTTTTAGTGGTATAAATTTTTACTGTAAATTAATAAACAAAACAAAACTACAGTTTTCCTTTGCCAGTATTTAGCTGGTTCATCAGGATTGTGAACTGGTGGTTCTAGAATGCAAGTGAAAACCCATTAGTTTGATTTGATTTTGTCTGTAGTTCTTTACTCACTGAATAGGCACGTCTGTTTCTAGATATATTTGACTAGTTCTCATTATTGATGTAGCAAAAACAGTTTGCCAGCGAACTCATTAAATCTTTTCCTTTTCTAAGTGTACTTTCTTAAATAGCAGTAATAACAATGAAAAAGTTTTTTTCTTTTTTATCAGGAGTTTAATTTTGCACAGCTAACCATCGATAATTTGTGTGGTTTAATGAATAAGAGTGCCAACATCAATCATTCAGTCTAATGAAGCCTTCTAGAAGTACATGTAGCAGGAGTGGGGAGACCTGGACCACAGTATACATTTAAGTTTCAGTTATAGAACTTTGCAAATGGGCTCTTCCTCCTGCACTTTCAGAAATACCCTTGAGAAGTCTTTATTGACACTTTCTCTTATGATTCTGTGAGCACTGTGTATGGGGGGAGGCATGGGATGGTAGTTGTCGAGAGTTCAGTTTTAAACATGATGTGTTTGAGATTCCTTTGGTACATCTGAGTGGGTGTATCATGCTGGCAGTGGATGTCCAGGTCTGGAGCTCAGGAGAGGTTTTGACTGGAGTCATTAGCATATGAGATAGGTAAAAGCCTTGGGAGTTTCTGGGATCCAAAAATGTATGTACATTAAGAGGAGGAGACTGAAGTGAACTGCAGATAGAATCCCTAGGATATATCCACTGTGGTACCACCACACTTGGACTTGCTCACATTAGGTTAGTTCAGAGTAAGATAATATGTGAGATTAACTTATATTCAATACGCATAATGGACTACCTGGATTCAGATTGCTCAGCTTAATTCAGGAAATATTTATTGAGCTCCCTCTATGCTTTACCTATGCTAATAAACACTAGGGATATAAGCAAAATCGACACTGCCTCTGCCCTCATAGTCTTTATAGACTGATGTGAGAGATTGTCTTTGCTGTTTTTACTCTCGGCACTTCTGACAACACGTGCATGAGTTTTTTGCTCACA
Organism: Colobus angolensis palliatus; assembly: GCF_000951035.1. Lineage (NCBI taxonomy): Eukaryota > Metazoa > Chordata > Mammalia > Primates > Cercopithecidae > Colobus > Colobus angolensis. Next base: position 7,800,208 of record NW_012115043.1, read on the forward strand.
CCAATCAATTCTTCAACTTTCCAGATACCAACTGGGTGTCCCTGCAGTTCATTTCCATTCTGACACTAACTGTCCAGAGTTAGCATCAGACTCCACAGGTTTAAGGGCTCAGTCCCACAAGACTACAAAGGGCTCAGTCCCACAAGACTACCAATACTTGAGATGCCAGTTGCATGTATTGAATCCCGCACTTCTGACTTGCCTACAAATGGGGGAGTTCCTACAACTACCCCCTCACCTTTGAGTAATTTGCTATAATGGCTCACAGAACGCAGGGAAACATCCTATTTATAGTGACTGGTTTATTATAAATGATACGACTCAGGAATAACCAAATGGGAGAGATGCGTAGGGCAAGATACAAGGGTAGAGACATGGAGTTTCTATGCCTTTTCCTGACATGTCACCCTCCCAGCATCTTGATGTGTTCATCAACCTGAAAGCTTTCCGAACCCTGTCTAGGGGTTTTTCCGGAAGCTCCATTACATAGGCTTGATTGATTAAATCACTGGCCATTGATGATTAACTTGATCTCCACCCCTTTTCCTCTCCCTTGAGGTCTGGTGGTGGAACTGAAAATTCCATCCCTTTTATCGCTTGGTTGTTTTCTCTGGCAACCAGCCTTCATCCTGAAGCTATCTAGGGGCCCACTAAGAGTCACCTCATTAGCATAAACTCAGGTATGGTTGAAAGGGGCTTGTTAGGAATAACAAAAGATGCTCCTATTCCCCTATCACAAAGGAAATTACAAACACCAAATACGTATTTCTTATGCCACCAATGGACATTAAACAAATCGCACAAATTATATGTAATTGCAAACCATGCAAGGTGCTATAAAGGTAAAGTACTGGATGCTGTGTGAACATTCTGGGAGAGACCTAATCTCACATGGATACAGCCAGGGATACCTTCCCAGAGGAAGTGACATTTAATTCAACTAGTGATACTGTTACTGAGTACCTAATTAATATCTCTAGTACGGTACTGTTTAAACTGATATCTTGTGACTAAACATTAACTGGGTGAAAGAGGGTGGAGTGGAGAAGGCAGGTTCTACATAGAGAGAACTGCCTGTGCAAAGTTCCTGAAATACAGAGGAGCATAGTGCCTTCCAGGAGTTAAGGATCTCAGGCATCTATAGAAGAGAGAGCAAGGGGAGAGGTCAGTTCTTGGCCTTCTTGTCAGAGGAGAGATTTTGTTCTTTAGAGTAAACCTATTCAGAAAAATTTTGAACTCTTTTCCCCTTTGAAATAGACTATAACTTTTTATTACAGAAAAATATTAACAAATGCATCAGTGGAGAGAATATTTCCCCATACCCCAGTTTCTTTCTTCTTCTTTTTTTTTTCTTAAGAGACAAGGTCTCACTGTCACCCAGGCTGAAATGCAGTGGCACGATCATAGCTCACTGTAGCCTTGACCTCCTGGGGCTTAAGGGATCCTCCTGCCTCAGCTCCCCAGTAGCTAGGATTGCAGGCCCATACCACCACATCTGGCTAATTACAAATAT
>NW_012115043.1:7802140-7814371 GCF_000951035.1 Colobus angolensis palliatus
TTTTTTTTTTTTTTTAGAGACAGAGTCTTGCTCTGTCACCCAGGCTAGAGTGCAGTGGCATGATCATAGCTCACTGCAGCCTTGACCTCCTGGGCTCAAGTGATCCTCCCACCTCAGCCTCCTGAGTAGCTGAGACTACAGGTGCAAGCCACCATGCCTGGCTAATTTTTTAATTTTTGGAAAGACAAGATTTTACCATATTTCCCAGGCTGGTCTCAAAGTCCTGGGCTCAACTGATACTTCTATCTCAGCCTCCCAAAATGCTGTGATTACAGATGTGAGCCACTGTGCCTGGCCAATAGCTACTTCTTGTTAAAGCCTTAAGTATCAGAACTGAGCTGAGGAAAGAGGCAGAAGAGGGTGTCTCTGCTAAGCTACAGAATTTATAATTTTGTTGAACAACTCCATGTCATTGACTGATTTGAAGTTAACTTGTCTGAAAATTAAATGTGCAATTATGACCTATTTCTGAAACGTATCTTAAAAAGTAAACTCAGAGATGATGTTTTAAAAAAGTCTTCTTTTTTAAAAAAGAAATTATTTGTGCCCTTTTTGCTTTGAGTTTGGAATTGGGACCCCCCCCAAACCTGATGGTAAAATATTTTATTTATAAATCCACTGAAGTAAGAAATAGTATGCAACCACTAAATGCTTAGGGCTTATAAAAAACTGACGTTAATATATCTATGAGTTACCATTTTGGTAGCCAAAAATATTTTAATGTAGAAAGTAGTAGTAATTAATTAGTTAATTTAACAAACACTATGATGGTCTAGCTTGTATGGCAGAGAATTAAAATAAGGTGGAATCCATCCCTAACAGTGAGGAGTGCGTTATCTATTAGGGGAGTAACAATCCTAAATAATTGTGTTTCAAAGTCAGAGGTATCCTGTTAGAGAATCAGAAAGCACTAGTTTTCAAGTTCTGAAAAGCCCTGTAAAGTTTTTTTTTTTTTTTTTGGGTAAAGTTTGAAGATTGAAGAGGAAGGACTTTAGTAAGTGAAGGAGAAGAGGATAGAAGCAGTGGTTTGAAGACTTGGAATGACTTGGTGGTTTTAAGAACCTGTAAGATTTTCTTAAGTGGCTGTTATGTCAAGGAGCTAAATAAGGAAGCTACAGCAAGGAGAGAATTTTCAATTAAATTTTATCCTAAAGCACTGATTCTGGGATTGAAGGGAGAAGTAGCAGGTGGTAGTGTCACACTTCTCTAAGTGCTTTAGTGAGGTTGGGTGGGGCTGGGGACTTGGACATGTGTGTTTTGAGAAGTTGTAACACTTGATTCTCATTCACATCAACTCAACATTTAGAGTTAATTTTTCCAGGGAGTGATACTGTGGGACAGTGAAAATAGCACTGGACTTCAGAATCTGGGAACTTATATTCAAATCCTGACTCTGCCATTCACCTTGTGTGTAATCTTGCCATACTATTTAATTTTTTGAAAATTGTTTCATGTTATTAATAACTATCTTAGGGATTTTTGTGATAATTCAGTTGAAGTTCTGAAATGTCGTAGGTATACAGTAAAAGTTTTGTAATCTCCTGACAGGTTTTCCCTGCCTGCTGCACAGACAAAATCAATTAACAAGAGACCACTACGTTGCAGTAAAGGAAGAGTTTAATTGACAGGAGGCTGGCCATGCCATGCATGAGACAGAGTTCTTACTCATATTGATGTATTTCCCCAAAGGTTTGGAGTTTAGGGTTTTCAAGGATAATTTGGTGGGTGGGGGACTAGGGAATGGGGAATGTTGATTGGTCAGAGAAAAAAAATGACTGGAGTGTGAAAAACAGTTCTGGTGTGATGAGTCTGCCTCTGGATGGGGCCACAGGATGTTAAGTCTTGAGGCAGGAGTCCAGGTGGAATCATTCTGAAAGATAACACAAAAGAACCAATCTTAGGTTCTATAATAATGATTTTCTCTATAAGAGTAATTGAGGAAGTCACTAATATTGTGACCCCTGGCCACACGACTCCTAAACAGGAATGGTAGAAGCTGTACCTGTGTCGTGACCTCTAGCCATATGACTCCTGAGCAGTAAGGGATGATAGAAATTATGCCTACATCTTAGCAGAATTCAGGCCCCTCTCATAATCCTAACCTTGTGGCCTTTCTTTAATTTTATGAAGGCGGTTTAATTTTGGGAAAGGTTATTATCATCCTTGCTTTAAGGTTTGTCTGTGCAGCAGGCGGGGAAAACCTGTCAGGAGATTACAAAACTTTTACTGTATACCTACGACATTTCAGAACTTCAACTGAATTATCACAAAAATCCCTAAGATAGTTATTAATAACATGAAACAATTTTCAAATTTCTCTGAAAATCAGCTTGGTCTTGTAAACCAAAAATAAAATTCTAAGCTCTCTAACCATCTGAATGCCCCCCTCCTCTCAGCAAGGGCATTCCTGATAAACTAGTTCCAGTCATGATGGAAAGGGGGAGTCAGATATGCCTTATAATAGCCTCCTCTCTTTTGGAATTACTGATAGAACAAGACTCTTTAAGTCTGATAAGAAACATTTAAAATCTGTTCTCTGAAGCCTGCTACCTGGAGGCCTCATCTGCATGATAAAACCTTGGTCTCCATAACCCTTTATTGTAACACAGACATTTCTTTCTTTAGATAATAATTCTTTCAACCAATTGCCAATCTGAAAATCTTTCAGTGTATCTATGACCTGAAAGCCTCTGCTTCAAGTTGTCCCGCCTTTCTGGACTGAACTAATGGACATTTTACAAGTATTGATTGATATCCCATGTCTCCCTAAAATATATAAAACCAAGCTGTCCCCGACCACCTTGGGTACATGTCGTCAGGACCTCCTGAGGCTGATCACAGGCATGTCCTTAACCTTGGCAAAATAAACTTTCTAAATTGATTGAGACCTGTTTCAGCTACTTTTGGTTTACAGTCTACACCCAGGAATGATCAAAGATAGCTTTGCAGTTAGAAGCAAAATGGACTTAACTGTGTCAGATTTCTCTTACTGTCATAATTTTGCAAAGGTGGTTTCAGTTTTGTGAATTTAAGTTTTAATTTAGAATTTACATTAGAAACTATTGAATTTAGTCACATTTCAGTACCCTTATCCACATATTAAATGAAATAGAAACTTATTAAAAGTTGCAGAAGATGTAACTGTTGGAAAATATGTTTGTTGGCATATGGACTTCGTGACACCCCTTAGTAGTGGACTAAATTTAGTTTAAAAAATATAATTAATTTATTATACTTGTAAAAAATAAAGGTTCCTCTTCAAAGATTTTCCTCCCCATTTAACTAGGAATAAATAGTAACTTCTCTTAGAAGCAAAATTTATTTAAAGACCTGTGCTAACATTCTTAAAAATCTGCTAGCTATAATAAAGAAATTAATGTACTTTATGTTCTTAGCTCCCACAATTTAGCCTATTTGCCCTGGCATGCTTATACTGGTCCAAGCAAGCATTAGGTCATAGACAGTTCCTCTTCCTTATTTAAAGGTGTTTTTACCTTTCTCAGCATTTCGCAAGATAACTTTCTCCTTCCTTTATTCTCCTCTACCTTTGCCTCTTTTTTTTTTTTTGAGACGGAGTCTCGCTCTGTCACCCAGGCTGAAGTGAGTGGCGCAATCTTGGCTCACTGCAAGCTCCGCCTCCCGGGTTCCCACCATTCTCCTGCCTCAGCCTCCTGAGTAGCTGGGACTACAGGCGCCCGCCACCTCGCCCGGCTAGTTTTTTGTATTTTTAGTAGAGACGGGGTTTCACAGTGTTAGCCAGGATGGTCTCGATCTCCTGACCTCATGATCTGCCCGTCTTGGCCTCCCAAAATGCTGGGATTACAGGCTTGAGCCACCGCGCCTGGCCACCTCTTTTAAAAAGTTCTGAGTTGCTAGCCAGTTGGGACAAATAAAGAATGTGAGGTCCTGTTGCAGCCAACAGAAACCGGATACAGCAGTAGGGTGGACACGTCAGGTTATAAATGACCCTGTCTCCTTTGTTTGGTGTACTCTGGTGCCAGAACTGCTGGCGAGTGTACCCTTTCTGCAGAAAGTATAAAAATGGCCTTGCTGAGTAAATTAAATTTATGTTCAAGTGCTGTTTCTTTATGGCACCAGGAAACAAGCATTTCAAACATACTGCTGGTTCAAATGGCAAACATGAAATATCTTCAGATTAATTCAAAATAGGAACCTTTTGTATCAGAGCTTTTCTATTTGATTGAAAATAAAATCAACCCACTTTAAATTCCAATTAAATATTAATTTTCCTATATTAAACTGATATTTTTTCTCTCAATTTTATCTCTACTTCTGTAATCTTAGGTGCTATCAACATCTCTCATTCACATTTCTGAAATATGTTTTTATTAGTTATTTTATTTTAAAATTATCATTACTGTTTATCTACTTTGAACTTTTATTTCCAATTGATAGATGCAAGCAGAACATTTTAATGAAACCATTGTAAAAGGCAAGCTTTAGTGACTAAGACAATTGACCCACTTTTTCCTTCCTCAAGATTTTAAGATCTTTAAAGCAGAAACTTGTGCTTGAAAACTGTATTGCTATATTTTAAAATGATATAATTTGTATGTCATTTAAATGTTCAATTAGGTCAGTTAGGGAAAAGGATGATTATTCCTTTTTTTTTTTTGAGACAGAGTCTTGCTCTGTCACCCATGCTGGAGTGCAGTGGCGCGATCTTGGCTCACTGCAACCCCCGCCCCCGGGTTCAAGCAGTTCTCCTCAGCAGCCCGAATAGCTGGGACTACAGGTACACGCCACCATGCCTGGCTAATTTTTGTATTTTTAGTAGAGATAAGATTTTGCCATTTTGGCTAGGATGGACTTGAACTCCTGACCTCAGGTGATCTGCCCTCCTTGGCCTCCCAAAGTGCTGGGATTACAGGTGTGAGCCATCGCACCCTTTATGGGTTTTTCTTAAACTGCTCCGGTACGGGGAGTGGGAAAGTAGGGATCTTAGCTGTTCTAATATAAAAGAGTAGCATCTCCTGCTAGAGTCCCAGTTTTAATGGATGGTAGGTGAGATATTGTAAAATATATATTTGGTCTTCCTCATGTCTCCTGGAGTGTAACTCCAAAAATCCTTGGAATCTCCAAAGTGATCTGTGTCTTTTGTATGCTAATGAATTGACTGATGGCTGGTCACCTCTGGTTAGATTCAGGATTGGGGCTGGTCACTGGAAAGACTGACACATGATTAGAGGGTAGTACTTTCAGTGCCATCCCCAGCCTCTGGGGAGGGGAGGAAAGACGGACCAAAGATTGAGTTGATCACTCAGTGATTCGACCAGTAATACCTAGTAATGAAGCTTCCATAAAACCACAAAAAGACCAGGTTCAGGTGTTACAGGAAGGGGGTTCTGATACCCCAAGAGAGGATTCTTGGATCTCTCCAAGAGATCCAAGCAAGAAAGAATTCAGGGTGAGTCTGTAGAGCAAAGTGAAAGCAAGTTTGTTAGGAAAGTAAAAGAATAAAAGAATGGCTACTCCATAGACAGAGCCAGCCCCAAGGGCTCCTGGTTGCTCATTTTTATGGTTATTTCTTGGTGATACGCTAAACAAAGGGTGGATTTTTCATGCTTCCCCTTTTTAGACCATATAGGGTGACTTCTTGACGTTGCCATGGCATTTGTAAACTGTCATGGCGCTGATGGGAGTATAACAGTGAGGACAACCAGAGGTCACTCTCGTGGCCATCGCGGTTTTGATGAGTTTTAGCCAGCTCCTTTACTGTAACCTATTTTATCCAAAGGTCTTTATGACTTGTATTTTGTACCGACCTCCTGTCTCATCCTGTGACTTAGAATGCCTTAACCATCTGGGAATGCAGCCCAGTAGGTCTCAGCCTCATTTTACCCAGCTCCTACTCAAGGTGGAGTTGCTTTGGTTCACACGCTTCTAACATAGGAAACTTCCAGATAGCTGAACCCATAGAGGTTCTGTACTGGAAAGGGGTCCCTATTCAGACCCCAAGAGAGGATTCTTGGATCTCACGCAAGAAATAATTCAGGGCGAGTCCACAGAGTAAAGTGAAAGCGAGTTTATTAAGAAAGTAAAGGAATAAAGAATGTCTGCTTCATAGGCAGAGCAGCAGCAGGGGCTGCTTCGCTAAGGATAGTTATAGTTATTTCTTGATTATATACTAAACAGGCGGTGAATTATTCATGAGTTTTCTGGGAGAGGGGTGGGCAATTCCTGAAACTGAGGGTTCCTTCCCCTTTTAGACCATATAGGGTAACTTCCTGACATTGCCAGGGCATTTGTAAACTGTCCTGGCACTGGTGGGAGTGTCTTTTAGCATGCTAATGCATTATAATTAGTGTGTAATGAGCAGTATGGACTACAAGAGGCAACTTTCGTGGCCATCTTGGTTTTGGTGGGTTTGGGCCAGCTTCTTTACTGCAACCAGTTTTATCAGCATGGTCTTTATGACCTGTGTCTTGTGCCGACCTCCTGTCTCATCCTGTGATTTAGAATGCCTAACCTCCTGGGAATTCAGCCTGGTAGGTCCCAGCCTTATTTTACACAGCCCCTATTCAAGATGGAGTTGCTGTGGTTCAGACACCTCTGGCAGTTCCTGGAGGGTGGCATCCCCAGAGAGGGCATGAAAGCCCTGGACCCCTTGCCCCGTATCTTGCCCTATCCTTCTCTTCATCTGGTGTTCATTGATACCCTTTGTAATAGCCTTTATTATAAACCCATAAATGTATGTATAAGTATTTTCCTAAGTTCTGTGAACTGCTCTAGAAATTAATCAAATCCAAGGAGTGCGGTGTGGGAACCCTGCTTTATAGCTAATTGGTCAGAAGCACACATAAAACAACCTGGGGCTTGCAATTGGAATCAGAAGTGGGAGACAGTTTTCTAGGACTGAGCCTTCAACCTGGAAGATCCGTTGCTATCTCCTGGTAGATAGTGTCATAACTGTATTGAATTAGAAGACACCCAGCTGGTGTCTGCTGCAAGATTGCTTGCTTGGTGTGTGGAGAAAATCTCCCACACATTTGGTCACAGAAGTGTTCTGTGTTGTGAGAGTGTAATAGGAAGAAGCTGAGTTCTTTTGTTCTGTATCATCAGAGAAGGTAATATGAAATATTATTTTACATTAAAACCACACCATATATTATGAAGAAAAATGCCAAAATTGTAGGAGTTTAATTTCTTGCTTAAAAGGGAACAATTAGTTGGGGATACTCCAAACTCCTGGAAGCATGCATTCATTCTGCTTTGCTGATAGGGTTATATCTGGAAAGGGTTTTGAAAAGTCGGTAATATCTTCTGCACTTGAAGTTATTTATATTCTTTTTGTATTCCTTCCAGAGGTGGATAGAATGTAGTAAGAACCAATTTTGTGTATTGAACATTTGGGTTTCATTTTCATATTTTAGAAGTGGAAGGGACTTTCGAGATTATTTTATTCAAATCCCTTATTTTTTAGATGGGCCTGGAGAAGAGGGTAAGTGTTCTTGCCCAAGATCATTTCTTGGTTATTAGAACCTTGATTTCCTGATTCCATCTAATGTTATTGAATCGCACTGGTCTCTTTGTAGCTAAGGTAAGAGATTATAAACTGGTTTAAGACATTAAGGTTTGAGAATATTGGTCAATTGAATATAAAGCTATCAGTCAGTGAACCTACTATATACTTTATTAGAGTTTTAGGGAAAATGAAAAATTAAGTCAGTTACCAGTTATTACACTTTGCTCCAACTCAGACAGTTGCTGAGAACAAGAATTACACTGGAAAGTAGTTGATTAAATCAATGATTTTGTTTTTGAACAATTGTGTGGGCCATCAACATAGGAGATGCTACTGCCAACAGATAATTATTTAGCTTTGAAATAAATGGTTTGAAAACTTGCTTTTGAAAAATATTTGAAGAAATATCAACTTCTTTATTCTTAGTAAGGAAAAAATTCATTCTAAATTTTTGTATTTAGAGAGGGACTGCTGATTATAGTTCATGTGAATGAGCTTACAGCTTAAAACATTTAGACATTGAATTGATTTTAGTTTAAGTGTTTTAGAACTGAAGGAACGTGGATTTGCAGTTTGAACTCCCTCGATGAATCGTTTTTTACTTTCACTTGCGTAGAGCATGTGTTAAAGAAAGAACTAGGCAGAATTTATCCAGTAACTAAAAGTTTTATTGGAAATGTTACTAGTTTGATGTTCTATTTTGTTCTTTAAACTTCCCTCTGCTGATATTGTTTTGAAAAGGATCATCCCTTTATCTTTGGCAGATCTTGCTGCATTGATGATTCGTCTTTCTGTTTGTACAAGGCATCTTCAGAATATACATAACGCTTGTATTTGTAATATATATGTACTGTACATATATACATATAAATCTGAAAATTTTTGAGAAAAATGATGTTTGTAAAAACAAGCCTTCTATAAAGATATCTTTCAGTTTTTATATACCCAAATTAAAACAATAATAGGATAGAGATTATAACTTTTGATTATATTGCAGTTGAAAACAATATGGTCATACAAACTTTTTTTGTTTTTCCTTTTCTTGAGAAAAATTTAAGACTGAAGAGAAGTACAGATAATTAAAAAAAAGAAAACCCGCCTGTGTTTCTTCTGCCAGCATTTAGCAAGTGTTTGTGCAGTCATTTTTAAAATTAGAAAAAGGGAAACATAACACACAAAGTTGATACCTGCCAACCCCCTGGGCAATCACTATCCTGAGTTTGGGTGTCTATCATTCTAGTATTTAAAAAGTACTTTTTTTTTTTTTTGAGAGTCTCGCTCTGGCGCCCAGGCTGGAGTGCAGTGGCGTGATCTCAGCGCATTGCAGGCTCCGCCTCCCGAGTTTACGCCATTCTCCTGCCTCAGCCTCCCGAGTAGCTGGGACTACAGGCGCCCGCCACCTCGCCCGGCTAATTTTTTGTATTTTTAGTAGAGACGGGGTTTCACTATGTTAGCCAGGATGGTGTTGATCTCCTGACCTCGTGATCCGCCTGCCTTGGCCTCCCAAAGTACTGGGATTACAGGTGTGAGCCACTGTACCCGGTCTAAAAAGTACTTTTATATAAATCTCCATTTATATCTACAACCAGTATTAGTGGTAGAGATAGCAATAATAAAATAATAATGATCATAATAGCAGCTTACGTTTGTTGAGTATGTACTGAGTTCCAGGCGTTGATTCCAAGAACTTTATATGTGTTATATCATTTAGCCCTCATGGCAATGATAGAGGTTCTTTTATTATCCTTTATGTTACAGATAAGGAAATTTTACAGATAAGGAAATTGAGCCCTGGGGAAGTTAAGTAACTTGCCCCAGTCACCTAGTAAATGATGTAGCCTAGATTCAAACCTAGCTGTTTTGACGGACTTTTGGGGTTTTCCTTTTAACTTACGTAGTTTGGTTCCTCTAATATTGTTTGTGTGTGTTGTTTTGAACATTTAAAAATCACACAAACACCGAAAGCATTGTAACAAAAACAAAAATTGATAAATGGGACCTAATTAAACTAAAGAGCTTCTGCACAGCAAAAGAAACTCTCAATAGTAAACAGACAATCTAATAGTACACAGATAACCCTATTATTGTTTTAATTTGGGTATATAAAAACTGAAAGATATCTTTATAGAAGGCTTGTTTTTACAAACATCATTTTCACAACCAAAAATCCTAAAAAAGTTTTTCAAAGGGTTGATAGAATCTATCATGCTTCTAACTAGAACGCAGAAAGTTGAAAAAAAATAAAGTAGGTTTAATGGGTTTGTCCTTTCCTCAGACATATAGAAATGTGCAGTTTGGGGATAACTCCCATAGAATGGGAGAAAATAGTTGGAAACTATGCAACTGACAAAAGTCTAATATCCAGATTCTATAAGGAACTTAAATTTACAAGCAAAAAACACCCCATCAAAAAGTGGGCAAAGGACATGAACAGACACTTTTCACAAAAAGATACATGTGGCCAAGAAGGATATGAAAAAATGCTCAGCATCATTAATCATTAGAGAAATACAAATCAAAATCACATTGAGAAGCCATCTGAGAACAATCAGTGACTATTATTTAAAAGTCAAAAAATAACAGATGCCAGGTGAGGTTGTGGAGAAAAGGAAATGCTTATGCACTGCTGGTGGGAATGTAAATTAGTTCAGCCATTGTGGAAAGCATTTTGACGATTTCTCAAAGAACTTGAAACAGAATTATTTGACTCAGCAATCCATTATTGGGTATATACCCAAAGGAATATAAATCATTCTACCATAAAGATATATGCATGTGTATGTTTATCACAGTACTCTACACAGTAGCAAAGACATGGAATCAACTTTAATGCTCATCAATGGTAGACGAGATAAAGAAAATGTGGTACATATATACCTTGGAATACAGTGCAGCCATAAAAATTAATGGGATCATGTCATTTGCTGCAACATAGATGGAGCTGGAGGCCATTATCCTAAGCAAACTAACACAAGAGCAGAAAACCAAATACTGCATGTTCTCACTTGTAAGTGGAAACTAAACATTGAGTACTTAACGGAGACAAAGAAGGAAACAACAGGCACGAGGGCCTACTTGAGGTTTGAGAATGGGAGGAGGGTGAGGATCAAAAAACTACCTATCTGGGCTGGGAACGGTGGCTCATGCCTGTAATCCCAGCACTTTGGGAGGCCAAGGTGGATGAATCACCTGAGATCAGGAGTTTGAGACCAGCCTGACCAACCAGCCTGACCAACATGGTGAAACCCGTCGCTACTAAAAATACATAAATTATCTAGAAGTGGTGGTGCGTGCCTGTAATCCCAGCAACTTTGGAGGCTGAGACAGGAGAATTGCTTGAACCAGTTGCAGTGAGCTGAGATCACACCACTACACTCCAGCCTAGGTGACAAGAGTGAGACTGTCTCAAAAAAACAAAACAAAACCTAAACACAAAATACTATCTATCGGGTACTATACTTATTACCTGGGTGACAAAACAATCTGTACACTGAACCCCTGTGACATGTAATTTACCTATATAACAAACCTGCACAATTACCCCTGAACCTAAAATAAAAGAAAAAAAATGGAGCTGTGGAATTATTAAAAAAAAACCAAAAAAAAATTCACTTTTTTTTGTTGATTTGCGTGTGTTTTCTTTATAGTGTAAAGTATATACTTTGGTATCGTGTGAATATATCACATTAGTTATTTCTTACCTATTGGTGAATATATAGGTCGTTTTTCTATTATAGAGAAAATGCAGTGAACATCCTTAAGTCTTCTTGTACAGTTTAGGTTTCTGTGTTAGGTGTAGAACATACGCATTCATTTGGAATAGTACCTTTATGATATGTGACATTCATCATATACTAACTTCCTATATGTACTTAGATTTCCATCTGGAATCTTAGTTTTTTTCTATTGATATTGTGTAATGTAAGCTGCCTCTTCTTGTGCCTGAATCACGTTGTTTTATTCTGGCATTATAATTTTTAATATCTGTCAAGCTAGGACTTTTCTCAGTTTGTAATTTTTTTTTTTTTTTTTGAGATAGGGTCTCACTCTGTTGCCCGGGCTGGAGTGCAGTGGCGCAATCTCGGCTCACTGCATCCTCCGCCTCCCGGGTTCAAGTGATTCTCCTGCCTTAGCTTTCTGAATGGTTGGGATTACAGGTGCACACCACCACGCCCAGCTAATTTTTTTGTATTTTTGGTAGAGATGGGGTTTCACCATGTTGGTTAGGCTGGTCTTGAACTCCTGGCCTCAAGTGATCCGCCTGCCTTGGCCTCTCAAAGTGCTGGGATTACAGGCGTGTGCTCAGTTTGTAAATTTTTTTTTCCTCACAATTTCTATGTATTTATAGATAATCTTAAGAAACAATTTATCAAATCCAGGTTGATAATTGAGTTAATTTTATACATTAACTGAAGGAGAACTAACTCCTGAAAATGTGAATTCTTTTCAACAAGAGCATTGTTTAGCTCTCCATTTATTACAAATTTTCTTTTGTTCTCTAGCAGGATTTTATTTCCAATAAAATTTCTGCACATTTCTTGTTCAATTTATTCTAAGTTATTTTATGTTCTTTGTTGCAACTCTAAATGGAAATTTTGGGGGCTTTGTATATAATTCCTGGTTATTATAGTTGTGTATAGAAACTTGATTTTTGTTTTTTTTTCTTTGTAATCAGCTACCTTACTGTGCTTCTTTCTAGTATTTAGCTGGATTCTTCTGATGGGTTTTCGAGGTGTTCAGTATCA
>NW_012115043.1:7814626-7820975 GCF_000951035.1 Colobus angolensis palliatus
CTCAGCCTTCCAAGTAGCTGGGATTACAGGCATGTGCCACCACACCTGGCTAATTTTTGTATTTTTAGTAGAGATGAGTTTCACCATGTTGGCCAGGCTGGTCTCGAACTCCTGACCTTGGGTGATCTGCCCACCTCTGCCTCCCAAAGTGCTGGGATTATAGGCGTAAGCCACCATGCTGGACCTCAATTTCATTATTGATAATAGTGGTGACAAGTGGGCACTCTTATCTTCTACTTGACTCTAGAGTCAATGCTGGTGATGGTTTTGTTTTGTGATATGTAATTTTAAATCATTTTTAAAAACCTTTTATTCCTGCTTTATTAGTAGATTTTTTTATTAGGAATGGATGTTGCAGTTTATCAAGTGTATTTTTAACATCTCAACATAACATGAAATTGGTTAATGTTAATAGATTTTTCTATGTTGAGCCATCATTATATTCCTGGAATGAACCCCTATTAATGTACTTTCTCGTTTTCCTTGCTAATTTTTTCTTTTTTTTTGAGACGGAGTCTTGTTGTGTTGCCCAGGCTGGAGTGCAGTGGCATGATCTCCCAAGTAGTTGGGATTACAGGCACTTGCCACCACACCCAGCTTATTTTTGTATTTTTAGTAGAGATGCGGTTTTACCATGTTGGTCAGGCTGGTCTCGAACTCCTGACCTCAGGTGATCCACCTGCCTCAGCCTCCCAAAGTACTGGGATTACAGGCGTGAACCACTGCGCCCGGCTGCTAATATTTTTAATTGCAGATTTTTATTAATTGTAGATTATGAAATCCACAATCGTGGTAGTATTACAGTGGTACTTTTTGTGCTTCGTTGAGTTTTGGTGGTGTTACTTTATTGACTGCTTAAAAAGAACTGAAACTCTTTGCTCTATGCCCTAAAACATTTAAAGTAGCTTAGGAATTATCTGTTGAAGTCATAATAGATATAATTCTTCCTTAAAACAATCAGAGCTTTGTTTCATTGCAAGTATAGTTTCTTTAAATCTCACTAGTGATTTATTTCAGTAGTATCCCAACTATATTATCCCCACTCTCCAATTTACAGTAAACAACTGTCCAATTGGGGTTTTTTGAAATGCATCCTTCATTGAGGGCATATAGGTATCAGATGCTGTGTTAGGTGCAGATAACACTTTTGTTCCCCAAATCAGTCTGACTTGTAATAGATTATAGAATAAAAATCAAAATTCATTTGTTTGTTAACTTTTTCACATTCTGAACTACATTCATTTTCCTACAATTTTATATTAGTGTCTTTACGTATTCTAGCTATTCTGATCTACTTCCTATTCTTTAAATGCACTTGAACTTTCTTTCCTTTGAATTCAATTTGATGAAACTGGCTTGTAAGTTTGTGTGTGTGTGTGTGTGTGTTTGAGACAGGATCTCACTCTGTCGCCAAGACTGGAGTGCAGTGACACAATATTGGCTCACTGCAGCCTTGACATTCCGGGCTCAGATGGCCTCCCCAGTAGCTGGGACCACAAGCATGCACCACCACGCCTGGTTAATTTTTTGTATTATTTGTAGAGTGAGGATTTTGCCATATTGTCCAGGTTAGTAAGGTTTTTTTTTTTTTTTTTTTTTTTGTAAAAGAGATGGAGTCTTGCTGTATTATCCAGGAGTGATAATAGTGCACTACAGCTTTGAACTCCTGGACTCAAGTGATCCTCCTGCCTTAGCCTCCCAAGTAGCTGGGACTGTAGACGTGTCTGGCTACAGACACTCTGTGTCTGTAGAGTCTGGCTCTGCAGTATTTTGACTCATCAGAGTCATTCTTGATGTAACCAACTTTTTTTGAGTATTTGTTTACCCACCATTGATCTCTCTTCTTTTAGTAACATAACCCTCAGTTCATTTTGGGGAAGCATTAATCTGCCATATAGATATATTTTTAATTTAAATGATTTATTGGTCGGCCATCGTGGCTTATGTCTGTAATCCTAGCACTTCGGGAGGCTGACGTGGGTGGATTACTTGAGGTCAGGCATTTGAGACCAGCCTAGCCAACATGGCGAAATCCCCTTCTCTACTATACAAAAACTAGCCGGCTGTGGTGGTGCATGCCTGTAGTCCCAGCTCCTCAGGAGGCTGAGGCAGGAGAATCTCTTGAATCCTGGAGGTGGAGGCTGCAGTGAGCCAAGATCATGCCACTGCACTCCATCCTTGGTGACAGAGTGAGACTCCATCTCAAAAATAATAATATAATAATAATAACTTATTGAGGCTGGGGATGGTGGCTCACGCCTTAATCCCAGCACTTTGGGAGGCCGAGGTGGACGGATCACTTGAGGTCAGGACTTCAAGACCAGCCTGGCCAACACGGTGAAACTCTGTCTCTACTAAAAATGCAAAAATTAGCCGGGCATGTTGGTGGGTGCCTGTAATCCCAGCTACTTGGGAGGCTGAGGCAGGAGAATTGCTTGAATCTGGGAGGCAGAGGTTTGCAGTGAGCTGAGACCATGCCATTGCACTCCAGACTGGGCAACAAGAGTGAAACTCTGTCTCAATCAGTCAATCAATCAGTCAATAATCGAGTTGAAATTCACATCGCGTACCATTAACCATCTTAAAACGAGCGATTTAGTGGCATTTAGTACTTTCACAGTATGGTGCAACTACCATCTCTATCTAGTTCCAAAACATTTTCATAATTCCAAAGTAAAATACTCACTAACCAGTTTCTCCATTTTCCCTTCCTATCTAGCCTCTGGCAACTACTATTCTACTTTCTATCTGTATGCATTTGGCCATCCTGTACATTTCTTATAAATAGAATCATACAGTATGTAGCATTTTATGTCTGACATTTTTCAATTGGCAGAATGTTTACAAGGCTCAAAGTATAGCATGTATCAGTATTTCATTCCTGTTTATGACTGATTAATATTCCACTGTATAGATTATATGACATTTTGTTTATTCATTCATATCTTGATGGTCATTTGTGTTGTTTCCACTTTTTGACTGTTACGAGTAATGCTCCAATGACTGTTTGTGTACAAGTTTTCAGTTCACTTGGGTATAGATCTGAGAGTCGAATTGTTGGGCCATATGGAAACTGTTTTGAAATTTTTGAGATAACACCACCAAACTGCTCTTCACAGCTGTCTTTCCATTCTTCCTTTTTTTTAAATTAAAAAAAAAAAAAAAAAAGAAACAGGATCTTGCTGTGTTGCCTAGCCTGGAGTGTAGTGGCTATTCTCAGGCACAATCATAGCATACTGCAGCCTCGAACTCCTGGCCTCCAGCAATCCTCCCACTTTAACCTGCTAAGTAGCTGGGACTACAGGCACTCTGCAGTGCATCCAGCTTATCTTTCCATTCTTATTTATAATATTGAGTACCTTATGTTTTGTCTTTTTTTTTTCCTTAATTTTGTTAGCTAATTGTTTTCATTTTTTCCACTGAAGAATTATCTCTTGGGCCGGGCATGGTGGCTCACACCTGTAATCCCAGCACTTTGGGAGGCCAAAGTGGGAAGATTGCCTGAGTCCAGGAGTTCAAGACCAACCTGGACAACACGGTAAGACCCCAGTCTCTAAAAAAGAAAAAGGAAAATCATCTCTCTGAGATATCAATCCTGTTGTTTTTGAATTTTTCTAATTTACCAATTTCCCTTTTCTTCCCCTTCTGCTTCCCTATTTATTTATTTAGAGACAGGGTATCACTCTGTTGACCAGGCTGGAGTGTAGTGGCATGATCTTGACTCACTGTAGCCTTGACCTCCTGAGCTCAAAGGATCATCCCACCTCATCCTCCCGAGTAGTTGGGACCACATCATGCGTTGCCATGCCTGACTAATTTTTTGTATTTTTTGTAGAGATGGGGTTTCTCCATATTGTGCAGGCTGGTCTTGAACTCCTGAGCTCAAGTGATCCACCCACCTTGGCCTCCCAAAGCGTTGGGATTACAGGTGTTAGCCAGCATGCCCAGCTTAATGTTCTTATTTTGTTTTTCTATTTTTGAATTGAATTATTAATATATTTAAATTTTTTTTAAGAGACTTGGCTTCATCCTATCGCCCAGGCTGGAGTGCAGTGGTGCAATCATAGCTCACAGCTTTGAACTTCGGAGCTCAAGTGATCCTCCCTCCCAAGCCTAAGTTGCTGGGACCACAGTCGTGTACTACCATACGCCCAGATAATTTTTAAACATTTTGTCGAGACAGTCTCTTGCTGTGTTGCTCAGTCTGGTCTTGAACTCCTGGCCTAAAGCTTCCTCCCACCTCGGCCTCTTAAAATGTTGGGATTATAGGAGTGAGCCACCACACGTGACTTTCATTTAATTCTTAGTTATGAATGGAGCATTTAAGTCTTGATATATTTATTTGAGTCAACTTTGACTACATTCCCTTTATTTTGATAAATGTTTCTTTTATATAACTTTCTAGATAATTTGTAACTCCTTTCCCCTTCCTCTCTTTGTCTAAGAAACTTAGTTTCCAAAAATTTAGCTTTTGCCCTGTTTTGGATTTCTTTAAAAATGTTTTTTAAAAATTTGCACTGATAGGCCAGGCGCAGTGGCTCACGCCTGGAATCCCAGCACTTCGGGAAGCCAAGGTGGGCGGATCACCTAAGGTCAGGAGAGTGAGACCAGCCTGGCCTACACAGTGAAACCCCGACTCTCCTAAAAGTACACAAAAATTAGCTAGGCTTGGTGGCAGGCACTTGTAGTCCCAGCTACTTGGGAGGCTGAGGCACAAGAGTCGCTTGAACCCGGGAGGCAGAGGTTGTAGTGAGCCGAGATTGCGCCACTGCACTCCAGCCTGGGTGACAAGAGTGAGACTCCATCTCAAAAAGAAAAAAAAAAAATATTTGCACTGATAATACATGCACATATAAGAAATTCAGGTTTTTTGCAGTGAAGAGCAGATATCTTTCCTACCCCAGCTCCCAGTAACCCAGTTCTCCTTCCCCCAGAGGCAACTAGTGTTCCTAGGTTTTAAAAAAATGTTTTCAGCATTTATTCCATGCATTTATGAACATGATATAATGAATATATAAACCCTTTTTAATATAGGTGTGTTACTGTATATGAACTATTACAGTATACAGAAACTGCATATTTTTCTTTTTTAACAGTGTGTCTTGAAGATTGCTTCATTTTAGTTTTGTAAATACTTTTTGGTTTCACTACTTTCTGGCTAGAACTGTGGTCTAAATTATGTGTATATTTTTGAATTATTTGTTGTATAATGGTCAATTTGAAAATATTTTCCACTGGTACTTAAAAAGAACATATTTTAGGATATGCATAATATTTTAGATTAGATTTATCATTTTGGATTACATAGATGAGTTCAGGACATCCAGGAAACCTTTGGAAATTTGCTCATATTTTTATGAGTATGAGCATGAGTTTTATTCTTTGGGGAGTCAGAGTCCACAACTTTTATCAGATTCTCAAAGGAATTCATGGTCTACCAATAGATTTAAGGACTGGTGGTTTATATACTGTTGTACTTTGCCTTATTTGTCAAGTACTGGCATATGCCTTAGAGATACTGTGGTTTAGTTCCAGACCACTGCAATAAAACCAAAAGTACAGTATAGCAAATAAATCACAGTAAAGCCAGTGTCATAGTAAAGCAAGTCACACAGTTTTTTTGGTTTCTCAGTGTATATAAAGGTTATGTGTAGCGTACACTGTAGTCTGTTAAGTGTACAATAGCATTATGTCTAAAAAATGTACGTACCTAAATTAAAAAGTCCTTTTTTTTTTTTTGGCTAAAAAGTGCTGAGAGTCCTCTGAGCCTTCAAAGAGTTGTAATGTTTTTGCTCATGGAGGATCTTGCCTTGATGTTGATGGCTGCTGACTGATCAGGATGGTGGTTGCTGAAAGGTTGGGATTACTTTGGCAATTTCTTAAAATAAGACAACAGTGAAGTTTGCTGCATTGATCGGCTCCTCCTTTCATGAATGATTTCTTTGTAGCATGCAATGTTGTTTGATAGCATTTTACCCACAGTAGAACTTCTTTCAAAATTCAAAAGGAGTCAGTCCTCTCTAACTCTGCTACTGCATTATCAATTAAATTTATGTAATATTCTATTCCTTTGTTGTCATTTCAGTAATATTCACAGCATCTTCACCAGGAATATCTTTCATTTCAATAAACTATTTTCTTTGCTCATCCATAAGAAGCACCTCATCTGTTAAAGTTTTATCATGAGATTGCTGCATTCAGTCACATCTTCGGGCTCCACTTCTAATTCTACTTCTCTTGCTATTTCCATGACGTCTGCAGTTACTTCCTCCACTGAAGTATTGAACCTCTCAAAGTCATCCGTGGGGGTTAGAATCAACTTCTTCCAAACTCTTTTTTTTTTTTTTTT
>NW_012115043.1:7821175-7833383 GCF_000951035.1 Colobus angolensis palliatus
AGGATGGTCTCGATCTCCTGACCTCATGATCCGCCCGTCTCGGCCTCCCAAAGTGCTGGGATTACAGGCTTGAGCCACCGCACCCGGCCGACAAACTCTTGTTAGTATTGATACTTTGGCCTTTTCCCCATGAACCATGGATGCTCTTAATGGCATCTACAATGGTGAATCCTTCCCGGAACATTTTCTATTGACTTTACCCAGATATCAGAGGAATCACTATCTATGGCAGCTATAGCCTTACAAGATGTATTTCTTAAATAATAAGACTTGAAAATCAAAATGACTTCTTTATCCATGTGCTGCAGAACGGATGTTGTGTTTAGTAGGCATGAACACAACATGAATCTCCTTGTACATCTGCAGTAGAGCTCTTGAGTGACTGGGTGCATTGTCAGTGAACAGCAGTGTTTTGAAAGGAAACTTTTTTCTGAGCTGTAGGTCTGAACAGTGGGCTTAAAATATTTAGTAAATTGTATAGTAAACAGATGTGCTGTCATCCAGGCTTCGTTGTTGCATTTATAGAGCACAGGGAGAGTAGATTTATAATACTTCTTAGGTGCCCTAGGTTTTTCAGAATGTAAAAGAGCATTGGCTTCAACTTTAAGTCCACCAGCTTCATTAGCCCTTAGCAAGAGACTCAACCTGTCCTTTGAAGACAGGCTATTTTGTCCACATTGAAAATCTGTTGTTTAATGTAACTACTTTCATCAATTACCTTAGGTAGATATTCTGGGTAACTTTCTGCAGCTTCTACATCAACACTTGCTGCTTCACCTTGCGCTTTTATGTTGTGGAGACAGGTTCTCTCCTTAAGCCTCATGAGTGAACCTCTGCTAACTTCAGACAATTCTGCATCTTCCTTACCTCTCTCAGCCTTCATAGAGTTGAAGAGAGGGCCTTGCTCTGGCTTAGGCTTTGGTTTAAGGGCATGTTGTGGCTGGTTTGATATTCTATCCAGACCACTTAAACTTTCTCCATATCAGGAAAAAGGTGATTTCACTTCTTTATCATTTATGTATTCATTGGAGTGGCTCTTCTGGTTTCTTTAAGAACTTTCCCTTTGCATTGCAACTTGGCTAACTGGCGCAAGAGGGTTAGCTTTTGGCCTGCCTTCCTCACTAAACTTAATCATTTCTGGCCTTTGATTTAAAGGCACATGGTGTCTTCCTTTGTCTTGAACACTTAGAGGCGATTGTAGGGTTATTAGTTGGCCTAATTTCAATATTGTTGTGTCTTAGGCAATAGGGACTCCCAGGGGTAGGGAGACTGGGGAATGGTTGGTTGGTGGGGCAGTCAGAACACATACAATTTGTCGATTAAGTTTGCTGTCTTATATGGGTGTGCTTTGTGGCACCCCCACACAATTACAGTAGTAACAATCAAAGCTTACTGATTACAGGTTACTATAACAGTTGTAATAATAATGAAAAGTTTGAAATATTGTAAGAATTACCAAAATGTGACACAATTACATGAAGTGAACATATACTTTTGGAAAAATGACACCAATACACTTGCTCAAATCAGGGTTGTTATAAACCTTCAATTTGTAAAAAAATGTAGTGTCTGTACAGCACAGTAAAGTCAAGTGCCATAAATGAGGTATGGCTGTATTTAAGTCTCTGACTATTACTGTGGTTGCCATTTTTCCTGTATTTTCTGTGGTTTCCTCTTCATTTGTTTTATTACTCTGCTTGTACATAAAAGTTTGTGACAGTTTTATCTTATTAGTGATTATACTGTTCATCATTACCAAGTAACCCTTTTTGTCCTATTTATTACCTAATAGATGATACTCTTTTTGGTTGCATTTGTTTGTTATATCATTACCCTCCGTTTTATCTTCAACATTTTGAAATCACTTGTTTTAGATCCACTGCTTATAGATAGGGTATACATTTTTAAAATGATTTACTTATTATATTTATAGTTATATACATTTAATTTATAGCAGAGATTATAAATTTTGGGCCATAACTACTTTCATGTATGTTTTGTTCAGTTAGCATATAGATTATTGTTATCATTTCATATCAATCTTTGTCTTTTGGTTTTAATAGGTGAATTTTACAGATGTTGATGTAGTAGCTGTGCTTGGTCTTATAGCTGACCTTTAGTGTCTGTTTTACCATTTTAATACTTGCTTGTTTTCTTCCTTTGTTTCCTGTTGTTAGATGGCGTGTTTCTTTGATTCATTTCCTGTTCTATTTTTGTATAATTTTGGAAAATATATGGATTTACCCAGATGACTAGATAGCAGTAATTAACCAGAAATGGAAATGAGGAAATTCCATTCATAGTAATCACAAAATCAGAAATACTTAAGAATCAACAGAAAAGCACAGGACTTACATGAAGAAAATCTAAAATAGGATAGGAACAAATAGAAAGGCACACTTTGTCCTTGGATGAACAAATTTCATAAAAATGTCTATTTTCTGAAAATACATAAATCTAATGCAATTCAGATTAGAACCTCAGTAGTGTGTTGGAAGGGATGGCATATAATTGAATAAAAATCTTTTGTTTGTTTGTTTGTTTGAAACGGAGTCTCCCTCTGTCACCAGGCTGGAGTGCAGTGGCGTGATCTTGGCTCACTGCAACCTCTACCTTCTGGGTTCAGGCGATTCTCCTTCCTCTGCCTTCCAAGTAGCTGGGACTACAGGCGCGCACCACCACGACCAGCTAATTTTTGTATTTTTAGTAGAGGCGGGGTTTCACCATGTTGGCAAGGATGGTCTCCATCTCTTGACCTCGTGATCCGCCCGCCTCGACCTCCCAAAGTACTGGGATTACAGGCGTGAGCTACTGCGCCTGGCCTGAATAAAATAATCTTAAACTTCTGAGAATTTCCTTACCAGTCATCAGAACATTTATACATGTATAAAGCTATTTTAATCAAGTCGCTGTTGTTGTAAGAATAGACAAGTGGACTGGAATAGAGAATCCAGAAATAGATCCTATTAGTGGTGAAGTGAATTATTTTGTTGTTTAGATCTTCTGTTTTCTTATTTTTGTTCACTTGATCCATGTTGTACTGAGAGTGGTATATTCATGTCTCATGTTATTAGCATTTCTATTTATGTTTCCTTGCATCTCCTGTAGTTTTTGCTTTATAAAAGCTGTTGCTGTGCTATTTTGTTTTAGAATAATGCCTGGCTAATTCTTTTGTTTTTTAAAGTCATTTCATCTCTTTGCTCGGAGGTCTTTAGGATTTTATCTTTATCTTTGAAATCTAATAGTTTTACTATTGTAAAACTATGTATTCATTGGAGTGGCTCTTCTGGTTTCTTTAAGAACTTTCCCTTTGCATTGCAACTTGGCTAACTGGTGCAAGAGGCTTAGCTTTTGGCCTGCCTTCCTCACTAAACTTAATCATTTCTGGCCTTTGATTTAAAGGCACATGGTGTCTTCCTTTGTCTATTTCTTGGAGTTGATTGTCTGGGTTAATTTTCCCAAGTACCTTGTATATTGATTCAGATTTTTTTTTCTGTTTTAGAAAGTTTTGTTGCATTACAGCTATAAAACCAGCTCTGTTTTTGTTTGGTTTGGTTTGTGTTTTTCTTCCTCACATTATCCAATAATGTGAATATTACTCTTTTTTTCTTATCTTCTGTTTCCACTTATTTCTCTCTGACCCTTTTTATTTTTCTTTATGTCATTGAGTCTACTCTTCCTTACACTTTTATAATTCATTCTTCATTGCTGAGATAATTTTGACTTTTTCTTCATATTTCTTTTCTGAGTTCAGTTACCTCTTTCCCTTTCTTCTTTCCTTTTCTTCTTTTTCTTCCTTTTTGTCTGTTTCTGCTTTCAGTTTTTGAATTTTTGATTCAGGGTTTTTCATATCATCATATGTTTCAGTTTATTTAATTTTGTTTGGATTGTTAACTTAAACTTTCTTTTGCTTTGTTGTTATCAGGGAATTTCCCTCAATTGATAAATGTGAAATTTAATTTTTTTTTTGTTTGTTTTCTGCAATAGCTCTGTATGCACCTGAGTTTTCTCATGTTCATTTTTATGGTATTGAGTATTTTATAATATTCTTAATTGCATTATCTTCAGTCAATGTAGCAAAGTCCAAATATAATAGCAGAAATGTTGTTTGTTTTACTTGAGGAAAGGGTTGTTCTGTCTTCAATTTTATGGGTCTATTTTGTCTTGCAGGACGCTAAGTATTTCCCCTTTTTCTTCTTTTACCCTTCACTGCTCAGTTGTTAAAGCATACTTCTCTCTTCCTTTTTGCTTTTTCTTTCCTCTGCATTTCAACAAATGCTTATTTAACACTTGTCTTTTTTACTTGCACCTGCTCTTTTAAACCATGCCTTCTGCTTTAAATTAAAGGTACTTGAAATCTCTTCCCCGTAGTCTGTGCTCTGATCTGCCCAGATACTTTTCCAGTGTTTTCAGATGCGATGTGGATTTAATCTTTCTGGGAGTCACTACAAATCATTTTTAGGCGCCTTCACTAGCCTTTCTCCTCTGTCTTTTCTGCAGTTTTTCTTAGTCTGCCTTTGCTTGCCACAAAGCCTTGTGGGTGGATGGAGGTGAAAGCATGTACCCTGAATTGGTTGACTTTTTCTCTTTTTATTTACAATTATTTGCAATTTGGTATTCTGTGTCTTCAAGTTATGCTACAGTTGTGGTTTGGTATAGAATTTAATTTTTCCTTCTTGTTTTTTTTACTGTTTGGGGATGAAATTTTGGGCAGATAGCTGTGCAGCTGCCATTGCCTTCAACTATGTGGAAGTCCTGGATTACTTAATAAATGGTGGTGGCATAACTAGCCTTCTACCTGGAAACAATAAAATTGGACTCAGCCTGTGCTTTATAGAGTGTATTAAACTTCCAGATGAATGTAGAATTTATTTTAATTCCAGATGGACTAAAGACTCAGGTGTTTTCTTAAAAAAAACTCTCAAGAATATCAAGGTGGTTTTATACAGGTGATGATAATCTAGAATTCATGTGGAATCTGGGTGTGAGAGTGGGGCAGGGATACTCTTTTGACCAAGAATGGAAAACAGAAGCTATAAAATAAAAGATGTGTGTGTTTGTAAAAGATAGATTTAGAAGAAATATTTACAATGTTGAGGACAGACTGTGATAAAATACAAAAAACTTTTACAAGTTGACAAGATAACAAAATAGGAAAATGCATGAGTAAGTATTTCCCAGAAGAGCGTATCCAGATGACCAACAAACTTAAGGTGTTCAGATTTATTAGTAACCAGGGAAATACAAATTAGAATAACAACATATCCCTGTACAGCTATTAAACCTTCCAAATTTAAAAGAGCACAATCACATATGGCTTATGTGGGAAGAGATGGAGGTAAATAAGGCACTTTTATGTCCTCTGCACAATGCTGGTGTTTAATACCAAATGAAGTCAGGGTGGGGTGGAGGATCATGATTTCCCCCCTCCTCAGTGCATACTTTCTGAGTATCTTAGGAACATGAATTAAGCATAGTAATCATAAACTTGTGAAGGCAAGTGTCATCAGATTTTATATTTAGAATTTAACAGGGCATATTGAGAAATAAGACACTCCTTTTAATTACTGTAGTCTGGAATCTTTATCACTGGAGTGCTTTCTTGATGATCTGCCTATATCATGAAAATTAAATTCTCTTCGGTGATTGAGGATCTTTCTCTATTACCAGCTATCATAAGTGACATTCTGGGGACTTGCTTGAGAGATACCTTCCCTGCAATATTTTGTAATTAAAAATTTTGTGTATATATAAAAAATATATATCAATGCATCTTATTTCTGATGCATTTCAAAGTAAATTACAGATGTCTATTTACTTCCCTCAAGTATACTTCAGCTTGCATATCATTAACTATTCAGTATTTGTTGAGGTAAAGTTTACATGCAATGCAATGTAAAAATCTCAAGTGCACTTTCACTGAGTTTTTTTATTTTTGTTTTCTTATGTAGAGATGAGATCTCACTGTGTTGTCCAGGCTGGTCTCGAACTCCTGAGCTCAAGCAGTCCTCCTGCCTTGGCCTCCCTCAGTGTTAGGATTAAAGACGTGAGCCACCATGCCCAGCCCACTAGGTTTTAACAAATGTACAACCTGTGTATTCCACACCAGTATTGAGACATAGAATATTACCTCAAGAAGTGTCCTCAAGCTCCTCACAGTCAGTTCATGCGGTCACCCTCTAGAGGCAGCCACTATTTTGATTGAAGTATTTTTATGGACTTTTGTTTTGGATAAATCTTTAGGAGAGGAATTTTTGGGTCATAGGGTTAGATATATGTTTCGTTTTATGAGAAACTGCCAGACACCTTTCCAAAGTGGGTGTTCCATTCTGCAATTATGAGTCCCAAAGTTTTTGGCCCAGGGAAGTAGGAGTTACCATTTATTGAGAGGAAGAAGTCTATAGGAGGGACAGGTTTGGGTGGGGTAGTGGTAGTGGTAGATTAGGAGCTCAGTTTTGGATATGTTAATTTTGAGATATCCAGCCATAACCGAAACTGTTAGATAGCCATGTGGAGGGGCCAAGTAGGCAATTGTGTATATGAATTTGGAGTTAGGGAGAAGGCCTGGGTTGGAGATAAAAATTTGGGAGTCATCAGCATGTAGAACCCACTGTTACACTGACAGTGGAATCAGAACTGAGTGGAAAAGGTACATCTAAAGAAATTACTGTTTTTTAAAATAAACTTTGTGTTTTGGAATTATAGATTTACAGAAAAGTTGCAAAGATGGTACGGTTTCCATATACCCTTCACCAATTTATCCCTAATGTTAATATCTTAGTAGATAACCATAGTACATTTATCAAAGCTAAAATAGTGACATTCGTACAGTGCCATGAACCTCCAGACTTTTTTTTTTGTTTTTTTTTTTTGAGAGAGAGAGCCTTGCTCTGTTGCCCAGGCTAGAGTGCAGTGGTGCAATCTTGGCTCACTGAAACCTCTGCCTCCCAGGTTCAAGCGATTCTCCTGCCTCAGACTCCCAAGTAGCTGGGTCTAGAGGTATGTGCCACCATGCCTGGCTAATTTTTGTATTTTTAGAGATGGGGTTTCATCATGTTGGCCAGGAACATCTTGAACTCTTGGCCTCCAAGTGATCGGCCCGCTTCAGCCTCCCAAAGTGTTGGGATTACAGGCGTGAGCCACCGCATCCGGTCGCATTTCACCAGTTTGAAATAATTAATTGTAATGTAAGATGAAATTTTAGAACATTTTATGAATCCTCTGTATGTTTTTGACTGTTTTCTCTTCTCCCTTTGCAGGACTAATGGCTGAAGGATAAATCAACATGGCAACTATGATTCCACCAGTGAAGCTGAAATGGCTTGAACACTTGAACAGCTCCTGGATTACAGAGGACAGTGAATCTATTGCTACAAGAGAGGGAGTTGCTGTTCTGTATTCTAAACTGGTTAGCAATAAGGAAGTAGTACCTTTGCCCCAACAAGTTTTATGCCTCAAAGGACCACAGTTGCCAGACTTTGAACGTGAGTCTCTTTCAAGTGATGAGCAGGACCACTATTTGGATGCCCTTCTTAGCAGCCAGCTAGCATTGGCGAAGATGGTGTGTTCGGATTCCCCATTTGCTGGGGCACTTAGAAAACGACTGCTTGTACTCCAGCGTGTCTTTTATGCTCTTTCTAATAAATACCATGACAAAGGCAAGGTGAAACAGCAGCAGCATTCTCCAGAGAGCAGTTCTGGGTCAGCAGATGTCCATTCTGTTAGTGAACGCCCCCGGTCAAGCACTGATGCACTTATAGAAATGGGTGTTCGAACTGGTCTAAGTTTATTATTTGCACTTCTAAGACAAAGTTGGATGATGCCTGTGTCAGGACCTGGTCTCAGTCTTTGCAACGATGTTATTCATACTGCAATTGAAGTTGTAAGCTCTTTACCACCATTATCATTAGCAAATGAAAGCAAGATTCCTCCTATGGGCTTGGACTGCTTATCGCAAGTAACAACATTTCTTAAAGGAGTAACTATTCCTAATTCTGGGGCAGACACTTTAGGTCGTAGATTAGCTTCTGAGTTGCTGCTTGGTTTGGCAGCTCAACGAGGCTCATTACGGTATCTTCTTGAATGGATAGAAATGGCTTTGGGAGCTTCAGCAGTTGTACATACCATGGAGAAAAGCAAACTACTCTTAAGCCAGGAAGGAATGATCAGCTTTGACTGCTTTATGACCATATTAATGCAAATGAGGCGTTCTTTGGTACGTACTATAAATTTCAACTTTAAAGCTCATAACAGTTTTAGGAAAAGTCAATGAAGTTTTTAATGAATTGGAGGTAACAGTGAATGATTTGAGACTTTGGTGGTTGTTGAGTTAAATATTTCATATACTTGGAGTGAAGAAACTTTTATGCATGTTAATATATGTGGTTGGTACAGTGTTGAGACTACTGCATCAGGAGTCAGGTTTGTAGTTTTAGCTTTCTGAATTCTCATATGAACTAGGAAATTCATCTAACTTTATGTTTTAGCAGACTTATGAAAAATGAGATATTTTGGCTAGTGATCAGGAGGTCTTTAGTAAAAAAACCTTATTTTCATCTTTCCCAATTTATATTAAACATTTACTATACGCCAAGTACTATTCTAGGCCCTGGGGCTACAGCCTTGGGGATACAGTTTCTGCCTCCATGGAGCTAACAGCCTAGTAGAGGAGTCAGATAATGAATATATAATTTCAGGTAGTGAAAATTTCTAAGAAGAGAAATAAAAGAGGGAAAGGGAATAGAGACTGGTAGACTTAGGACAGAGGTTGGGAGGTGAAAAGTTGCTGTTTTAGTTAATGTGGTCAGGGAATGACTGAGTTGTGACATTAGAGTAGAGACCTGAATGAAGGGAAGTGATGAGCTAAGCAAAGCTCAAGAGCGTGTTGTCAGAGGAAATTATTTGACTCTCATAATCTTGGATACTACATTAAAGAATAAATAATAAAATAGTGGAGTGTAATCAATGTCAAGAATTTGTAAGACTGAAAAACCAAGAATAAAAATTCAAATGTTAAAATACAAATTTAGGCTGGGTGCGGTGGCTCATGCCTGTAATCCCAGCACTTTGGGAAGCTGAGGAGGGTGGATCACTTGAGGCCAGGAGTTCAAACCCAGCCTGGCCATCATGGTGAAACCCCGTCTCTACTAAAAATACAAAGATTAGCCAGGTGTGGTGTTGTGCGCCTATAATCCTAGCTACTTGGGAGGCTGAGGCAGGAGAATCGCTTGAACCCGGGAGACGGAGGTCACAGTGATCAGAGATCATGCTGCAGCGTTCCTGGGCAACACAGCAAGAATCTGTCTCAAAAACAAAATAAAAATTAAAATACAAATTTAAAATATTAAGACTCGAACACTTAAAAGCTGACTTATTTTTAATTAGGTTACATTGATCAGTCTTTTTTTTCCCCCCAAGATGGAGTTTCACTCTTGTTGCCCAGGCTGGAGTGCGATGGTGTGATCTCAGCTCACTGTAACCTCTGCCTCCCAGGTTGAAGCGATTCTCCTGCCTCAGCCTCCCGAGTAGCTCGGATTACAAGCGTGTACTACCATGCCCAGCTAATTTTTGTACTTTTAGTAGAGACGGGGTTTCACCATATTGGCCTTGGCTGGTCTCGAACTCCCAACATCAGGTGATCTGCCCACCTTGGCCTCCCAAACTGCTGGGATTACAGGTGTGAGCCACCACGCCCGGCTTACATTTATTAGTCTTTAAGGTATCCTTTGTTACCAGGTATCAACCAACAAATCTATTTGGTTAAAATAACTAAAAATATCACTTATAAATGATATATATGTATTTCAAGCCTCCCCCTACTCCCAACAAGTAGAAAGTTTTTGGACAGGAGTGTCTCATAAAAACCAATTATGTTGAATGAATTTACAAACCAGGGACATTTAAGGTTTCACCTACTTTGCGTTTTGCATTTATGAACTGAATGGTAAATATTGGGTCATTTTTTTACCATTTTATCATAGGTAAGTGCTTGGGGATTTTAGATCATAAGATCTATGAAAATTTGAATTTCTTACTGTTACATAAAAATAAAGAAAAGCATGCCATGCTTTGTTTGAGATATGGAATGTTGACATGGGTTCTGTACTCTTCACTTGAGGTGCCCAGGGATGCAATGATGTAATTAAAAAGGCTTTAGGGACCAGCTGTGGGAGGCACATAGGCCTCTTTGGGTTTTCTTATTCAATATTCAAATCGTCTCACTTGCACATGTTTTTCTAACTTTGTTTTCTGATTCTTAATACTTTCTGGTAACATCCTCTTATGTTATACTCCTTTCAAGTCTGTCAAGCCATTTAATGACCTAAAATAATGTATCTATTCATGGTCACATGTTAATATTTCTGTAAGAAGTCACTTAATTCCTCATTTTACGGGCTATTTATTTTGCAGTACCTTTGTTACAAAAAAGATATTAATCATTGCACAATATAGTTACATGATTAAATGGTTGCCAATGGTGTGTTTGAACAAAATGCTAGTTACCTTGAGGCAGAAGCCTCTTCCTCGAGGACTTTACCTTCTAAGGTCTTATTCTACAATATTCCTCCTTAATGGGAAGAGGGTACCCCAGGAAACTAGATTTCTTTTCTCAGTGTCCATTTAGCCTCATTGTCTAGGTTTGTATGCATATTTGATAATTGACTGGATAGTTTAAATATTTTTCCTCCCCCCCCCCCTTTTTTTTTGAGATGGAATTTTGCTCTTGTTGCCCAGGCTGGAGTGCAGTGGTGTGATCTCGGCTCACTGCAACCTCCGCCTCCTGGGTTCAAGCGATTCTCCTGCCTCAGCCTCCGGAGTAACTGGGACTACAGGCCCCTGCCACCAACCCCAGCTAATTTTGTTTTTGTATTTTTAGTAGAGATGGAGTTTCCATGAAGGCCTACCTTAAAGTAGATCTAAAATAATTTTTTTTTTTAATTACTGGATTTCCAGTTTTCTTTCTACCTAGCCTCTCATTCCCAGACAAAATAGCAAATTCACTAGTCAGGGAGGTGCCTCCCTCCTTCCCCTCTGTGGCCATACCTGATAATATAGCTCCTTATTGGGGCAGACATGCCTCTAAAAAACTAGATTGCTGGCCGGGTGCGGTGGCTCACGCCTGTAATCCCAGCACTTTCGGAGGCCAAGGCAAGCAGATCACCTGAGGTCAGGAGTTTTGAGACAAGCCTGGCCAACGTGGTGAAACCCTGTCTCTACTAAAAATACAAAAATTGGCTACGTGTGGTGGCATACACCTGTAGTCCCAGCTACCTAGGAGGCTGAGGCAGGGAGAATTGCTTGAACCTGGGAGGCAGAGGTTGCAGTGAGCCGAGATTGCGCCATTGCACTCCAGCCTGGGTGACAGACCAAGACTGTCTCAAAAACAAAAACAAAACAAAAAACTAGATTGCTTTTCTCAGAATTCCAGATCTACTCTGGGGAGGAATATATGTTTGACTTAATTTAGCTCTCTCAAAGCCACCTCAGGCCTACATTAGATTGAATTTTAATTAAATCTCAGATTGGTTTTAAGGGAAAGGAATGGTTATTAAACTGAATTATATATTTGTTATTTCTTCTTGCACAGTCAGTGATAGTATTTGATGCTTTTGGTCTCCAGAACCCGTGTTTCTTTTCTTTTCTTTTTTTTTTTTGGAGGTAGAGTCTTGCTCTGTCACCCAGGCTAGAGTGTAGTGGTGTAAACTTTGGCTCACTGCAACCTCCGTCTCCCGGGTTCAAGCTATTCTTGTGCCTCAGCCTCCCTAGTAGCTGGGTTTAGAGGCACTTGCTACCATGCCTGGCTAATTTTTGTATTTTTAGTAGAGACGGGGTTTCCCCATGTTGGCCAGGCTGGTCTCGAACTCCTAACCTCAGGTGATTTACCTGCCTCAGCCTCCCACAGTGCTGGGATTACAGGCGTGAGCCACCGTGCCCAGTCTAGAACCCATGTTTCTTATACTTTACTGTTGTCTGAGAACTAGGAAATTTGTAGAGCCTTTTCTGATTACACTAGACCCCAACCTGACCTGATCCTCCCTGTCTTGAATTTCTCTATCCTTGAGTAACTGGTCCAGAACTTATCTCCAAGCTATAAGTTAGAGGGAGAGACACATAACCATCTTTTTTTTTTTTTTTGAGATGGAGTCTCGCTCTGTCGCCCGGGCTGGAGTGCAGTGGCCGGATCTCAGCTCACTGCAAGCTCCGCCTC
>NW_012115043.1:7834608-7855914 GCF_000951035.1 Colobus angolensis palliatus
GACTCACTGCAACTTCCGCCTCCCAGGTTCAAGCAATTCTCCTGCCTCAGCTTCCTGAGTAGCTGGGATTACAGGTGCCTGCCACCATGCCTGGCTAATTTTTTTGTATTTTTAGTAGAGATGGGGCTTCACCATGTCGGCTAGGCTGGTCTCGAACTTCTCCTGACCTCAGGTGATCTGCCTGCCTCAGCCTCCCAAAGTGCTGAGATTACAGGCGTGAGCCACCACGCCCGGCTTATTTTTTTGAGATGGAGTTTAGTTCTTGTTGCCCAGGCTGGAGTGTAATGGTGTGATCTTGGCTCAGTGCAACCTCTGCCTCCCAGGTTCAAGCAGTCCTCCTGCCTCAGACTCCTGAGTAGCTGGGACTACAGACATGTACCACCATGCCCATCTAATTTTTGTATTTTTAGTAGAGCTGGGGTTCACCATGTTGTCCAGGCTGGTCTCGAACTCCTGACCTCAGGTGATCTGCTCACCTCGGCCCCCCCAAAGTGCTGGAATTATAGGCATGAGCCACCACAACCTGGCCCCCAAATTTAGTTTAATTTCCAGTTTATTTTTGGACCATTTAACTTTCTATCTTGTTGACAATGTGAACAAATGAAGTTATACATTTAATGGGCTATAGTTTTCAAAATTTATTTTCTCTAAAAATGCCCAGCTTTAGCCCTGTTTTTTTTTTCCCCCCAATATATTTACAAAATACACTAAGAATTCTGTGTAGAATGTGTGTGTATGTTTTTTTTTTTTGGAACAGAGTCTCACTCTGTCATCCAGTCTGGAGTGCAGTGGCAGAATCTTGGCTCACCTCCTGCCTCCTGGGTTCAAGCAGTTCTCCCTGCCTCAGCCTCACAAGTAGCTGGGATACAGGCGCCCGGCACCACACCTGGCTGATTTTTATATTTTTTAGTAGAGACGGGGTTTTACCATGTTGTCCAGGCTGGTTTTGAACTCCTGACCTCAGGTAATCCAACCACATAGACCTCCCAAAGTGCTGGGATTACAGGTGTGAGCCACGATGCGCGGCCTGTGTAGAATGAGTTTTAGATGTGTCTTTAATTGTAATTGACTGAAGCTGGAGTAGACTTATCCTTAAATACTGACTTTTTTGGGAAGAAATTAACAACAGTCATTACAGTGTTGGTAGGATATTTTGTTGGTTTGGTATTGCTACATTTGGCAGTCATTTATTAAAGGCTCCCAGTATTTTCTCTTCTTTCTCAATATATATACATAATGCAAAATAATAATTATTGCTATCCGTTTGGAGATCTTACTATGTAGTGAGAACTGTGCTAAGCATGTTTTGCACATAATTTCAGTTAATTATGTAACAGCTCTAAATGTTGTGGGTGGGCATCATTCCCGTCTCAAGATGAGACCCTTTCAGTCAGAGCCAGTAAGTGATGGAGCCTAGATTTAAACCCAAGTTTATCACTAAAAACTTTATGCTGTTTTCAACATTTTTCTCCATACTGTAGAAAGGCATAAAAGAGGGATCATGATGGCCCTGGTGCCAGCTCCTAGAAAGGTGCATCAGTCTACTTATGTGTTTTTGTTTTGGTAATCACTAGAGGTGGCTTTTAGATAATGAAGCCACAGATCACAATTGCGTTTTTTCTCAGAAATGCTTCACAGCTAATTAGGGAATTTGGAGAGGTTGCAACCAAGTATTTGTTGGTGTAGCAACATGTTGTATGTCTAGGGACTAGTTACTTTTAAACACTTAGCTTCTGTTATGATTCCATACCTGAGTCTGGACTCTGAAGCCTTACTACTCAAAGTGTGAGCCACAGACAATAGCATTGGCATCACCTGCATTTGTTAGAAATGCAGAATCTTAGGCTTCTTCTATACTTAACTGATTAGGAGCTGTATTTTAACAAGATCACCAGGTAATTCGTGTCAACACTGAAATTTGAGAAGCACTATCCTAAATAATTAAAAAGAAAAACTGACTTGGCAGCAGCAGGTTAATAGCAGATGACCCAACAATAAGAGAAACAGTCAAATAGAATCACAGATCTGAAGACAATGAGCAATGTGCTGTGATTGGAAGGCTCTGATTAGCTAGCATAGTTATTGAAAGCTATCTGAGAAGTGAGGGATTTGGGACAGCTGAAGAGAATAATTAAGAATAATGATTATTAATGGGGTGGGGTGATAATAGAGATTATGACAACAGGAAACTTTACCTAGTAAATTTATAAATATCTTAGAGAGGCCGGGCGTGGTGGCTCACGCCTGTAATCCCAGCACTTTGGGAGACCAAGACGGGCAGATCATGAGGTCAGGAGATCGAGACCATCCTGGCTAACACGGTGAAACCCCGTCTCTAAAAAAAATACAAAAAATTAGCCGGGCGTGGTGGCGGGCGCCTGTAGTCCCAGCTACTCAGGAGGCTGAGGCAGGAGATTGCGTGAACCCAGGAGGCGGAGCTTGCAGTGAGCCAAGAACGCGCCACTGCACTCCAGCCTGGGTGACAGAGCGAGACTCCATCTCAATAAATAAATAAATAAATAAATAAAATAAAAAAATAAAGATCTTAGAGAAAAGGAAGCTATATGAAGAGCCTGAAGATGAAACTTCTCTGCAGCTTTGCTGGGGTGAGGAGAGTGGTGTGAAAGTCAGTCGTTCGCATGGACTTCATCATAGCAGCTTTTGAAGGCCGAGGGGAAACTTGTTAGATGACAAAAAAGTTCTGCCATGTAATAGTCGGCTATTTGGAGGACTCTCCAAAGTGACTGACATTTCAGTGATTTGAGGGTAGCAGGATATTTGCTGTGTTGTTTTGTTTTTGAGATGGAGCCTCGCTCTTGTCTCCCAGACTGGAGTGCAATGGTGTGATCTCGGCTGTCTGCAACCTCTGTCTCCTGGGTTCAAGTGATTCTCCTGCCCCAGCCTTCCCAGTAGCTGGGACTACAGGTACCCACCACCACGCCCAGCTAATTTTTTGTAGTTTTAGGAGAGACGGGTTTCACTATGGTCAGGCTGGTCTCAAACTCCTGACCTCAGATGATTCACCTGCCTCGGCCTCCCAAAGTGCTGGGGATATTTGCTGTTTTAATAATTTGCAATTTTGTATAGTTTATCTGCCCAGTAGATACAGATTGATGTAAATTTTACCATTGTTTTATTTACCTGATGGAATAGAAAAAGGATAGATGAATATATAGAGCAACTTAAAACCTATAGGCTGGGTGCAGTGGCTCACACCTGTAATCCCAGCACTTTGGGAGGCCAAGGTGGGTAGATTGCCTGAGATCAGGAGTTTGAAACCAGTGTGGCCAACATGGTGAAACCGCATCTCTACTAAAAATACAAAAAAATTAGCTGAGCACGGTGGCGTGTGCCTGTAATCCAGCTACTTGGGAGGCTGAGGCAGGGGAATTGCTTAAACCCGGGAGGTGGAGGTTGCAGTGAGCCGAGACTGAGCCACTGCACTCTGGCCTGGGCAACAGAGCAAGACTGTCTCAGAAAAAAAACACACACACACACACAAATGAAAAACCTATAAAACTTCAGTGTAGGCCAGGCACGGTGGCTCATGCCTGTAATTCCAGCACTTTGGGAGGCTCAGGTGGGCGGATCACCTGAGGTTGGGAGTTCGAGACCAGTCTGAAGCAACATGGAAAAACCCTGTCTCTGCTAAAAATACAAAATTAGCCGGGCGTGGTGGTGCATGAATGCCTGTAGTCCCAGCTACTCAGGAGATTGAGGCAGAAGAATCACTTGCATCTGGGAGGTGGAGGTTATAGTGAGCCGAGATCATGCAGTTGCACTCCAGCCTGGACGACAAGAGCGAAGCTCCATCTCAAAAACAAAACAAAACAAAAACACACACACAAAAAAACCAACCTTTAGTGTATTATGAAACTTAAAAAATTCTAAGTAAGTGTCATTAATAGTTAATAAGCTTTATTAACGTGCTGTTTTTTGTTTTGAGACAGTCTTACTCTGTCACCTTGGCTGGAGTGCAGTGGTGCGATCTGCAACCTCCGCCTCCTGGGTTCAACCTATTCTCCTGCCTCAGCCTCTCAAGTAGCTGGGATTACAGTCACATGCAACCATGCCCTGAGAATTTTTGTATTTTTAGTAAAGACAGGGTTTTATCGTGTTGCCCAGGCTGGTCTCAAACTCCTGACCTCAAGTGAACTGCCCGCCTCAGCCTCCCAAAATGCTGGGATTACAGGTGTGAGCCACTGCGCCTGGCCAATATGCTTTTAATGATATTAATTTTAATTAATTACTAATATATAGTATATAACTAACATAAATCAGCACTAATCAGATTAATCGGATTAATGTTGATGAAGTTAATGTTTGACGTATATAATTATATTAATAGTGTAAATACAATTTAATAGTTATTAATAGTTAATAAGCCTTAATAATAATAAACTTTATTAATAGATCCTGAGGTGGGAGGATCACTTGAGCCCGGGAGGTCAAGGCTATAGTGAGTTATGTAAACCAAAAAGTATCTGAGACAGGTCTCAAATCAATTTAGGCTTGTCAAGGTTAAGGACAATACCTGGGAGATGAGTGTAAACCAAGAAGTTTCTGAGACAAGAAATTGATCTTTCTCAGTTTAGAAAGCCATTGCACTCCAGCCTGGGCGACAAGAGCGAAACTCTGTCTCATAAATAAATAAATAAAGTTTATTTTGCCAAGGTTAAGGACATGCCTGTGACAGAGCCTCAGGAGGTCCTTGTGGCAGGTGCCCGAGGCGGTTGGGGTACAGCTTGCCTTTATACATTTTAGGGAGACATAGTATATCAGTCAATACATGTAAGATCTTATTGGTTTGATCTGAAAGGATGGGAGGTCAGGGGGCTTCCAGGTCTTTGGTTGATTTAAACATACTCTGATTGGCAGTTGGTTGAAAGAGTTAGTAGAAAGGAATGTGTAGGTTACAATAAGGGGTTGGGGAGAGGTAGGTTTTATCATGCAGATCCAAGCCTCCAAGTAGCAGACTTAGAATAGACTGTAAATGTTTTTTTCAGACTTAAGGTCTGTGTTGATGGGTGTAATGCTGGATGGGTATAATGAGGCGTGTCCAATCTCTCACTTCCTGTCCTGGCCTGAATCAGTTCTTCAGGTAAAATTTTAGAGTGCCCTCCCATAGGAGGGAGTCCATTCAGATGGTTGCTGGGGGCTTTTGTATTTTAGTTTTGGTTTACAGAGATCTGTGCCTTTCTACAAAGGTGATATTGAGGGCTTCACTATTTAAAGGGGAGAAGCAGGCTGGAGGGGAAAAAAGGAGGGTATGGTCACATTACTGAATCCACAAATTGCAAGAGAAAAGGAGCAGAATAGTGGAATTGTGTATTTCTCTGGTGCTCAGTAGATAGGCATTTTATATAAGATAAGGTGAACATAGTGAGGATATTCACCCTTTCATCTGTAGCTCTCTGCTTTGGAACAAAAGGAAAGGCAGCTTCTTGTATAAGTCAGCCTTCAGCTTAATTTTTTTCTTTTGTCAGGGTGCATTGGAGTCTCAAGTTTTTATTTCCTTTTCACAGCAGTAATCTTTGCCACTGAATTCCAGCCTTGGCAACAGAGCAAGACCCTGTCTCAAAAATAAATAAATAAATCCGTAAATAAATACTAAAAAAAACAGGGTTAGGCTGGGCATGGTGGCTCATGCCTGTAATCCCAGCACTTTGGGAGGCTGAGGCTGGCAGTTCACCTGAGGTCAGGGGTTCCAGACCAGCCTGGCCAACATGGTGAAATCTGTCTCTACTAAAAATACAAAAATTAGCTGGGCATGGTTGTGCAGGCTTGTAATCCCAGGTACTTGGGAGGCTGAGGCACAAGAATCACTTGAATCCGGGAGGTGGAGTTGCAGTGAGCTGAGGTTGTGCCAATGCACTCTAGCCTGGGTGACAGAGTGAGAATCCGTCTCAAAAAAAAAAAAAAAACTTAGAGTTAGGTGTAAATACTGTGGGCATTTGAAGATGTTGGAATTTTGTATTTGGTCCAAAATATGCATTTTTAAATTATTATTTCAGAATCATGTTACTTAAAATAGCCTGACTTGAAAAATCAGAGAATCTTAGAGTTGGATGAGATCTTGTGGGTTATCTAAGTCAGTCTTTCTTCCCCTGTAGAGGATATACTTTTCTGTGATGTATCTGTGAAGAGATAATTTAGAATACAATTATTTTTACAATATAGTATCCTTTGAAATAAAGCCACTGATGAAAATTTCACAATTATATGATGGATAAATTATAGAAAGAACTTGACATTTGTGCTCTAAAGACTTAAGGATATGGAAATTTGAGGGACAATGGATATTTAGTTCACTTTCTGATTTATCTTTTTTTTTTTTTTTTTGAGATAGAGTCTTGCTCTGTTGCCCAGGCTGGAATGCAGTGTTGTGATTTTGGCTCACTGCAACCTCCGCCTCCTGGGTTCAAGTGATCCTCCTGCCTCAGCCTCTCGAGTAGCTGGAATTACAGGCATGTGCCCCCACACCTGGCTAATTTTTGTTTGTATTTTTAGTAGCAACGATGGGGTTTTGCCATGTCAGCCAGGCTGGTCTTGAACTCCTGAGCTCAAATGATCTGCCTGTCTCCTCCTCCCAAAGTGCTGGGATTACAGACATGAACCACCGTGCCTGTCCTATCATTTTTTAATGAGATAATGATTTCTCCCATTGGGTCCTGTTGTGGAGAGTAGGCAGTAAGTCTCAGAGAGGTGCTGTGATTCCTCAGCCGTGCTAGGAAAAAGGTGAACTGACTTCCTGGTGTTAGCAGTGGCAAATCCTTATGAATCTGCAGTAACCTCAATTCTTGCCTCCTCAGAAAAAGAATTTGACTGAGGGGCATAAAGAGACTGAGGCAAATTTTAGAGCTGGGGTGTAAGTTTATTTAAAAAGCTTTAGAGCAGGAAAGAAAAAGAAGTGAAGTACACTTGGAAGAGGGCCAAGCAGGTGACTTGAGAGATCAAGTGCCCAGGTTGACTTTTGACTTAAGCTTTTATATGTTAGCATACTTCCCGGGTCCTGTGTTTCTTCCCTTGGGGTAGGCTGTTCACATGCACAATGGTTTGCCAGCCTTTGAGAGGGGAGCATGTGCAGTGTGTTTACCAGTGTTGTACGCATGCTTTCTTGAGGCATTCTTCCCTTACCCACTGAATGTCCCTAGAAGGTCATATACCAGTTGAACTCCTCCATTTTACCTCTTAATGTGCATGCTTGATCCCACTCACCCAGCTCCTGAGATCTTATCAACAAGTTGCTGATCACAGGTTTCAGGTTTTTTTCTGTCTGTTGGGAGACTGCCTTTCCCTGGTACTGACTGCAATCAATTATTGTTTTAGAGAGACAGTTAACCACTGCCTGACCATCACTTGATGGTCACCTGACATACCTGGTGGTAGGGGTTGGGGGGTGGCCCTCTCCTGCCCTGCTCATGTCTAACTAGCTACTACCTACTGTAATACTGGGACCTTGGTTGTGGTGAAACTAAGAAGGGAGGGACAGACTTTCTGCTGCTTTGGTCAAGTCATTACTAAAGCTGGCTATATTCTGTCAGGTGGGAGGCAGGTGGGCAATATACCCATTGGGAGTATTTTCTGAGACCACGTTTTCTGGATATTGGTCACCCAAAGAGTGGGTAACTGGCAAAATTCTGCTTCCTTGATTGTTTCTAGAGCCCTATGTCCCTTGGAATAAATCACTTTTTAATAAGGTAATCAGTGAGGGATTGGCATGTCAAATATATCATGTGATGCAGTAGCCAGCTCGTTTAATAAAACTTCCTTGTAAAAGTTAGTTTCATGACCTAATGTTAGGATTTGGTTTCAGTGCACATAATTATATAAACAGGTCTTCAAATAGGTGTTTTTGTAGACTGTTTAAGTAATTTTAATTCATATGTCTCTCCCCTTCCTACACTGTGTCCCACAATGTTTTAATTATAGGGTTCATCTGCTGATCGGAGTCAGTGGAGAGAACCAACCAGAACATCGGATGGCTTGTGTTCCCTTTACGAGGCAGCGTTATGTCTCTTTGAAGAGGTACGTAATAATCATGGCCTTTGTATTGAAAACTTTGTGTTAAAATGCTATGACATGTATTTATCCCTTAAAAATAATCCATTTTCTCTGGAAAAGCTACAAAAGGAGGTGGCACCAGTTGTTACCTTTAGAGAGTGGAACTGGGGTATCTAGGGTGGGGTAGGGGTGAGTAGGAGACATACTTTTCAATGTGTATACCCTTTCATTTGTTTTAATTTTTGAATTATGTGCTGGTAACTTCAGTTGAAAAAATTTTGTATTAAGTAAAATACATAGAAAAATGTACACATATATAGCTTAATTATTATAAAATACTCTTCTAATATGTACCTAGGTAAAGAGAGAATTTTCTTAGT
Source organism: Colobus angolensis palliatus (assembly GCF_000951035.1). Classification (NCBI taxonomy): domain Eukaryota; kingdom Metazoa; phylum Chordata; class Mammalia; order Primates; family Cercopithecidae; genus Colobus; species Colobus angolensis. Next base: position 7,842,993 of record NW_012115043.1, read on the forward strand.
CATTGCAGAAGCCCTTTCACAGCCTTATCATAACCTGTTTGTCCTCCCCAAAGTAACCACTATTGTGACTTTGATCACTTCCTTGTATTTCTTTATATTTCTGTCAACCAGATGTGCATCCTTAAACACTATAGTCGTGCCCATTAAAAAAAAAAAGGAAAGTCTTTTAAATCTTTTAATCTTTAGGTTCCCTCCTCCATTTTTCTTTTCCTTCAATATGTTTGTTCAGGAACCTAGGCTTTTTGGGCTGTAGCATTTCCCACAGTCTGGGTTTTGCTAATAGATTACTCATGATGCAGTTCTGTATGTTTCTTTATCCTCTGTATTTCCTATAAATTGGCAGCTGGATCCAGAGGCTTGATCAGTTGCAGATGTTAGGTCTTTAGCAAGACTGTATACATGTTGTGTTCTTCCATTAGGTTCCATTTGGTTGTCTTTGTGGTATTAGCAGCCATTGATGCTTAATGACTACATTAATTCATTTGTGCTTGGTTGCAAAATATGATATTCTAATTCTGTCGTTTCTTTTTATTAGTGTTGGGGTGATCAGACCCAACACCAGGTCGTGGGGGTGGCAAAGTCTGGTGGAGTCAAAGAATTGAGAAAAAGTTTAAGAAAGGTGGGACACCAGGGGGCCATCCCTATCATGGAGCCCACGAAGGCCCTGAGCTCTGGGAGCCCATGGTATTTATTGGTAATCTAACAAAGAAATAGGTGGTGAGAATGTGGAGATCAAAAGGGCAGGCGCATGGTCTACAGCTGTGATGGTTTAGCATTTATATGGAACATGTTCTGCTACTTGAGATAATGGGAATAGGAGTCTAGGAAGGCTAGAAGCAAGGAGCCAGCAAGTCTAGACACATTCGAGAGGACATTATGCAAGCCCTGCCTCAGTTTCCCTCCCAACACTCAGCTTTTTCCCAACATGCCCTCTTTTTGTAAAAGAGAAGGTATCATTATTACTATCATTATTACTAGCTATCATTATTATAAGAGGTTGCCTCTTTTAATTGAGCAAGGCAGTTGCAGCCTGTGCAGCCTTTAATTGCCAGTTGGTGATCCAGCTTCATTTTTCTTAGCCCTTATTCAAACTGGAGTCACTCTGGTTTGAATGTTTCCCCACATACCTCCCCTTTCTCTTTTACAAGAGGACCCTTAATCCTAGGGGTTGCAGAAGGATGAAGGTCCTTCTTCTCTAACTTCTTCATGCTGAATAGGGGTGATGATACTCCTGCCTAACTATTAGGGGCTCTTGTATTCAGGGTAGAGAGGAGCTGAGTCAGAAAGCACTGATCCATTAAGCATCGTGACTCTGGTCAGTCCTTGTTCCATCTTCGCATTCAGATTCAGCTGGCTCATGGCTCGTACTGGGGGAACCCGGGCCATGGTTAGGATTCATGGGTCCCTCCAGTCTCCCGTTCCATGGTTGTACACATCTTGAGGGCTTCCGCACAGTTCGCTCATCTCCTGCAAAAAACGCAAGCATACCCTCACCCCCACATTAGTAAATCTAGTGAAACAGAAGCAAAAACTTTTGTGGCTGTAGCCAGGAGGCCACTGACAGTGAGAAATAGGCTTTTTCTGATTAACAGAAGGCATAGAGAAAGCAAATCAAGGCTTAAAAGCAATCCTTAAACCTTCAATTTGCACTGTACGGGTGGGTCCACTAGGTGCTGTGGCTCATGATAGATCTTCAGATGTTTGGTGGGCACCCACATAGGCACCTGATTGTCACCTGGAGAGACACAAGCAAATCTTCTTCCCCATAAAATTATCTTTAGGCAGGGATCGGAGGAGGTAGACTCAGAGGTAAGGAGAATTTTGGGGCTTAATGACTTCCTGATGTTTGATAGGTGTTCTCTCGGAAGTTAGGAATTCCCTTTCTCTCCATATTGCTGCGTGGGCATGAAGGACTAGGTAAGCATACTTAGAGTCTGTATATATACTTACCCTTTTTCCTTCTGCTAATTCTAGTGTATGATGGCCCCTGCTTTTGCTAGGATGTCTCTCCCTAACAAAGCAGTGGGGTTTTCAGGCATAATTAGAAAGGGATGTGAAAGAGTAAAGTTCCCCAGTCACAATTTAGTGGCAGGGAGAAGTATCTAGTGACTGACTGTCCTAGGACCCCTTGGATAGTGACAGATCTGGAGGACAGTTGTCCGGGACAGGAGAGTGAGAAGGCTGCACCAGTGTCCAGGAGACAGTTAACCTCCTGGCTGTCAATGGTCAAGCATATCTGGGGAGGGTGATGGCATGGGCTGGCGCTTGCCCCGGGCACCCTCAGTCCTGCTGCTGGATCATCTGGTTAGTGGCTTCTGACTCAGAGGACCTTTGTCCTCTGGGGCAGTGGGCCTTCCAGTGATTCCCTTGACATAAGGGGCATGGATGAGGGGACGGATTATTTCTATTCGGACAGTCTTTTTTAAAGTGTCCTTGCAGACCACACTGGAAGCAAGCCCTATTAGGCATTTGATTTTCCCAGCCTTTCCCTTTTCCAGAGCCTCCAAAGTCTGCTTGGCTGAGGGTCATGGCTAAAGTGGTGGCTTTTTTTTGTTTGTTTGTTTTTTATCCCATTTGATCTGCTCCTCTTGATCTCTATTATAAAAAAACTGAGGTTGCCAAGTTCAACAGGGCTTCTAAGTTTTGTTCCAGGCCTAAGGTGGACTTAAGTTTTTTCTAATATCTGCAGCTGACTGAGTGATAGACTTATCCTTTAAGATTGGCTGGCCTTCAATAGAGTCAGGTGACAGAGATATGCTTCCTCAGTGCTTCCCTTAGTCTCTCCAGAAAGGCAGTAGGATTTTCTTTCCCTGTGTTGTGGTGGATATCATTGAATAATTCATAGGCTTATTCCTAGCTTTCATTAGTCCTTATAGCATGCAAGTTAGCAAATGTCTGCGGTACCAGTCTCCGTGTTCTGATTCTGCATCCCAGTGAGGGTCTACACAGGGAACTGCCTGCTGACCTGTGGGGAATCATTCTCTTTCCTCTGTTGTCATCCTATCATTGACCTGACTGAGATACCAGAGATTGCCAGACTCTTGGGCTGCAGTTATGGTGGCATTTGGGGTTAGTGTCTGATCTAGCAGTAACATCTCTCCATGTCAGATCAAAGGATTGTCCTAACCCTTGAAAACATCAATTTAACTATCTGAGAATTTACCTAGGTCTCTTTTAATTTGTTTCAAGTCTGAGAGGGAAAAAGGTACATACACTCTTGGGCCAAATTCTCTAGAATACATCTTAGGGGTGTGTTTGCCTTGGGGGGAACGTTTCCCATCTGAAAAAAACATAGGGATGCCAGCACCCCTAGTCATTTTCCAGTGAGCATTAGTCCTGGAGCATCCTCTTTGGTCCTAATGCTTATTCCTTTCCAGGGTGCATAACCACCCATGGACCTCTGCTTATCGGATTAGTTATGCTTACCGATGTAGCAGTCCTGCACCTATTTTCCCACCTTTCTTGACCACAAAGGGGTCCGGGCTGCTGGATTCTAGTGGTCCTCTACCAGCATGCCCAACATTGTCTTTGTGCTATAGGTGAGTTCTAGAGCTGGGCTGGGTTCCTGAATATTTCATAACAACCCAGCTGCCCCATCAAGATGCATTCCCATAAACAGTTCTTATGCAAATTCGTTTCAGAGAGGGTGTAGGTAATCTTTTGAGTCAGGATTAAGATAGTTTGATTCTGTGAGTACTGTAAGACTTGGCTGAGTGCAAACAGCTCCTACGTTTGAGCAGACTAATTATTAAGCAATTTTCCTAACTCTGCTTCTATAAGAGTCTCTCTATCACTTACTGAATACCCATTGTGTGGTGTGTGTGTGTGTGTGTGTGTGTGTGTGTGTTTTCCCTTTTCCCCTCTCTCTCCCCCTCTTCAATCTCCCAGGAGGAACCATCTATCCTCCTGTCCTGAAGGGAGTTTCTCCTAGGTCTGGTCGGACCTTTGTATGGTAATTAAGATTTAAATACCTCGTTAGGAAACCTGCTGGGTTAAGGGAATTTTCAGTGGTTAATGTTAAATCTTTTTCTAACAGAATAGCCCCATCCTTGAGATTTTTGAGTTAGTAAGCTACCTTTTTGCTTTTTGATAGCTCTGAACTGGTGAGGTGTGCTCACAATGAGGTTTCTTCCAAGTTATTTTTCTGCTTCTGTTAGCAAAGCAATTGCTGCTACAGATTGAATGCATTTGGGCTATCAGGGGTTACTGGGTTAAAGATTTTTGGTAGGAAGGCTACTGTTTGTTAGTGGTCTCAGTGCTTTCCCGCTACTCTCTTGTTTACACTGACAAGGTAGCATTGGAGTGTTATAGGGTCCTGGAGAAGACCTTCAATTGTCAATTATAGGTTTTAAGTTTACCCTGGCTTTTAAAGGAATAGTACACTTTTCTTTACTTACATATCTTTCTCTTTTGTAGATGCATTTTGGAAACACAGTGGAAGGACGTTTGCTGTCCTCCCTGCTGGATGATAGTTAGGGGAAATTGCCATGCTTCAAGGTCTCCCTCGGCTCCAGCCTTTTGAATAGAAATTTGTATAGCACCAATTGCTCCAGGTTTTAATGTTGCAACTACAGGAGCAGTAAAGTTTTGTAGCTAATTCATCTTCTCGCCCATTAAGAGGAGAAAGAGGAGGTGGCCTTTCACTTAATTCAGCAGGTGGAGCTGATGGGCTAAAACATACTTTTTTCAGTTTCCCTTTATTTTCTCTGGTTTCCTGTTCCTCACACTCAGAATCTGAATTTAGTTCTTTACACTCGTCCTCCTCTTCCTCATCTGAATCTGCCTCATTATCTGTTTGAAATGGCTCAAGAGCTGCTTTTATTAGCGCCCACATTGACCAAACCGAGATTGGAATTTTTGCTCCATCTTTATACTTTTTTTTTTTTTTAAATCTCTGCCAGTTCTCTCCCATTCATCCGACTCCATAGTCCCCTGTTCCGGGAACCATGGGCAAAACTACTCTGCTGCACTAGAGTGAGTGATAACAAATTCTGAGTACGAACTTTCACTCCCCCTCTTCGTAATAAATGTCTTAAGAAATTTAAGCAGAATGACTGCTTTCACTTTGTTCCATTGTTACCCTGGTTCTTCCAAGTGCTCAGCTTTCCCCCCTGAGCTGCTTTTAGACTTCTTCGGGTGTCCTTTGATGTTGTATCCTCTGCTTTCACACGCTCTGGCGTTCCTTCACCGGGGTCTTTGTCACCCCACATTGGGCAGCCAGGAATGTGGGGGTGACAAAATCTGGCGGAGTCAAAGGATTGAAGAAAAAAGACAGTTTGAGAGAGAAAGGTGGGACACCAAGGGGCTATTGCTATCGTGGAGGCTGTGAAGGCCCTGAGCTCTGGGAGCCCACGGTATTTATTGGTAATCAAAGAAAGAAACAGGTGGTGAGAATGTGGAGGTCAAAAGGGCAGGCACATGGTCTACAACTGTGATGGTTCTGCTACTTGAGATAATGGGAATAGGAGCTTAGGTGCCTAGGAGGGCTAGAAGCAAGGAGCCAGCAAGTCTAGACACATTCGAGAGGACATTATGCAAGCCCTGCCTCAGTTTCCCTCCCAGTACTCAGCTTTTTCCCAACAATTAGTTGCAATATTTTTATGAAGAGATTCCCTTATTGACTGATTACTCTGCTACGGTTTATATAGGAAAAGCAGACTAAATGCTTGATTCTTTTCATCTGTTCTTTATTTACCAGTTTTCAATTTAATGAATTGTCCTCCTACCATCCTCCAAACTTGGCCAATTAACTTCATTTAAAAAATACCATGGGCTGGGCGCAGTGGCTCACACCTGTAATCCCAGCACTTTGGGAGGCCGAGGCAGGTGGATTACCTGAGGTCAGGAGTTCAAGACCAGCCTGGCCAATATGAGGAAATCTCGTCTCTATTAAAAATACAAAAAATTAGCCGGGTGGGGTGGCGGACCTCTGTAATCCCAGCTACTCAGGAGGCTGAGGCAGGAGAATTACTTGAACCCGGGAGGCAGAGGTTGCAGGGAGTCGAGATCATGCCACTGTGCTCCAGCCTGGGCAACAAGAGTGAAACTGTGTCTCAAAAAAAAATAAACAAATAAAATAAATCATTATGAACCCACAGATTTAAGCCTGTTTTGAGTTTCAGCACACTGAATTATTATCTGCAGTGAAGGTCATATTGTTTCAATTTTGGCTATTAGTCTCTTCAGGGTAGTTCCTAAGTTATTTTATCATAAGCCTAATAATCTTTTGTAGTCTCCTTGCTTTCTGATATGTTTCATTGTTTCTGGCTGATCTTACACATTTCTTGCCCCCAATCTGGAATCATCTAATTAGTTTTCTGAAAAACAGTCCTGGTTTCTTTTATTGGAAAATGATGTTTCAAGACCACAATCAGGGTGCTAGAAATGCTTACTACTACTGAGTTGATCTTATTTCTAGGCTTTTATATTCATAGTGGACAGAGCTAGGATGTGTATATATGTGTATTTAAAGCTAAGATACCTAATGAGTTCATACTGATACTTTCAAATTTACAGCTATAGAATTTTTACTTAACCTTTACATTTATATCTTCTTCCTTTTAAACTAAGATTGCTGATTCCCATAGATACAAGGATGAGAATTAGAAAATGCCATTATTACTCATTTGTTTTAATTACATGTTACACACATACACACATAAACAGCAGTCCTAAAATAAGACAAATAACTACTGCTGTATGGTTACTGAAAAAATTAATTAATTTTTTTTTTTTTTTTTGAGACGGAGTCTCGCTCTGTCGCCCGGGCTGGAGTGCAGTGGCCAGATCTCAGCTCACTGCAAGCTCCGCCTCCCGGGTTTACGCCATTCTCCTGCCTCAGTCTCCCGAGTAGCTGGGACTACAGGCGCCCGCCACCTCGCCCGGCTAGTTTTTTGTACTTTTTTAGTAGAGACGGGGTTTCACCGGGTTAGCCAGGATGGTCTCGATCTCCTGATCTCGTGATCCGCCCGCCTTGGCCTCCCAAAGTAATGGGATTACAGGCTTGAGCCACCGCACCCAGCCGAAAAAATTAATTTCTAAAGTATGCTTTCCCTGTTTTTTAGTAATTGAATTACATCTATATAGGGCATATAGTTATTACATACTCTCTGCATTTTTTTTTTTGTTTGTTTGAGACAGTCTTGCTCTGTTGCTCAGGCTGGAGTGTGCAGTGGTGTGATCATAGCGCCCTGCAGCTTCTGTCTCCTGGGCTCAAGTGATCTTCTGGCCTCAGCCTCCCAAGTAGCTGGGACTACAGGCATGTGTCATCACACCTGGCTAATTTTTTTTTTTTTAATTTTTAGTAGAGATGAGGTCTTGCTATGGTTGCCCAGACTGGTCTTAAACTCCTGAGCTCAAGAGATCCTTCTACCTTGGGCTCCCAAAATACTGGTACTACAGACGTGAACCATGGCACCCAGAGCCTGTCTCTGTGTTTTAACCTTCATTTGGTATTAGTTCTACAAATGATTACATTTTTAATGCTGAATACTAGTCTCTGTGTCAATGTGTATTCTTTTTGATAGTTTGAGGGTCATTCTCTAGTAGATTTCTCAATAAAGAGTCATCAGAACAAGATTTCTGAGTTTTTGCATGTTGATAATTGCTGTGCTCTTTATTCCTGAATGTCAGTGTTGATAATATTCTTTAGTTCATCTTTTCTTTAGTTCACATTTTCTTTTCTTCTTGTATATCTTAAATATGTTACTCCATTCTCTTCTGGCATAAACTGTTACTGTCAAAGTCCAAAGGTAATCTGATTTTCTTTCCTATGTGAGCCATGCATATTTGCTGAGAAACCCAAAGAATTTTTTTTTCCCCCTTAAAGATCAGTAATTTTACTATAGAATATGTCTTGATATTATTCATTCTGGGTTGATATTCCTAGAGATGTGATAATTCAATATGTACTTTCAGATGTTTTTTATTTCAGGAAAATGTTCCAAATTTGCAGTTTGTTATATTATTTTTATTCCTTTGATTGGTTTTTGTTCTTCAGGGATTTCTATTATGTGCGTGTTGATCTTTGCCTGATTTTAATACTTGTCAGTTTTTCTTGAATACTTTGTCTTTTTAAATTTTTAAATTTCTAAAAATGCCTTTTGTCTTTCATTACTCTTAGGGCATTATCTACTGTATTTATTTACTTTTGAGTTTCCTCTAGTTTAGTCTTCAGTTCCAAAATTTTTTTTTCTTTTATTTCTAATTCTTGAGTTATGTTACCTCATTTTTGAGGGTTTGTAATTCAGATTTCTGTTTTTCCTTTGTGTCTTTTTTTTTTTTTTGAGATGGTGTCTCTGCCGCCCAGGCTGGAGTACAGTGACTTGATCTTGGCTCACTGCAACTTTATAATAACTTCATATGAGATTTGACCTCAACACTTTTTTGTTACTTATTTCTATGTAGGATTAGTTTTCCTGAACTCTTAGAATGAGGTGGGATTTAAGATGGCTTTTTAAACTCCATAGACTCCCTCCCTCTGTTTTTTTTTGTGTGTGCGTGTGTGTAATGTTAAAAAAAAAAAGTTTTCCAGTTTGTTCCCCTTCCCAACTTTTGTCTTGGTATTCTCTTTCCTTTCCATCTTTCCTTTCTATTGTCCCTGTTTTTCAATTCTATTGTTCAATTTTTATTCTACTCTCAGTAGTTTTTCTCAGTGTAGGGTCTTTGTCCTGGAAAGGAATCCTGGTTGGCCAGTATCAAGAGGCGTGAGCCAATACAATGGCCATGATAGACCTTTAGATGAACAATTCTGACCCTCTTGGCCCCACTATCCTTCTTTGTCTCCAGCAAAATCCCAGACCTTTTATTAGGGATTGGCAGCTGTCCTCGGATACTGTCCTCATGTTCACTGGAAAATAATTGTCTAACACACATATTATTCTGTTGTTTTGGATACTATTTAAAGTATCTGACCAAGAGGACCCTATCATCCCCCATTTCATGTGCTGGCAAACTAATGTGTTAACTTCTTAAGTTTCTTTTATTGTTTTGCTTGATTCAGCAAAATCAAAAAGCCTAAAAGGCAGAAAATAAATTGATAGTCACTGTAGTCAGAGTTAATATCTTTATTGTATTGAGTTCATACCAGTCAATTAAAAAATCTATTAAATTCTAATAAATAAGTGAGCAGAAGTTCACGTCACAAAATGTAGTAAACAGATGAAAAAACTTTAGTTTTGCTAACAGTAAAGAAATGTGAAATTAAGATAAGGGCCTTTTCCTTTTTCCTCACTTACATTTGCAAAAAAATTTAAAAGCATAATACTCATAATGAGTATGGATTCAGTGAAATTGGTACTGGGATGGCCACCCTGGGTGGCCTGGATTTTGGCACACAGCCTGGATTTTTAAAAAGGCTTATGAATGGCAACAGACTTTACCATTATATTCTACAGAAATGGTAAATAAGCCATGATTTTTTTTGAAATCTGATCTGAAAATATAATTATTTATATATTCAGATATATGTGTGAATGTTAATTGCTTTGTGCCTTCGCTGTTTTTAGAATAGCCTTCTTTTGTACATTACTAGTGAGGTATTATAGCACCATGTTGGAATGCCATTTGATATAGTATGTTTCAAGAATCATAGGATTCTTGTCTTTTTTTGAATATCGAGTCCCATTTCTGAGGTTCTCTACTAGGGAAGTAATAAAAAGTATAGTAACAACTATATCCTTAAAAATGGCCTATATAACAAATAAATAGACTGTAAATGCCCTATTAAAGGAAAGTGGAGCCAGGTATGATTATATGCCTGCCTGTAATCTCAGCTACTTGGGGGGCTGAGGTGGGAGGATTGCTTGAACCCAGGAGTTTGAGTCTAGTCTGTGTAAGATAGTGAGACCCCCACCTATTTAAAAAAAAAAGTTGGGGGTGGGGAAGTGGTTGAGTACATTGTGATGTTTTTTACTAGATGGAATATTATCTATTCAATCGTGAAGACTAGGTAGACATGGATTTGCATGACTCTTTTGTGCAATTTGTCATTTTTATGTATCCAGTGTGGTGACTTTGTTAAAGAATTTGTATATGAAAAACTCTGGAAGGACATATATTTAAAACGTAAAATTTATTGTATTAAGGTGTTAAGATTATCCATGCTGATTTTTTCTACTTTATTTCTTAAGCTTTGTTTTTCTACAGTGTTTTATATGCAATAATAAAACGTTTAGCTAAAAGATTGTGTGTCTCCCCTTTCCCACTTTTGCCACTTTATTAGTGTCTTTTAGTGGTTTATTCCTTGTGAGTAAATAGTTATCTTTGTTTAATAGGTTCTTTGAGCATTTAAGAGTGTTAGAAGAAAAGGCAACAGTAATTTCAGAGGATATATATTTAAAAATGCCCAGACTAAAACTGTCTTGACTGTTTGTTGCATATTTTAAATTTTTAATAGGTTTGCAGAATGGCTTCTGATTATTCGAGAACATGTGCTAGCCCAGATAGCATTCAGACTGGTGATGCTCCCATTGTCTCCGAAACCTGTGAGGTTTATGTTTGGGGGAGCAATAGCAGCCATCAGTTGGTAGAAGGTACACAGGAGAAAATACTGCAACCCAAACTGGCTCCTAGTTTCTCTGATGCACAGACCGTAAGTTTTCTAAATAGCTTACAAACTGGTAGATAATCTAGTGTATATTCATGTTTATTTGCATTAAATAATATTGAGTATTTTTTAAATGAGTGAAAATTATCGATGATTATTTCTGATCTATATACTGCATTAGTTTTTTTCATTTTAATAGAACAGTACATTTTGGCCGGGTGCAGTGGCTCACGCCTGTAATTCCAGCACTTTGGGAGGGTGAGGCAGGTGGATCATGAGGTCAGAAGTTCGAGACCAGCCTGGCCAATATAATGAAACCCCATTTCTACTGAAAATACAAAAATTAGCCAGGCATGGTGGTGCATGCCTGTAGTCCCAGCTAATCGGGAGGCTGAGGCAGAAGAATAGCTTGAACCTGGGAGATGGAGGTTGCAGTGAGCCGAGATTGCGCTACTACACTCCAGCCTGGGTGACAGAGTGAGCCTCCGTCTCAAAAATAAATAAAAATAAATAAATAAATAAATAAATAAAAATACATTTTTAGTCCCCATTATCCCTGACAACATTTCCAACTTTTGAATAACTAAATCGGGATCTTGATTTTTAAAAAGTGTTAAGAATAGCAACAGACTTTACCGTTAAGTTCACCACAAATGGCAAATAAGAGTAAATAAAGGCCAGGTATGGTGGCTCACACCTGTAATCCCAGCACTTTGGGAGGCCGAGGTGGGTGGATCATTTGAGGTCATGAGTTTGAGACTAGCTTGACCAACATGGTGAAACCCTGTCTACTAAAAATACTTAACAAAAATTAGCCAGGCATGATGGCGCGTGCCTGTAATCCCAGCTACTCGGCGGGGCTGAGGCAGGAATTGCTTGAACCTGGTAAATGGAGGTTATAGTGAAACAAAATTGCACCACTGCACTCCAGCCCAGGTGACAGAGCAAGACGCTGTTTCAAAAAAAAAAAAAAGTAAATAAAAACTGGAATTTCTTTTTGCTAGATTAGCCTTTCATTTTCTTATGATCACTTTTTTTTTACATTTATAGCCCAGCTAGAACTTTCTATTTGTTACTTTAATTAAAATGTATTTTTTTCAAATAGGTTTAGGATACATTTTATTCTACATTACATTATATGGTTCTTGCCATAATGTACCCTAAGGAATTTATAGGAAGAAAATTTTATGTCTTGCCATTCTCGGTTATAAGAGGATATTAAGCATTTTACTTTGTTGTTTCATTCAATCATAATCTGGATGATAACCTGAAAAGATAACATATACATGAAGAATTTGAACTCAGCAACAAAGTCATGAGCATGAAAAGGCCATTCGTGTTCTCTTACATTTCTGTATATTCCTTAATTCTCTGGAGAATCAGGCCATATTCTGCTATAAGACTTCCTTTGAGGCTCTTTGATAAAACCAGCCTTAAATATTATACTTTGATACTCACAGAAGTATTTTGTATTTATAATTCTTTGTTTATAGATTGAAGCTGGACAGTACTGCACTTTTGTCATTTCTACGGATGGCTCTGTTAGAGCTTGCGGGAAAGGCAGCTATGGGAGACTGGGCCTTGGAGACTCCAATAATCAGTCAACTTTAAAAAAGTTAACATTCGAGCCTCACAGATCCATTAAAAAGGTTTCATCTTCTAAAGGATCTGATGGTCATACTTTAGCTTTTACGACAGAAGGAGAAGTCTTCAGTTGGGGAGATGGTGATTATGGGAAACTGGGGCATGGAAATAGTTCAACACAGAAATATCCCAAGCTTATTCAGGGACCTCTACAAGGAAAGGTATGTGCTTTCTTTTTGGTTATGAAAATAATTAGATGCATTGGTGTTGTAATTGACAGTATCTTTCAGATTTTGATGTGGTCTTTCTGCTGTTGCCCCTTCAACCCTTTGGCTTAATCTTTTGTATATCTGCTTTATAGTTTACAGAACACCTTTTTATATACATTATTGAATTTTAATTCTTATATTCTTATAATTAGTCTTGTAAGGTAGTTGTTAACCCTATTTCACAGATAAGCAAACCGAGAGTCTTTCATTTAACAGTCATTTAGCACTTTTCAAGTGTCAGGCAGTATTTTAGGCATTAGACGTGTAGCAGTGAACAAGACAGGTAAGGTCTCTACTTTAATCCTTTAGTCTTCAGGATAGAGATAATAAGTTAACAAGCATATGAAATAATTTCAGATAAAGAAAAAAATGAGCAATAAAGATTACCTTGGGCAGGATGTGGTATTAGGTAATGAGGTAGGTCAGAGAGTGCTCTTAGAACAGGTGGCATCTTAATAGAGACTTGAATGGTGAGGCTTTTTTTTTTTTTTTTTTTGAGGCGGAGTCTCGCTCTGTGGCCCGG
>NW_012115043.1:7856089-7861119 GCF_000951035.1 Colobus angolensis palliatus
GTGATCCGCCCGTCTCGGCCTCCCAAAGTGCTGGGATTACAGGCTTGAGCCACCGCGCCCGGCCGATGAGGCATTTAGAGTAGCTAAGTAATTGCCAGGGACCCACACAAATAATTGGAACCATTAGAAACTGAGCCCATATCTTCTCTTTTTATTAATCTCCCCTCTCCTCCCCTCCTCTCTTTCTTTTCTTTTTTTTTTTTGACAGGATCTCACTTTGTCACCCAGGCTGGAGTGCAGTGGCGCTATCTCAGCCCACTGCATCCTTGATTTCCTGGGGCTCAGGTAGTCCTCCCAACTCAGCTTCCTGAGTCGCTGGGACTATAGACATGCACCACCATGCCTGACGAATTTTCATATTTTTTAAAAGAAACGGGGTTTTGCCATGTTGCCCAGGCTGAACTTGAACTCCTGAGCTCAAGCAGTCTGCCTGCCTTGGCCTCCCAAAGTGCTGGGATTACAGGCATGTATTTCAGCACTTACTTGAACCCTTAGCCAGTCATCCTTGTCCTGAGCATAGCCTCCACAACTGTACGTGGAAATTCCTGCATGGGTTTGAATATTAGTATCTGTGAAGTCCCTGTGTACAGGGTCAAATACGGACTATATGTTTTAACATGTGCATGCTCATCGTATTTACTTGTGTGCAATGCAGGTAGTTGTTTGTGTGTCAGCTGGATACAGACATAGTGCTGCCGTCACAGAGGATGGGGAATTATACACATGGGGTGAAGGAGACTTTGGAAGATTAGGTAAGATTTTTTAAAAATGGAAGTTATTCTTCCAGAAAAATAGAAATGATTAAGTTACTGAGAAGCCATGAGAGTAGATTTACTAGGCCAAAGACTGTCATTTGTTTTGTTAGTTTAAGCTCAGAGGAAGATAATTTTATGTAGATAAGACTAAGACCTAGATTTTAGTGCTGATATTTAAGATGTAATTAAATCTAGCAAGCATTTACTGAGTGTGCCCTATTATGACCAGATACTGTAGGGTTTCTGGGATAAAAGCAATACCATCATGATCCTGAAGTTTATAATCTAGTGGGTAATGAAAACAAGTCAACATGAGCATGAAACAGGACAACATAAGGTAAGTGGCTGTGAGGAGAGCAGAAAAAGAATATCCTAATGGTTCACTGAAGTGACTATGACCCAGTTTAGGAGCAGCTTGGAAGATTGAGAAGATGTTAGAAATGACTCTGTTTTTCATATTGCATTGCATTTTAAAAAAATCTCAATTCTATTTTAAAGTTGTATCATTTATTCTACTTGTGAAGTCAAGGCCTAGAGAAAAAGAGTTAACATTGTTTCTTTGTTGTGTGTGTTTTATCCAAGGTCATGGTGACAGCAATAGTCGAAACATTCCAACATTAGTAAAAGACATTAGCAATGTAGGAGAGGTTTCTTGTGGCAGTTCACATACTATTGCTCTGTCTAAAGATGGGAGAACTGTATGGTCTTTTGGAGGAGGAGACAATGGTATGTAAAAAATTGTTTATCAGTAGCTTTGGCTTTTTTCTTGAGTTTTTAAAAAATTTATTTTTCAGTTATATATGCCTAGTGTAGAAAGACTCAAATACAGATGAGTAGAAATTAAAAAATGAACTGAGCTTTCACAAATGTTACTTTAACCATTGTTAACATTTTGGAAATAGACTTCTAAATAAATACACATTTATACAAATATTTACATACATTTCTACTTAGATGTCTTTTAAAAAACCAAAGTATAGCTATATGTGTATATTTTATATAAGTTTACATACGTTTTGACATATATATGTTTTACTTTAATTTTTTTTTTTTTTTTTTTTTTTTTTTGAGACAGGGTCTTGCTTTGTTACTCAGGCTAGAGTGCAGTAATGCAAACCTGGCTCACTGCAGCCTCAACCTCCTGGGCTCAAGAGATCCTCCTGCCTCTGCCCCCCAAGTAGCTGAGACTACAGGCACACACCACCACGCCTGACTAATTTTTATATTTTTTTTAGAGACGGGATTTTGCTTTATTGCCCAGGCTGGCCTCGAACTTCGGGGCTCAAGTGATCTGCCAGATTTGGTCTCCCAAAGTGCTTGTATTACAGTCGTGAACCTTCGTGCCCGGCATGAGTATCTTTTTTATATCAACAAGCATGACTCTGCATCATTCTTTTAAGTGGCTCAAAGTGTTCTTTTATTTGATGGTGGCACAATTTATAAAACCGGTTTCTTATTGTTGAGTATCTAGATGGTTTTAATTTTTTTCAGTATTAACAACAACACAATGAATGACTAAATCTTTGTCTACTTTAGTCACTCCTACTAGCAATGTGAATGCTTACTTCTCCAAAGTCTTCAACAACAGCATGTATCGAATTTAGTTAAATAATTTCAGTAGTGAAAATGATATTTAATTTATACTTTTTTTATTCCTGCTGTGGTTGGATTTGTAGATTGTTGGACGTTTGTTTTTCTTCTTTAATGATTTGTCAGATTTTCAATTTCATGAGCTATTGATTCTTTTTAAAAGTTTATGAAAAATTATATGCATGTACATTCTTGTATCATACCTGTATATTATGTCAGCAAATTCGAAGTTAGAAATATAGCCATTAAAGGGGGAGAAAGACAGAAAAATAGTTTTCTGTTTCTTTTAAAGCGATTTTAAATTGCTTGATTTTAATTGCTTGAAATTAAGATATAAAAGGCTATCTGTGGATGTTTGTTAACTTTCTTGTAATAAAAATGCTCATTTGTTAGCATCCTCAGCTATCAGAAACATAGCTTTTCATATCTGTCAGGTTAGTGATGGAAACATTAGCACTCTTTATCAAGTTTGGTAGTGTTAAAAAGAGTAGAGATTCTTTAAAACAAGTAAATTATTTAATGTGTTTGTTTTTATAGGTAAACTTGGTCATGGTGATACCAACAGAGTGTATAAACCTAAAGTTATTGAAGCTTTACAAGGAATGTTCATTCGCAAAGTTTGTGCTGGGAGCCAGTCTTCACTTGCTTTGACATCAACAGGGCAGGTAGGACTAAGGGATGAGTATAAAAGACTTAAGAGTATTTCAAAGGATGGTGACTAAAAAGTAATAATTGTATTTAAATTTTAAAGTTCAAATAAATACATTTTTAGGCAACATGCTGAAATGAAATATTTTCTTCTGTTTGAAGTAGAGTATCTGAGAAGGAACCAGGTTTTCTAACCTGGCCTGTGTGACCCAGGTAAACCTTAGTGGGTGGAGCCTCTGTTCTTTGTAGTAAACTGATTTTCTAAAATGTTTTAGCATTTAGCTTCCCTTAAACCTTTTCTAAAACATCATGAATAGTGGGGGAAAGCTGAACTAGATCTTGATGGAACCAGTGATATGAATTAAGAAGGTAAGAGGGTGATCAAAAAGGAGGGTAAACAGAACACTTAGGTATGGAAAATAATCTGAGTTAGTTGTTTCTGAGAAACAGCGTAAAGTCAAGCATAGGATCGTCAGAATTTTATGAGCCTTTATAAAGGCTCATAAGCTTTGCACTTTAATAGCTTACAAGCTTTGAACTTTTACATGTGTGTTTTCACTCTTACCCTATTTGTTGAGAATAGGGAGGAGCCAGGTATAGTTATAGACTGACAATATTTGTCCCTGTGTATCCATCAGTGATGGCAGTAAAAAAGTGAGCTGACCACTTATTCTGTCATGTAAAGGAGGCCACCTTGTGTCAGGCAGTGGTATAAAAGTGTTTTATGGCTAATTCACAAGGCAGAGGAGCAGAAAAGCTGAAATTAGCATATAATTTGATTATTCTTTGAGAAACTAGAATGCCTTGCATCCTAAAAATCTTCAGACTATTCATCATTACATTAGCTAGTTGCTGCCTTAAAAATATCTCTTCTACGTATTTCTCACTATTGGTTTTGTAGTAAGAATCCATGAATTGAAGTTAGAAGATGCTTGTGTATTTGATGTATACACACAGGCAAATAACACATCCCTTGAGCATCATGTGCTTCTTTTGTTATGAGGGAGTAATAATTTCTGCTTTGCATACAAATGATCATATAAGATAATCATTAGAATTGAGAGTTTTGTAGAGTGTCAAGTACTATTCAACTATTGGTGGTGGTAGTAATAATAATAATAGTAATAAATCCATTACATTGAATTCCAAGTTCCAAGAGAACTTGTACATAGTTTACTATATAGAATAGTTGTATTATCAGTACCTTAAGTTATATGAAATCAAATATATATGCATGGAAAAAAGTAAAGTCAGAAATACTTTTAAAGGGTAAGAGTAGTTCTCTTTACCATTAAACTTGAGCATGAAATGATGATCAACATTTGCTTTTCCCTCAGTCTGTCTCAGCCCTTTCAGGCCTCTTCTGTACTTACTTCCTACCATGCTATACAGTATGGTCCAGTCTCTAAAGGCAAGCCAAGTATTTCTCATCTGGTGCCGAACCGAAGGAACACTGCAAGAGAAAACTCTTTGTAGGCCTTACTGAGTGACGGTATTACAGTGATGTGTCACTCAGTGGGATATGTTCTGAGAAATGTGTTATTAGGCCGTTTTGTTATTGTGAGAACATTGTAGAGAGTACCACATAAACCTAGGTGGTGTAGCCTACTCTGCTGCTAGACTATATGGCATAGCCTATTGCTCCTAGGCTATAAACCTGTACTGCATGTTACTGTACTGAATACCTTCAGAAATTGTAATATAATGGTAAGTATGTATCTAAACGTATCTAAACATAGAAAAGGTACAGTAGGCCTGGCGCGGTGGCTCAAGCCTGTAATCCCAGCACTTTGGGAGGCCGAGATGGGTGGATCACGAGGTCAGGAGATTGAGACCATCCTGGTGAACACGGTGAAACCCCGTCTCTACTAAAAAATACAAAAAACTAGCCAGGCGAGGTGGCAGGCGCCTGTAGTCCCAGCTACTGGGGAGGCTGAGCCAGAAGAATGGCGTGAACCTGGGAGGCGGAGCTTGCAGTGAGCTGAGATCCGGCAACTGCACTCCAGCCTGGGCGACAGAGCGAGACTCCGTCTCAAA
>NW_012115043.1:7861169-7885449 GCF_000951035.1 Colobus angolensis palliatus
AAAAAAAAAAAAAAGAAAAGGTACAGTAAAAATACTGGCATCAAAGCTCTATTAGATATTACGGGACCACTGTTGTATAATGTGGTCTGTTATTGACCAAATGGTACATGACTGTGTATTATACTTCGTGAGTAATTGAGGAAAATTTTCTGTGATGATTTTGATTATACATTATTTCATTGTCCTTATCTTTAGTTCCTAACATCTCCTAAAATATGCCTTATGTACTGGAATTTTATTGTATTCTATACTTAAGTTATCTGGAAACAAGTACAAATATATGTTCTTATTTTGTTTTAAAGTCAGGGTCTCACTCTGTTGCTCAGGCTAGAGTACAGTGGCACAAACATGGCTCACTGCAGCCTTGACCTCCTGGGCTCAAGAGATTCTCCCCGCCCAGGCTCCCGAGTAGCTGGGACCACAGGTCTGTGCCACAGTGCTTGGGCAATTTTTAAAATTTTTGTGGAGATAGGGTCTTGCCACTTGTCCAGGCTGGTGTTGAACTCCTGAGCTCAGGTGATCCTCTTGCCTTAGCCTCCCAAAGTGCTGGGATTACAGGCTTGAGCCACTACACCTGTACAGTGCTCTTTATTTTTAATGGAAGTGGTTTAATCTGTCAGCAGCAGTCTTTCCTAAAATAATTGCAAGACAAAGACAAATTCTCAAATTTGGTGGCATAAAGATAACAGTCTATATAATCTTACCAAAATCTATTGAAGATAAAAAAATCATTCAGATTGCTGATTGTTTTGATTTTGTTGATTTCGGGTTGCCACATTGGCAGTCACTCACCTATTTGTCTTGCCAAAGACAAAATTTTTTCCCCCCACGTACCCTTTCCCCAAGGATCTTAAATCAGTTAGTGCTTATTTTGGTATTGATTAGTCAAAAATGAAGATGATAAAGGGGAAGTATCTTGCTACTGCTTCACATGACCCTCTTTGTGAGTGATAATTATTGTAACAATGAGGTGAGGTATTTCTAAAACTAAATAATAAACATCAGTTTTGTGATTTATATAATCCATTTTATATGATCATACCTTGTTCTGATCTTAAATCTCACCAGAATAGTGAGAAACACATAAAGGAGAAGTTTTCAGACAGTATTTTCAAAGCTGGTAAGATGGGGCAAATATAACAAATTGCAAGCCAATTAGTAGTTTAGCAGACCCTCTCTGAAGACCTTTCTGTTTTTTCTATGACCAATTATTTTTATTTTCAGATCAGCTGTTTGCCTATACAGTGAACACCTAAAGGTAGCATGATAAATTGCTATAACAGTCTTTAAAATGATCAAAATGATTTTAACATCAGAAAGTTCTATCAAACCATGCTTTAGTTTCATAGATTTTATTTATCCCTAAACAAGCCAACAATCTAATCATCTCAGGAAGTTATGTGTAGTGTATTTCTGTTTTTTTCAGGTCTATGCTTGGGGCTGCGGAGCTTGTCTAGGTTGTGGTTCTTCAGAAGCTACTGCTTTGAGACCCAAGCTTATTGAAGAACTGGCTGCCACAAGAATAGTTGATGTTTCTATTGGAGACAGTCATTGTTTGGCTCTTTCTCATGGTAAAGTCATTTGTTTTTAGGGAAATAGTATTAACTGTTGTCTTGTGAAATACATTACATTTGAATTTGGCTTTTCTTTTATGTAATACTTTATATTTTGTTTTTAGATAATGAAGTTTATGCCTGGGGCAATAATTCAATGGGGCAATGTGGTCAGGGAAATTCCACAGGTCCTATTACTAAACCAAAGAAAGTCAGTGGCTTAGATGGCATAGCTATTCAGCAGATTTCAGCTGGAACATCACATAGTCTAGCCTGGACTGCTCTTCCTAGGGACAGGTAAGAGTGCTTATGTTTAAAAATTCTTGTGTGTTTTAACACGAGACACCAATAGAAAGTACAAACACTAATAAAAACAGAAATAATTGTGCTTTGTTCATAAAATACTCTTATAGACATATATAGTGTTGCTTTTTCTCTATCATAGAAATGACATTAGATTTCTTTTGATTTGAATGTTGAGGTTAGACATGTTTCAGAAACAAGAAGTCATACCCAGTATTGAAGACATTGTCTTTTAAACATTTTGAATTCTCTCTCCTCTCTACATGCTGATTTAAAAAAATTGAATGGCTGCATATCAAGAGGAACTTAAAATACTCAAAATCAGAACTAGGCTTTATTGATTTAATGTTTAACCGCAGCGCTCTTTATCTGGTTGCTTTTTGAAATTTTTTTTTTTGAAAAAAAAAATTGTCATACTTTTAAATCAAGGAGGTTACTTTTTGCAGAACCTTAGCTTTTTCCTAAAGTGCTAACTGTGTGTGTTTAGTCAGTCAGG
The DNA here is from genome assembly GCF_000951035.1 of Colobus angolensis palliatus. Classification (NCBI taxonomy): domain Eukaryota; kingdom Metazoa; phylum Chordata; class Mammalia; order Primates; family Cercopithecidae; genus Colobus; species Colobus angolensis. The sequence goes on from NW_012115043.1 coordinate 7,863,522, forward strand.
TAGGTAAGTTTTAGTCACTATTAGGAGATTGAATTTTAAAGAATGTTTGGGTTATTTCAGGTATTTTCAGATACACATGGGCTAATCTATAGCTTAGAATGTATTTTATTTGCATTCTATGCCTTTGACTCAAAGGGTTTTTAAATGATATTCTAACCAATTAAAAGTATTTATCGATAGTTATTCCTCTAACGCAAAAGTCAAAATAAATAAGTTGAATATAAATAATTGGCTGTTAGCATTAAATATCCAACTTCCCACTTCATACGTGGAGAGTTGGGTCCCAAGATCTTAAAAGTATTCACAAGAAATTTCAGGATTTTGTCTTTTAATAGATTTCAGTATATCACTCTATAGAGTCAGGATATTTTTCTTAATATGAAGTATACATCTTCTGGACTCTTAGAACCAGAGGGGCTTTAGTAGATCATGTGACTCAGCCCTCTGCTTTCAGGTGAGTGGATATCCAAACCTTCCAAAACAGGTGGTGGTTGTATATTTTCTTCTTAAAGATGGCAAATTCTTGGTTTTCCATAGTCACTAAAACGAAAGGTTGTATCACTTTCATAATCAATAATGTCTTCTTTGTATCTTGTTGAAGTCATTCAGCTTTAATATATATATGTACTTTTTGGGGTTTTTTTTTTTTTTTTTTGAGATGAGTCTCGCTCTGTCGCCCAGGCTGGAGTGCAGTGGCCAGATCTCAGCTCACTGCAAGCTCCGCCTCCCAGGTTTACACCATTCTCCTGCCTCAGCCTCCTGAGTAGCTGGGACTACAGGCGCCCGCCACCTCACCCGGCTAGCTTTTTGTATTTTTTAGTAGAGACAGGGTTTCACCGTGTTCGCCAGGATGGTCTCGATCTCCTGACCTCGTGATCTGCCCATCTTGGCCTCCCAAAGTGCTGGGATTACAGGCTTGAGCCACCGCGCCCGGCCATATATATGTACTTTTTGAGATGGATTCTGACTCTGTCGCTCAGGCTGGAGTGCAGTGGTACAATCTCTGCTTACTGCGTTGTTTGCTTCCCAAGTTCAAGCAATTCCCCTGCCTTAGCCTCCCAGGTAGCTGGGACTACAGGCATACACCACCATGCCCGACTAATTTTTATATTTTTAGTAGAGATGGGATTTCACCATGTTGGCCAGGCTGGTCCTGAACTCCTCACCTCAGGTGATCTGCATTCCTTGGCCTCCCAAAGTGCTGAGATTACAGGCATGAGCCACCATGCCTGGCCAGTATATGTTTTAATTTTTGTTTTTGATTATGGATAAAAATGTCATTTTAAGACTTTTATTATTTTCTTATGTGTCCTTCTAGACAAGTTGTTGCTTGGCACCGACCTTATTGTGTAGATCTTGAAGAGAGTACCTTCTCACACCTGCGTTCTTTTCTTGAGAGATACTGTGATAAAATAAACAGTGAGATTCCCCCACTCCCTTTTCCTTCATCAAGGTATGTTATATGTATGTTTTGTATGTGTGTGCATGTGTATATATTATTCCTTTTGAGTTTTGACTTACTGTTCTTTCTTGTTTGTTTTCCCAAATTATGTGGAACGTTTTTATAATCTAGAAAAGAGCTAAACTTAGTTACTTATTGATAATAACTTCTAGGAAAAAGTTACTCATAATTTCACAAATCATGTTTTAAAAATTACTGTTGTTCGTGACTTGAAAATTTTTTTTTTTTTTGAGACAGAGTCTTGCTCTGTCGCCCAGGCTGGAGTGCAGCAGCATGATCTCAGTTCACTGCAACCTTTGCCTCCCAGGTTCAAGCGATTCTCTTTCCTCAGCCTCCTGAGTAGGTGGGATTACAGGCACCTGCCATGACGCCGAGCTAATTTTTGTATTTTTAGTAGAGACGGGGTTTTACCACGTTGGCCAGGCTGGTCTCAAACTCCTGACCTCAGGTGATTAACCCACCTCGGCCTCCCAAAGTGCTGGGATTACAGGCTTGAGCCACTGCACCTGGCCAGCAAAATTTTTGAAGAGAAAAAAATGTTACCCAAACTGGATAGCACATGCACTTTTATGTTCCAAAAATTCATAGAAGTTTATTTGGTTTCAGAGAACACCACAGTTTTCTCAAGCTGTGCCTGAAGCTACTTTCAAATCACCTTGCTCTTGCCCTTGCGGGAGGGGTAGCTACCAGCATTCTCGGGAGGCAGGCAGGTCCACTTCGAAATTTGCTCTTCAGACTGATGGACTCAACTGTCCCAGATGAAATCCAAGAGGTAAGAGAATAGGACTTGTGAATCTATCTCAAATCACATCTTTCTCTGAGATTTTAGCTATACAATATATTCAACTGTACATTGAACAATTTCAATTGGATGTTGTTTCTCTTACTCCTCTTTTCTTGGTGAGAGTATTTTGGTTAACTCATCCTTTGAGACAAAGGTCAGATGCCATCTCTAAGAAACTTTTTATTCCTGCCCTCCCACCAGATTTGGTTTTTCTTGTGTATGTTCTCATTACATCACATTGTATTCTAGTTGCTTCTTTATAAACATGTCACTCTTTTTTCACCAGAAGATGAGTTCCTGAGGGCAGGGAGCTAGTGCATGGCTTGGTCAGTAGTAGTAACTGAATAAGTGGGCTGGGTCATCTACTAGAACTGTAACCAGAGCTAAGGAGAGAAAGGTTAGGTTAAGGAGGAAGAAGTGGCCTAGAATAGAATACTGATTATAAATAAGGAGAGTATAGTTTGGAAAAGAATATTTAGTATTATAATACAATATTAAATTTGGGGGAAACTTAAAAATAAATATTTGTAATACAAAATACAGAAAATAAATAAACTCTTTTGGCAGGTAATAATAGAAAGTACAGTAATTTTTAAACCAGTGCACTCCTAAATTATCAATGGATCAAATAAAGAAATTACAAGATAAATTTTAAAATACTTAAGATTACTGAAAACAAAAACTTAACATACCAAAACTCATGAAATGCAGTTAAAGCTGTGCTTGAAGGAAAATTTATAGCTTATAAACATCTATATTTTTAAAAAAAGAAATATATCGAATCAGTAGTTTAACCTTCTACCTTAAGAAATTAGAAAAAGAAGAGCCAACTCAACCCAAAGCAAGTAGAAAGAAGGAACTAATGTAGATTAGAATAGATTAGAGTGAAATTTAAAAAATAAAGAATAGAAAAACAGTTGAGGAGATCAAGGAGACTAAATGTTCGTTCTTTGAAAAGACAAAATCAACAAACCTCTGGCTGGACTAACCAAGAAAAAACAGGGAGGACTTAAATTACTCAAATCAGGAATGAAAGATGAGATATTACTACTGACCTTACAGAAATCAAAAGGGAAATTGAGAGGCAGAGCAAGATGGTGGAATAGAAGACTCCACTGATCATTCCCCCTGCCAAGGGCACCAGTTTAACAACTCTACACAGAAAAAAGCACCTTCATGAGAACCAAAAATCAGGTGAGCACTTACACTACCTAGTTTTAACTTCATATTGCTGAAAGAGGCACTGAAGAGATAGAGAAAACAGTCCTGAATTGGCAGTGCCACTCCTCCCCCTGCAGCAGTGGCAGTATGGTGCAGAGAGTGTCTCTGGGTGCTGGGGGAGGGAGAACACAGCAATTGTGAGGCATTGAACTCAGTGCTATCCTGTTAGAGAAGAAAGGAAAACTGGACCAAACTCAGCTGACACCGGTCCACAGAGGGAGCATCTAAACCAACCCTAGCCAGAGGGGAATTGCTGATCTCAGTGGTCTAAATTTGAATTCCTGCAAGATTCACCACTGAGGGCTATAATGCTGTGTGTCTCCAAGTAAACTTGAAAGGCATCCTAGGCCAAAAGGACTGCAACTCTTAGGCGAGTTCTAGTGCTGAACTGATACCAGAGACAGTGGATACAGGGGCACGTGACATACTGAGACACCAGCTGGGGTAACCAAGGGAGTGCTGGCTCACCCCCTACCACCCCGACCCCAACACCAGGCTACACAGCTCATGGCTCCAAAAGAGACCCCTTTCTTCCACTTGAGAGGGAAGACTGGGCAGGACTTTGTCTTGCGTCTTAGATACCACTGGATCACAGCAGGATAGGGGACCAGTCAGAGTCACAAGGCTCCCCGTTCCAGGTGCCAGCTCTCAGATGACATTTCTAGACATACCCTGGGCCAGAAGGGAACCCACTGCCTTGAAGAAAAGGACTCAGTACTGGCAACATGCATCACCTGCTAACTTAAGAGCCCCTGGGCTGTGAATAACCAGCATTGATACCCAGCTACTATGTCAAGGGCTTTGGGTGAGGCTCTGAGACTTTCTGGCTTCAGGTACCAGCACAGGCACGGAGGGATAGAGTACCAGATACACTCCTGGGATCCCTGATTCCAGAACTTGATTCTTAGATGGCATTTCTAGACCTGCCCTGGACTACAGGGGAACCCACTGCCCTGAAAGGTGAGTCCCGGGCCAGGCAGTATTCACCATAAGCTAACTTAAGAATCCCTGGGCCTTAAGCTTAAGGGAACATTGATGCTTGTCTGGCAATACTCCTTATGGCCTTGGGTGGTGGTAGCTATGGGGTGAGGCTTGTCTAGCTTTGGAAAGGGGAGGCACGAATGAAAAAGACTGTGTTTTGTGGTTTGAGTGTCAGCTCAGCCATAGTACAATAGAATACTGGGTAGACCTCTAAGGTTTTTGACTCTAGTCCCTGACTCCCAGATGGCACCTCTAGACCCACCTGAGGCTTGGGAGACCTCGCTCCCCTGAAGGAAAGGACACGGCCTTGCTGGCTTTGCCACTGGCTGTTTGTGGAACCACAGAGCCTTGAGCAAACATAGGCAATAGCCAGGGAGTGCTTACGGCAAGTCTTGGGTGAGACCCAGTGCTGTGCTGGTGCTTTGCTGGATTCAGGTCCGACCCAGTGTAGTCGTAGTGGTGGTAGCCGCAGGGGTGCTTGTGTCACTTCACCCCCAGCTTTAGGTGGCTGAGGAGAGACAGAGAGAGACACTGAGACTAATTTGGGAGAAAGTAAGGGAAGAGAACAAGAGTCTCTGCCTGATAATCCAGAGAATTCTCCCAGATCTTGTCCAAGACCATCAAGGTGGTACCACTACGAGGCTGCAAGAACCACAATGTTACTAAAGCAGGTACGGTTTAGATCACAACACCCAAGTCCTTTAAAATACCTGGAAAGCCCAAGATATATCTGGAAAGCCCAAGAAGGATGGGTACAGATAAGCCCAGACAGTGAAGACTACAATAAATACCTAACTCTTCAATATCTACTAGCATCCACACCATCCATGACCTAACCAAATGAACTAAATATGGCACCAGGGACCAATCCTGGAGAAACAGATTTGTGACCTTTCAGACAGAAAATTCAAAATATTTGTGTTGAGGAGAGTCAAAGAAATTCAAGATAGCACTGAGAAGGAATACAGAATCCTATCAGATAAATTTAGCAGAGATTAAAATAATTTGAAAGAATCAAGTAGAAATTCTGGAGCTGATAAATGCAGTTGGCATTTCAAAGAATGCCTCAGAGTCCTTTAATACCGGAATTGATGACAGAAGAAATAATTAGCGAGCTTGAAGACAGGCTATTTGAAAATACACAGTCAGGCTGGGTGCGGTGGCTCACGTCTGTAATCCCAGCACTTTGGGAGGCCAAGGTGGGCGGATCACAAGGTCAAGAGATAGATACCTTCCTAGCCAACATGGTGAAACCCCATCTCTACTAAAAATAAAAAAAATTTAGCTGGATGTGGTGGTGCGTGTCTGGAGTCCCAGCTATTTGGGAGGCTGAGGCAGGAGCATCGCTTGAACCTGGGAGGTGGATGTTTCAGTGAGTCGAGATTGCACCACTGCCCTCCAGCCTGGCTACAGTCTGACATTCCATCTCAAAAAAGAAAAAAAAAAAAAAGAAAAGAAAATACACAGAGGAGATTAAAAAAAAAAAAACAAAGCTATAAAAAAGGATGAAGCACACCTACAGGATCTAGAAAATAGTCTCAAAAGGGCAAGTCTAAGAATTATTGGCCTTAAAGAAAAGTCTCATGAAGAAAAGCCCAGGACCAAATGGGTTCACTTGTGAATTCCACAAAATATTCAAAGAAGGATTAACACTAGTTCTTCACAAACTCTTCCAGAATGTAGAAGAGGAGCTAATACTTCCCAACTATATTCTGTGAGGCCAGTATTACCCTAATAGTGGACCAAGACATTGCAAGAGAAGAAAAACTGTAGACCTGCTATTAAAGGACTCTGATGCATTCTTCAGTATCCATTTTGAAGATATACGTAAAAATTCTCGACAAACTACTAACAAACCAAATCCAGCAACTTACCTAAAAGATTGTGCACCATGACCAAATGGGATGTATCCCATTTTCAAAGTATGAAAATCAGTCACTATAATACACCATATTAATAGAAAAATGAACAAAAACAATGTGATTATCTGGATGCTGAAAAAGCATCTGACAAAGTTCAACATCCTTTCATGATAAAAATATTCAACACACTAGGAATAGAAGGGAACGTTCTTAACCTGATAAAGGGCATCTATGAAAAAGTTATAGTTGATATCATATTCAATGGAGAAAGACTGAAAACCTTCCCCCTAAGATCAGGAATAAAATAAAGATTTCCACTCTTGCCATTTCTGTTCTAGCTGGGACAGTTATATAAGAAAATGAAATAAAAGTCATGTAGATTGAAAAGGAAGTTGTAAAACTGTTCTTGTTTGCAAATGACATGATTTTGTGTGTAGAAAATCCTAAGGAACACACATACACTCATACACAACTATTAGGGGTAGTAAAAGAGTTCAGCAGAGCTTCAGGGTAAAAGATAAATTTACAAAAATTGTTTCTATACAACAATGCACAATCAAAAAATGAAATTAAGGAAACAAGTTTATGTACAAAAGCATCAAAAAGAATAGGATACTTAGAAATACATTTAACAAAAGAAGTGTAAGACTTATACACTGAAAGAATGAAACATTATTGAAAGAAATTGAAGACCGAAAAAAATGGTAACACACCTTATGTTTATGGATTGCAAGACTTAATATTGTGAAGATATCAATACTTTGCAAATTGGTTCACAGATTCAGTGCCATCACTCTCAAAATTCCAGCTGGCTTTGTTTGGCAGAAATTGATAAGCTGATCTTAAAATCATACAGAAATTCAAGGATCCAGAGTAGCCAAAACAGTCTTGAAAAAGAAGAGTAAAGTTAGAAGACTCACACTTTCCAACTTCAAAACATACTACTTTATAGTTATAGTAATAAAAATAGAGTGGCTGTGTCGGAAGGATAGATATATAGATCACTGGAATAGAATTAAGAGTCCAGAAATAAACTCATACATCTGTGGCTTATTGATTTTCTACAACAGTGCCAAAACAATTTCATGAGAGAATAGTGTCTCATGGTACTCGGACAACTGTATACCCTCATGTAAAAGAATGAAGTTGGCCCCTTACATCACATACAAAAAAATTAACTCAAAATGGATTAAAGACCTAAATATAAGAGCTACAACTGTAAAACTTACAAAAGAAAACATAGGACCAGGTGCAGTGGTACACGCCTGCAATCCCAGCACTTTGGAAAGCCAAGGCAGGTGGATCACCTGAGGCCAGGAGTTCAAGACCAGCCTAACATGGTGAAACCCTGTATCTACTAAATACAAAAAATTAGCCGGGCATAGTGGAGGGTGCCTGTAATCCCAGCTGAGGCAGGAGAATTGCTTGAACCCAGGAGGTGGAGGTTGCAGTGAGCTGAGATCACACCATTGCACTCCAGCCTGGGAGACGAGAATGAAACTCTGTCTCAAAAAAAAAAAAAAAAAAAAAAAAAAGATGGGCCGGGTGCGGTGGCTCACGCCTGTAATCCTAGCACTGTGGGAGGCTGAGTGGGTGGATCACGAGGTCAGGAGTTTGAGACCAGCCTGGCCAACATGGTGAAACCCCGTCTCTACTAAAAATACAAAAGTTAGCTGGGCATGGAGGGGTGCGCCTGTAATCCCAGCTACTTGGGAGGCTGGGGTAGGAGAATCGCTTGAACCTGGGAGGCTGAGGTTGCCGTGAGTGGAGATTGCACCACTGCACTCCAGCCTGGCGACAGGGCAAGACTCCATCTCACAAAAAACAAAGAAAAAGAAAAAAATAAAAAACATAGATGTAAATCTTTATCACCTTGGATTAGGCAATGGTTTCTTGGCTGTGACATCAAAAGCACAAACAACCAAAGGAAAAATAAATTGGACATCATCAAAATTAAAAACATTTCTGCTTCAAAGGATACTTTCAAGAAAAGATAGCACACAGAATGGGAGAGATACTTCTAAGTCATATATCTGATGAGGTTCTAGTTTCTAGAATATATAAAGAATTGTTACACCTCAACAATAAAAAAGACAGATACCCCAGTTTTAAAAATGAACAAAGAATCTGAGTAGACATATCTCTAGAGAAGAGATACAAATAGCCAGTAAACACATGAAAAAATGTTCAACATCATTAATTATTAGGGAAATACAAATCAAACCCATATTGAGATACCACTTCACACCCAGTAAGTGACAGTAATCGAAAAGGCTGACTAATAGCAAGCATTGGAGGAGGTAGAGAAATTAGAGCCTTCATGCATTGCATGAGAATGTAAAATGATAACTGCTGCTTTGGAAAACAGGCAGTTCCTTAGATTAAACATAGAGTTGCGGTATGATCCAGCAGCTCCACTACTAGGTCTGTACCCAGAAACATTGAAAACATATCTCCACACAAAAACTTGTACATGAATGTTCATAGCAGCATTATTTATAATAGTCAAAAGGTGAAAACAACACAAATGTCTGTCAACTGATAAACAAATGAACAGAATTAGGTATATTCATACAATGTAATATTATTCAGCCATAAAAATGAATGAAGTAGTGATACATACTACAACCTAACTAAACCTTCTAAATATGCTAAGTGGCTGGCCACAGTGGCCCACGCCTGTAATCTGCACACTTTGGGCAGCGAAGGCAGGCAGATCACTCGAGTCCGGGAGTTCGAGACCAGCCTGGCCAACATGGTGAAACCCTGTCTCTACTAAAAATACAAAAATTAGTTGGGTGTGGTGGCACATGCCTATAGTCCCAGATACTTGGGAGGCTGAGGCACGAGGATTGCTTGAAACCAGGAGGCAGAGGTTGCAGTGAGCTGAGATCACACCACTGCATGCTAGCCTGGGCAACAGAGTGAGACTTTCTCATTAAAAAAAAAAAAATTGGTTTTTTGCTAAGTGAAGAAGCCAGACACAAAGGGCCATATATTGTATAACTCCATTTATTTATTTGTTTGTTTGTGTGTTTGACAGAGTCTTGCTCTGTTGCCCAAGCTGGAGTGCAATGGCTTGATCTCAGCTCACTACAACCTCTACCTCCTGAGTTCAAGCAATTCTCCTGCCTCACCTCCTGAGTAGCTGGGACTTCAGGTGCACAGCACCATGCCCAGCTAGTTTTTGTATTTTTAATAGAGACAGGGTTTCACCATGTTGGCCAGGCTGGTCTTGAACTCCTGACCTCAGGTGATCTGCCTGCCTCGGCCTCCCAAAGTGCTTAGATTAGAGGCATGAGCCACCGTGCCCGGCCTGTATAACTCCATTTATATGAAATGTGTAGAATAAACAAATCCATAGCAATAGAATATATGTTAGTGGGCTGGGTGCAGTGGTTCATGCCTGTAATCCCAGCACTTTGGGATGCCGAGGAGGGTAGATCACTTGAGATAAGTAGTTTGAGACCAGCCTGGCCAACATGGTAAAACCTGTCTCTACTAAAAATACAAAAATCAGCCCAACTTTGTGGTGCGTGCTTGTAGTCCCAGCCACTGGGGAGGCTGAGGCAGGAGAATCGCCTGAACCTTTGAGGTGGAGGTTGCAGTGAGCCGAGATCACGCCATTGCACTCCAGCCTGGGTGACAGAACGAGATTCCATCTCAAAAAAAAAAAAAGTATGTTAGTGGTTGTTGGAGGTCTTGAGCAGATATAGGGAATGACTGGTAATGGGCACAGGGCTTTTTTTTTTTTTTTTGGTAGTAATGAAGATATTCTAAAATGGAATAGTGGTGATGGTTGCACAACTCTGAATAGACGAAAAACCATTGAATTTTATACTTTTAAGAGGTGAATTCTGTGGCATGTGGATTATATGTCAATTTTAAAAAAAACAATAAACTGACTTTTCAAGTAGAGGGACATGTGCCCTGAAATGGGGTTGGAGGAATATTATCCTGGTGGTGAGTAGGAACTGTGATGATTTAATATTTATCAGAAATGGGGTAGTGTAAGATTTTGAGAAGGATAAAAGTACTAGAATAAAATAAGGAAAAGTAAAGTTAAAAAATTATATTTTGGATTATCTTTTTATTCTTTGGGTCTTTTTGACAGCCGTTCCATCTTAGAAGAGTACTTGGAGATGGATTCTTCCAGGATGTTATACACAGACTGTTTCTGTTTACAGCTATTTGTGTTCCTCTTTTCTTATTTCCAAAACTTCTAGTAATTTATCTATTTGCAGTAACCACATTGCTGCTGTTTCTTGTATGCTTTCCCACCATTTTCCTTTGACCCTGAGTTTTCTTTTTTTAAAAAAATGTTTCATTTGAACTACCTGTAGACTTAAGAAAATATTGCATAAATAATAGTTTTCGTATGTCTCTCACCCAGCTTCCCATTATGTGAATGTCTTACATAACCATTATATAATTATCAAAACAAAGAAATTAGTATTGGTTTAATACTATTAAGTAAACACCTTATTAGAGATTTTATCAATTTTCTACTAATGTCCTTGTTTTGTTGGAGGATCCCATATTGCTTTTAATTGTTACTTCTCTTCTGTAACAATTTAGTGTCCTGCAACAATTCCTCAGTCTTTCCTTGTCTTTCATGAGCTTGACATTTCATGAGTATTTAATTATTTTATTGAATATCTGTCATTTTTTCATGATTGGATTGAGTTATGTATTTTGGGCAAGGATACCACAGAAATCATGTGTCCTTGATATATTATTACATGAGTTTAATGATGTCCATAAATCTTGTTACTGACAATGTCAGCCTCAATCACATGGTTAAGGTGGTTTCTGCTGGGTTTCTTCATCCATCAGTAGCTTCTGAGAGAGAATTGATAGAAAATACATTAAATGAAAATATGCTCACACTTAAATAGTTTGACAATTGAATATCTTCATGAATGGTTTAGGCATAAAATTCTAAATTGGAAATCATTTTTCCATAAGACTGTGAAGTCATTGCTTCATTGTCTTCTAGTTTTCAATGGTATTACTTAGAAAATCAGTGAGCTTCAAATTTTTGATCCTTTGTATGGAAATCTGTTTTTCTCTCTAGATGCTATATAGCAAGTTCTTCTTGTCCTTTGTGTTCTCACATTTCAAAATGATATGAACTGATGTGGGGAAAGTCATAGCCTTCGATATTAAAAAATTATCTTGGCCAGGAACGGTGGCTCATGCCTGTAATCCCAGCACTTTTGGCGGCCAAGGTGGGCGGATCACTTGAGACCAGGAAATGAAGATCAGCTGGCCAATATGCAAAACCCCTTCTCTATTAAAAAATACAAAAAAAAAAAAAAAATCTGGAAATGTTTTGTTGATTGCCTCTTCATTGTTTTCTGTGTTCTTTCTTTCTCTCTGCAACTCCTTATTGGGATACTTGACCTCCTGAGCCAGTCCTCTTAATTTTCTTGTGTTTTCCTTCCTGTTTTCCATCTTTTTCCCCCCTCTATTTTATAAGAAATTTAATTCTGTGTTGTAGCCCTTCTATTGAGATTTTTCTCTTTCTTTTTAATTTATAAGAGCTCTTCATTCTCGAAGTGTTCCTTTCTTAATAGCCTTCCATTCTGACTTACACTTTTTGAAGATACTAATTTTTGTTCTTGTTTCTCCCTGTGTACTTTCTTTGTTTAATTAGACCATTTCTGTTAGTTTTAGTCTCTTTCATAATAAAGGCTTTCCTCAAATTTCTAATAACCTTTGGCTTCCCAATAATGGGTAAGAGTGTGATGCTGTCGCTGGGCGTGGTGGCTCATGCCTCTAATCCCAGCACTTTGGCAGGCTGAGGTGGGCAGATCACCTGGGGTCAAGAGTTCAAGACCAGCCTGGCCAGCATGGTAAAACCCCGTCTCTACTAAAACTACAAAAATTACCTGGGCATGGTGGCGCATGTCTGTAATCCCAACTACTTGGGAGGTTGAGGCAGGAAAATTGCTTGAACCCCAGAGGTGGAGGTTGCCGTGAGCCGAGATCGTGCCACTGCATTCCAGCCTGGGTGGCAAGAGCAAGACTCCATCTCAAAAAAAAAGAAGTGTGATGCTGAAAGGCTGATTGATGCTGAAAGTACTCTACACAGGGATGAGGTTTATCAAATTTATTGTAGATTGATATGGCTGGGCTGTATTTTAGGGGAAGGTAACATTTCATGCCTGTCACTTAAAGTCTTTTCTACTGGGCTAGTGAGATTCTTCAAAGGAAGGCTCTTCTAAGCTACTGCCAGAAGGTATAAACCTGAGTGACAATCATCTGGTGGGGAAAAAGAGTTTAGGAGTCTCAATATTCAGAATGAACACTTTGTCTTAAAATCACCCAATTTTAGTTTGGTGTTCCTGCCTTCAACTGTGCCTGTTATCTTAACCAGTTTTCAACCAATCATGTTTTGAGCTCTTCCTTTGTTCCCTCTTGCAGAAGTGTATGAGCCTCTAGGAATTCTACAGTATAAATCAAAGTGTTGTTTGGTTTTTCTTATTTTTGACTTAGGGTGTAGCCATTTCAGATCTTTTAAGTCAGTTACCCTTAATCTGTTCCTTTCTGTTTCCGAAATTTTGATGCTGATTTTCCTTTTCCATTTTGGGGAGGGGAGTCTTTTTGAATTATCTGCCCAACCCTTGCCCATTGTTTTAGATGGCCTTTTGGAAACAGAATATGTGCACTCAGTTCTTAATCCTTAGTCACCTTTGTTGAATATCCACAGCTAAAATTTGATTTTACTTTGATTTTAGCTTTATTTTAGTTTGAGTAGAGTAACCTGAGAAAGTCATTAAAGATTTGTTCTGTTCTTGACTGTGTTAGAGGACGCATGCTTTTTGATGGAAGGGTTATTCTTCTTGTGTACTTGAATTTTTCAATCATTATAGTAATTCAGAGAATTATTAATAGAACATTGACTTATAGAAAAATGGAGTATTCGAACTTACAGGCACTATGGATTTTATCTAGTTCAACACTGTTTTTACTGATAAAGAAGCCATGACCCAAAGAAGTTATGAGGCCTAAGATAATGCAGCTACTGGACCTTTGTCTAGCCAGGTCCTACTAATTCTGTAATTCTTAAATGCCTAATCCTCAGGGAGATCTTCCATGAGCCCATAGGCCATGTGAATTGCCATGTTTGTGTGTTCAGGCAAGTTCCTGCACCCTTTTACTTTCCCTGTGTGACTCCTTTCACATTTATACTTTCTTGCTCAGGGTCTTTCTTTCCCATTAGACTGTAGGCTCTTGAAAGCAGAGATGTTGTCTGTCTTACTCATTTCTGCACCCGAATCACTTTGCACGGAGCCTTACCAGGCTGAATGCTATAGAATCAACACTAAATATTTGTTGGTTGATGATTAGTTATTTAGTGGCAAATCCAAAATATTTATTCATAGCTTTCTTAAAGGCATCTGAAGGAGAACTTACGTGCTTTCTTTTTTATCATGCCATCTTTTTTAGACTTAACATGATCCTAATAGTGAATTCACTTTAAGTGTGTTTTTATTAAAAACTAAGAACCAGGCCGATCAGTACACTTTTCTCTCTTGATTTTAGGTGGTAATTGAAACTTTGTCAGTGGGAGCAACCATGCTGTTACCTCCATTACGAGAACGGATGGAATTACTTCATTCTCTTTTACCTCAAGGTCCTGATAGATGGGAAAGCTTATCTAAAGGACAGGTAGGCCTTTGCTTACTATGTAAGTAAACCAGCAGTATCATAAAAATTTGGACTGAGAAGAAAATAAAACTAATCAATTGCCATGTGTTCATGGAGCATAAGTACTTGATGGGCCTAGTAAATCCTGGTTATTTAATGTTTTATGCTGGAAGAATTCCCAGGTGTCTAACAACCTTAGGTGAAGCAAGTGATAATTTATTAAGTTATTTGGGGCTAATTATTAGAATAAGGACTAATTTTTCCAGTGTTTCTTATGGTACTAAGCCAGACACTGTGGTTTATTTGTAGTATGCTGAGTTGAAATCAAGTGCGTGTGCTGCTATTGGTTCCATGCTGAGAACTTTGTCTGAAATTGTTTGTATAAAGAGTATAGGTGACCATTAGGAAAAAGTATTTGATGATATGAGTATACTTATTTTTTCCATTTTTATTTTATGTACCTTAAAATAGTACCTTTTGCTCAACCAAGTAGAAGTTACCAGATTCAGAGATACAGATTTTAGGAAAAAAAATTGGTACTTATTTGCAATAAAATATTTATTGATACTTTTCCTTCTTTTTAAATCTTTTTCAGAGACAGTCTTGCTCTGTCACCCATGCTGGAGTAGGGTGGTGCAATCATGGCTCACTCTAACCTTGAACTCCTGGAGCTCAAGGGATCCTACTGCTTTTTCCTCTGGAGTAGCTAAGACTGCTGGCATGTGCCAGCACACCTGGCTAATTTTTTTATTCTTATTTTTATAGCTGTGGGGTCTTGCTGTATTTCCCAGGCTGTTCTTGAACTCCTGGCCTCAAATGATCCTCCTGCTTTGGCTTCCCAAAGTGCTGGGATTATAGGCATGAGATCACTGTGCCTGGCCCACAGATTTTTTTTTTTTTTTTTTTTTTTTTGAGACAGGGTTTTTGCTCTGTCATCCAGGCTGGAGTGCAGTGGCATGATCACGGCTTACTGTAGGCTCAACCTCCTGGGCTCAAGCGATTCTCCCACCTCAGTCTTCTGAGTAGCTGAAACTACAGGTGTGCACCACCACGCTCAGCTAATTTTTGTATTTTTTGTAGAGGGGGTTTCACTATGTTGCCCATGCTGATCTTGAATTCCTGGACTCAAGTGGATCTGCCTGCCTTGGCTTCCTAAAGTGCTGTGATTACAGGCATGAGCCACTGCGCCCAGCCTACAGATGATTTTTAATGAGTATTTTGCATTAGTTTAGATTTCAAGTGATTTATTTTAAATATTAGAATAAGTAGTTGTCATTGGTAATGTCACGCTGTAGAATCGTGTCATACTATTTATTGGCATTTCGTACTCCTCTCTACTTATAGTACTAAAATATTATGCATAGTATGCTTTGTTAGCTTAGAGATTTAGGTATTATAATGAAGACTAAAATAAAAACCTGTAAGTTGTATTTTCCTAAATCCTGTTTCCTAAATGGGATTAATTTGGATAGTTTTTATAATTACATACTTCCTGAAGATGATTGTTTAATAAGATATTAAGTGGATTAGTGTAGTTTTTTTCTGGGATCCTTTTGTTTTATTTTCTAAAACAAATGTTAGTTACTTGTTCATATTTTATTGTTCTTTAGAGAATGCAGCTGGATATCATTCTGACAAGTTTGCAAGATCATACCCACGTAGCCTCCCTACTTGGCTATAGTTCACCCTCTGATGCAACTGACCTATCTTCTGTGTGTACTGGCTACGGAAATCTGTCAGATCAACCTTATGGCACTCAGAGCTGCCATCCAGATACCCACCTGGCTGAAATTTTGATGAAGACCCTCTTAAGAAATTTAGGATTTTATACAGTAAGTTGTTCTTTAATTGCAGTAAAAGAAGAATAAAGGGGTAGGGATCTCTTTAGTCAAGGTAATTTGACATTTAAACACCTTTGGTAGAAATTAAACTCTAGACCCCTCTCCCCCAAGGGGAAAAACATGTCAGGTTTTCTGAAATATTGTGGGGACCAAATAACATGTAATTGAGAAGTCCAAAGGGATTTATTTTAGAATTTTACCAGATTTTTCTGATATTGTAGAATAATAAACAGAATAAAAGAGTCAAGAACATTTTTAGAGAGAAGAATAATGAGCAAGGCATTAACCTTGCCAGACATAATCTTATAATGAAACAATGTACTTGGTACTGAATGAGAATAGGTTGGTCAGTAGGGTAGAGGACAGTGGACCTTATAGCTTTCCCTGTATTAGGATGCCATTAATTCTAAATCTCTAGTGTTTCTTAAATTCATCTTTTTTTCCTGCCATTTCTTTGAGTTCTAAGCCAGATCTTTATGATTCAGTGCTAATGGTGTTACAGCTATTGTCACTATTGCTGGTCTCTTCTCAGCATCTCACTGCTGGAATAACTTTGTATTAAATAGCTTCTTTATATTAAAGAATACAACTTCTTTGTATTAAATTAAAACTCCTTCAGGCCAGGTGCAGTGGCTTATGCCTGTAATCTCAGCACTTTGGGAGGCCGAGTTGGGTGGATCACCTGAGGTCAGGAGTTTGAGATCAGCCTGGCCAATATGGTGAAACCCCGTCTCTACCAAAAATGCAAAAATTAGCCAGGCATGGTAGCTGGCACCTATAATCCCAGCCACTCAGGAGGCTGAGGTGGGAGAGTTGCTTGAACCCGGGAGGCAGAGGCTGCAGTGAGCTGAGATCGTGCCATTGCACTCCAGCCTGGGTGACAGAGCGAGACCCTGTCTCAAAACAATAATAACAACAACAACAACAACAGCAACACCCTTCAGACCCTTCGTCATTGGCTCATACACTGTTCTTATCTGAGCTCATCCTTTTCCAGAATTGTACATTGTACACCTATTTCCTGTTGTTTTTCTCTACCAATCTGTGATGTAAGACTTGACTATTCTAGGAAACCTTGCCCAAATAACCCCATCTAGCTAGAGATGTGTATAACTACACATCTCTGTACTCATCAGCACTTACAGGATCAGAGTGTACTGTGCAACTTAACTTTGAATTGTTTGTATATCAATTCATGTTGTTTCCTATGCCTCTTCAGGGCTTGGTCTATGTACTCTTTTTCTTCCAATACAAGTCTTAGCGCTCTGTCCCACCCACATTAAAAGGTTAATCACTAAGTCAGAGTGAAAATTCTTCCTACAAAATTCTTTTCTTTTAGGTTTAAGAATGCAAATTTAATCTGATGTTAAGGAGTAATGGCTGCAAATGGATAAGAACAATGTTGTGTATATAGCCGTTTGTTAATGACCAAAACTTTTGCCCAAAGTTACAGGGAATGTTAGAACAAAGTTGTAAGGAATATTAGGGCTGAGGCAGATTTATATATTATATGGAAATGGAAATAAAATACTAACTGCTTTTGGGTTGAAATAATAAATTAATGTCTCTTTCTGATGTGATTTAAACCAAATTTGTTCTAAGATTTTAAAATAACAGTACTAATTAACAACTTATAGCAAGGGCCCTACAGTTTTCCCATATTCTGTCTTGTATATTGTATACATAGACCAAATTTTCTGCCTAAAGGTGTTCAGCACATGATTATTTACAGGAAATAAAGTTGGAAATAGCAGAAATATCTAAAAATAGAGGAGTGGTTAAGTAATTTATGGTATATGTGTTCAACGGAATATTATATTTTATATATACATGGTTTATGAAAATGGGTTATGATTCCATTGGAAAAGAGCATATTAAAAATAGAATATGCAGTACAATATTATGGAAAATATTTTAAAAGGACAAAATCAGGAAAGAAATACACCAAAAAATATTATAGTAGCAGCCATTTTATTTGAGTGGTTGTTTAAATGGTGCTTTTAACTTCTTTTTTTTTTTTTGAGATGGCGTCTTGCTCTGTCGCCCAGACTGGAGTGTGCAGTGGCGCCATCTCGGCTCACTGCAAGCTCCGCCTCCCGGGTTCACGCCATTCTCCTGCCTCAGCCTCCGGAGTAGCTGGGACTACAGGCGCCTGCCACTATGCCCGGCTAATTTTTTGTGTTTTTAGTAGAGACTAAAACTGCATTAGCCAGGATGGTGTCGATCTCCTGACCTCGTGATCCGCCCACCTCGGCCTCCCAAAGTTCTGGGAATAGGCGTGAGTCACTGCACCCGGCCTCTTTTAACTTTTTAAAATAAGAGTTTTGATATTTTCTAAATATACTAAGCATCTCTTTTTAAAACATATTTTTAACTTGAAGTAATTTAAAACTCACGAGGAGTTACAGGAATCATTCAAAGAATTCCCCTGTGCTCTTCAGCCAAATTTGTTTTCTCTCTCTAAATCATTTGAGAGTAAATTGCAGATGGCTGGCTGCCTCTAAGTATTTAAGCATATATTAAGTATGTATTTTTAAAAAACCAGGACATTTTCTTACGTAACAACAGAATAATTATTGAATTCAGAAAATTTAACATTGATACAGAACTGTTACTTAATATTTACATTTCTACAGTTGCCCCAATAATGTCCTTTATAGCAGTTTCTGACCCCAGCCCTTCCCCTTCATGATCTGGTGCAGAATCACACATTATATTTAGTTGTCATATCTCTTTTTTAATTTTAATTTTAATTTTATTAGAGACAGGCTTTCTGTTGCCCAGGCTGGAGTACAGTGGCACCATCATAGCTCACTACAGCTTCGAACTCCTGGGCTCAAGTGGTCCTCCCACCTCAGCCTCTCAAGTAGCTGGGACTAGAGGTGTGCACCACCATGCTCCGCTAATCAAAAACAAACAAACAAAAAACATTTGTAGAGATGAAGTCTTGCTGTGTTGCCCACGCTGGTTTTGAACTCCTGGCCTCAGGCAGTCTTTCCACCTCGGCCTCCCAGAGTGTTGGGACTATAGGTGTGAGCTACCGTACCCAGCTGCTTTTATTTTTTTTAATGGGAAAAAATAGAAGTAGCTTGATGAATTTTACCATCTAATAGCTAGTATCGTAAGGATTATAGCAAATATTTAAAAATTGGTAATAGGAGAAAGGATATAATGCTTTTGTTTTGTTTTGTTTTGTTTGAGACAGAGTCTCATTCTGTCACCTAGGCTGGAATGCAGTGGCGCGATCTCCGCTCACTGCAAGTTCTGCCTCCCGGGTTCACGCCGTCTTCCTGCCTCAACCTCCCAAGTAGCTGGTACTACAGATGCCTGCCACCACCCATGCCGCCCGGCTAATTTTTTGTATTTTTAGTAGAGATGGGGTTTCACCGTGGTCTCGATCTCCTGACCTCGTGATCTGCCCACCTTGGCCTCCCAAAGTGCTGGGATTACAGGTGTGAGCTCCTGCGCCCGGCCCTTTTTTTTTTTTGGAGACATAGTTTCACTCTTGTCCAGGCTGGAGTGCGATGGTGCGATCTTGGCTCCCTGCAACCTCTGCCTCCTGCACCCGCCACCATGCCCACCTGATTTTTGTATTTTTAGTAGAAACTGGGGTTTCATCATGTTGGCCAGGCTGGTCTCAACTTCCTGACTACAGGTGATCTGCCTGCCTCAGACTCCCAAAGTGCTAGATTACAGGCATGAGCCACTGCACCTGGCCCATATAATGCTGCTTAAATCAGATTTATGGTAGGTTGTTATTTTTAATTTCAAGTACTTCAAATATAAACTTCCTTTGTGTGTGTCATTTTAGGATCAAGCATTTGGAGAGCTAGAAAAGAATAGTGATAAATTTCTACTTGGAACATCATCATCAGAAAACAGTCAGCCTGCTCATCTTCATGAACTGCTATGTTCACTGCAGAAACAGCTGCTGGCATTTTGCCATATCAATAACATTAGTGAGGTATGTGATTATTTGTCTTTTATGGTGATCTATCAGGGACCTTGAAACTCAGATATTTGGATAGGCCATGATATTTTTGTATGTTGAATCTTTCAAAGTAGTAATTTAGGAACTTTTTTTCTCCTTAGAACTCAAGCAGTGTGGCATTGCTTCATAAACATCTTCAGCTTTTGTTGCCTCATGCCACAGATATTTATTCACGTTCTGCAAATTTGCTCAAAGAAAGTCCTTGGAATGGCAGTGTTGGAGAAAAATTAAGAGGTGAGTTTGGTATTTCATTTCAAATTTAATCAGTCATTAAGAAGCAAGAATACTTGCCTTTCCAAAGTCTTAAGAGGGCCAGAAGCCTCTGGCTGGAATAGGAACAGTCTTGAATCTCCTTTCTATTGAAGATTCCTTTAGTCTTGGTTTGACTGATCTTGAAAAGAGTCTACTTGGCATGACAGAGGCCTAATTTAAAGGCACTGGATGATATAAACTCAAAAAGATTAATTTTAAATGGCATAAAGTAAGATTTTTTAATCTGCTCTTTTTTTTTTTTTTTTTTAAGCCTGTTGTTTCTTTACCTTTCTCTTCAGCATTTACCATTTTTTCACTTTCCTTCTTGAAATTCTTTGGGCTTCTGGGTAGTCACAGTCCTTTTTTCTCCTTCCTCTGACTCCTCTTTTTCAGCGGGTTCCTGTAGGCTCCTCTTCCTTGGACATGCCCTCTAATGTTGAGGATCCTCTGAATTTTGCCTTCAATCCTCTTTCCTCCCCCAATGGTCTTATCTAGTCTCAATGTCTTTGACAGCCATGTATATATTAATGACTCCTGTATTTCCATCTAGCTGAGAACATGTTTCCTGAGTCCTAGAGCCGTTCTTTAATTGCATCCTGGGTGTCTTTTCTTTGTTATCCAAAAGACAACCAAAATTTAATGTTTATCTAAAACCAGCCACCTCTGAAGTTCCCCCACTTAAAAAAGAATGAAAGGAACAAGCTGTGAAACTGAAACCACTCCTCATTAGATACCTCCATTTGGCTGTTCCACAGCAACTAAAATATGTTCTAACTGAGCTCATTTCTGAATGGCCCTCTCTGCCCTGATATACAATGAAATATTGAAACAAAATTGATTTAAAACCAATATGGATTATAAAAACACATGCTTTAAGGTGATCTCGATTTTTTAAAAAGTAAATTTAGTTTAAAAAATATGAAAACATTCCCTCACTAGCAGATAAGCACCAAGAGGACAGGAAGTTTTGACTGCTTTGCTCATAGCTGTGTCCCTTTCACCTAGAACTGTGCCTGGTATGTCAGTAAATATTTCTTGAGTAAATTATAAAATGAAGATAAATTAACGAATGAGAAATTCATAATGCATTTTAAGGAAAACATTTATAATCCTTTGAATTTGTTGGTATGGAAGATGCATATGCTTTGCTATAAAGTGTTTGTTGGTGTACTTTCTGAAAGTGAATAAACACTGATACTGCATTAGCTACCAGGTAGGTGTTCAACAGAGAATTATTGAATGAGTCTACTCTAGTTCCAGGCTAAAATAATATTTCTTAGGTTCCTTTTTTAAAGTTCATTTGAAACGATTGTCCCATGTTTAATTTCTTTCCCTTAGATGTGATATACGTCTCAGCTGCTGGCAGTATGCTCTGCCAGATTGTTAACTCCCTGCTGTTACTCCCTGTGTCAGTGGCTCGGCCTTTATTGAGTTACCTCCTCGACTTGTTGCCACCTCTTGATTGTCTTAATAGACTCCTGCCAGCTGCTGATCTTTTAGAAGACCAGGAGTTACAGTGGCCTCTTCATGGTAAGTAAAGACAATAAAAGAGCAAATAATGCCCTTGACAAAAGTTGTTCCTGTTGCACACATCACTGTGTTTTTGCACTGGAGTCTATCTATCCCAAGGCTATCAAAGGAATTTCATCACTGAAATCTTAAAAACTTTTCAAGTTTAAGTAAGGCCTCTTATTTTATTGGAAAAAATCCTGGACTGGTGCATAAAAGGAAAAGCGTTGGGGTTAGAAAGATGACCTTGAGGGCCTATCTTATTTTAACATTATACAGTTCAGTGATCAAGTGTCAAGTTTACAACCATATCAGGATGTTGATTAGGCTTTATATGGAGTTTTTCCAGGTTTATTCTTTTTTTTTTTT
>NW_012115043.1:7885499-7892705 GCF_000951035.1 Colobus angolensis palliatus
GTGGAGTCTCACTGTGTCACCTAGGCTAGAGTGCAGTGGCATGATCTTGCCTCACTGCAACCTCTGCCTCCAGGGTTCAAGCAATTCTCCTGCCTCAGCCTCCCGAGTAGCTGGGATTACAGGCGTGCACGACTATGCCTGGCTAATTTTTGTATTTTTAGTAGAGACAGAGTTTCATCATGTTGGCCAGGCTGTTCTTGAACTCCTGACCTCGTGATCCACCCACCTCAGCCTCCCAAAGTGCTGGGATTACAGGCGTGAGCCACTGCGCCCGGCCAGCTTCTTCTTTTTTAAAGTGTCTCAGAACTTGCTAAGATTCGGTCTATTTCTATCAGGTGAGTAAGGTGTCATTTTATTTTATTTTTTTCATCTGTGTTTATAACTGATATTTTTCTATAATTTCATTTTTTCATGCTATCCTTTCCTGTTGTTTACTATCAAAATTACACTAATCTCATACCATGAACGTGGAACTTCCTTTTATTCCTGTTCACTGAAATAATTTGTGTAAGGTAGGGGTTATTTCTTCCTGAAGTTTCAGAAGAATTTGTCTATGAAACTATCTGGCCCTGGTATTTTGTTTGTAGACAGACTCTGACAGTTTTCATTCTTTAGTGGTTAATGTTGCCTTCCATCTTATGTTTCTTCTCCAGTCCATTTTGGAAATATATATTTTTCTAGGAATGTTATTTTGTTGGTTTCAAATTTATTGGCATAAAGTTGTTTCTAATATTCATGGCTTTAAAAAATCTCTAGTATATCTATGGTTATATCCTCTTTATTCCTATTTTTCGAATTTGTGCCATTTTTTTTCTTGAGTAATTTTATTAATTGTTTATCCATTTTAGATAACTTATCCATTATCATTTCAAATAACTATTTTTTGGATTTGTTAATCTCTATTTTTATTTCATTGGTGTGGGTTCCTTATTGCTGTCATTTCGTGAAGTCAAGAACTTCTAAAAACAAATGTACAATAAGAAAGCATGGGTCTGGGCCAGGTGTGATGGCTCACACCTGTAATCCCAGCACTTTGGGAGGCTGAGGCCGCCAGATCACCTGAGGTCAGGAATTCAAGACCAGCCTGGCCAACATGGTGAAACCCCCCTCTACTAAAAATAAAGAAATTAGCCATGTATGGTGGTGCATGCCTATACTCCCAGCTACTTGGGAGGCTGAGACAGGAGAATCGCTTGAACCTGGGAGGCAGGGGTTTCAGTGAGCCAAGTTCACGCCACTGCACTCCAGCCTGGGTGACAGAACGAGACTCTGTCCCCACCCCCGCCAAAAAAGGAAAGCCTGGGTCTGGAGCTTAGTATTAAGACAATTCTGAATTCAAGCCTTAAAAAGCATTAAAGAATCTTGAATGTCATTTTAATGGATAAATTTGTGTGTGGATTTTGGAGGAATAAACTCAGAGTACTCCCTAAAGATAGTGAATTTTGGTCTGGATAATGAAAAGTAGGAATATAATTGATCGGAATAATGTTGTCATATGTTGTTTTAATGTTTATCTTAAAATTATTAACTTTACCAAGGAAAATTTTGTTTGATAGCATAACTTCTCTGGATATTATTTTAAATCAGTCTGGTAAAGAGAAAAAATACAGAAAGTATTATAATTTGTGTTTTCATCATAAAGTATTTTACATCAGTATCTTACTGCAATATAGTAGGTGACCATGAGAAATACTCTGAATCTTAAAAGTACCAGATAAAGACACAATAACTAATGATTTTGTCTTTAGGAGGGCCAGAACTAATTGATCCTGCTGGTCTGCCATTACCTCAACCAGCTCAGTCCTGGGTATGGCTTGTGGATCTAGAAAGAACAATTGCTCTCCTTATTGGGCGATGTCTTGGTGGCATGCTTCAGGGCTCCCCTGTGTCTCCAGAGGAACAGGACACTGCATATTGGATGAAAACGCCACTGTTCAGTGATGGTGTAGAAATGGACATTCCTCAATTGGGTAATGTGCTTCTCTGCAGCATTTAAAATACATGCCTGTTTGTACCTCAGTTAGAGATTTCTCTATTCTGAGTTTGCTGAATAGAGAACTGACAGACACCAATTGTAACATGAGCAGTGTAGGGAATCTGGGGCTATGACTTGGAGCCCTAAGAAAAATGGTTAAATCCTGCAGCACAGTATGGTGAAAAGAGCCCCCAAAAGAAATAGAAATTGTAGGTCTGGTCCTACTCTGTCATATTTATTACTCATTTTGACAAGTCATCTAACTCAGTGCTTCATCACTTATCTTCCAAGACTTGGAGGTTATGAAACTGCTTCACAGAATGTAAAACCCTGTAAGAGTACTTAACCATGACTTATCAGTGCAGCACCCCTCAGATGTGAGTGGCAGCCTCTTTTCCTCCCAGCCTGTCTTGCTTTCATGCTGACATTATATTATGTCCTAATTTTTTCTTCGCCACTTAAAGTGCCTTTAAGATTTCCCTTCTGCATCATCTTCCATTTGTATATATTGCTGGCAGACTAGTTCTTAGACTGAACATGAAGACTCATCTGGTACTCCAGATAATCCAGTTGTTTTATCTAGAATTGGTCCTTTAATCTTTCTAGGCTTCTCATTTTGGTTCTATAAAATAATGATTTGGATTAGACAGGCTACATGATATTATTAGATCTAAAATTTATTATTTCTCTGATAAGAGAAAGAGACTTAATATGTCCATGAAGGAAAGTCTAAGAGAGATTGAGAGGAAAGGAGAAAAGAAGGAGAGCTGAAAAGAAAAGAAAAAAACAAAAAGAAAGAGTATGCTTTGGGATTTGGAGCATTGGAGAGTGGGAGTGAGGGAAGCAGTTGAGGATTTTCCTCCATTTCCAAATATGAATGCACATTCATCATTTCATTTATGAACCAGAAAGTGATTTTGACCATGGCTGATGATGTTGGACTGGTGTTTATGAAACATTTTGTTAAAGAAAGTAAAATCATGGTTTTTCAAGGGGTATTTAACATGATAAAGATAGTTCCACTGCTGTCAGTGTTTAACCTTGTGACAGTCCTAAAGGACCTCCTGAGAACAAAAGTATCTCTGTCTCTACCCTCCTCATATTTCTTCTATATTTACTCAATTAAACTGGCCTTTAATATGAATAAAATCAATTTCTGTTTAATGTTATTTTCACTTTTTAAATTGTAAAATCATGAAACTATTAAAATTTTGTTTATTTGTATGTATTAGAAAAAGGTATTATCCTTTGTAAAATTATAACAATACAATAATTTAGTTATATTATGGGTTAAATTGATTTTTGATACTAGCCCAAGAACCTCATCATCATTTAGAACATGGTTTTTTTTGTTTTTTAAATGTGAAATGAATTCTGAATGTCAAATGTCCCACTGGAAAGTTAGGAACCACCTGTACAAATACAAATATCAGTTGAGAAATTGTTCATGGTATCTTTTACATGGATCATTTTTAACTGATTATTTTTACTTAAATCTATAAAAAAAAATGGTCTAGTCTCTTTTTCAGTGTTTCCTCATTTCTCAAAGAGGGTATCATTCCGTTTTGAACAAGGTGGTTTTTTGTTACACAGACTGTTGCATGTGTAGGACATTTAGTTTCTTTGGCCTCTGCCTGCCAAAACGCCAGAGCATAGTTCAGAGGTAAAGCATTTGACTGCAAAATGCCAGAGTTTTTTTTTGGAGTGTCACAGTTGGTAGAGTGTCAGATCCTTCTGGAGAATGTAAGAGGGTTGTTACCACCTCCAACTGTAAAACATTAAAGGACTTTACCTTGGTAACGTTTACTTAAAATGGTTTGAAGTTTATCATTTCATAATCATTAAATAAATGTGGTAAGATTTTATTTGTAGCACCAAAATTTATGATGTTAAAATTGGTAACATGAGTATTTTTTTTTAGATAAATGTATGAGTTGCCTGTTAGAAGTAGCACTTTCTGGAAATGAAGAACAGAAGCCTTTTGATTATAAATTGCGGCCTGAAATTGCTGTCTATGTAGACTTGGCTTTGGGTTGTTCTAAAGAGCCTGCCCGAAGCCTTTGGATCAGCATGCAGGACTATGCTGTTAGTAAAGGTAAGATAAAGAAGCTAAAGGGAGTAAATTTGTAGTTAGCTCATACTGCTCATAAATATATTTGCAAGATATGTAAGTGAAACTCATAGGGATCGCCCTTTTTTTTTTTAATAGGAAAAGGTATTTTATGAATAACACTTTTAAACAATTTGTTTTTCCCTTTGTGGAAAATAGTATAACTGTTCTTTTATATACATGTATTCCACTTAAACCTACTGTGTGAAAATTGAGATTTATATAATACATTTGTAGGTAATCATTTTACTAAAGTATAGTAGTCTCCCTATATCTGCGGGTGACATGTTCCAAGACTCCCAGTAGATTGCCTGAAACCACAGGTAGTACCGTACTCTATATACATTACGTTTTTCCTGTGTATACATACTTGTCCATGATAAAGTTTAATTTATAAATTAGACATAGTAAGACATTAACAACAATAATAATAAAATGGAACAATTATAATAATATGCTAAGTAATTACTACTCTTGCATTTTGGGGCCAGGATTAAGTAAAATAAGGGTTACTTGAACATAAGCACTGTGATACTGCAGCAGTAGATTGTATAACCAAGAGGGTTACTAAGTGACTTGGTGAGATTTCATCATACTACTTAAAAGGGCATGCAATTTAAAAGTTAAGAATTGTTTATTTCTGGAATTTTCCATTTAATATTTTTGGACCACAGTTGACCACAAGTAACTGAAACCATGAAAAGCAAGACCATGGAAAAGGGAGGACTGTTGTATTCCATGCTATGTAAATGGATCTGTTAACGATTAAGAGTCTGTTTAACGATTATCTTCTCTTTGCAAGCCCTGGTTTAATAACTAAAAGGATGTGTACTTAGAAGTCTTAGCTCTAGGTATGGTCAGTATTTCTTCATCTATAAAACATTTTGCCTACTCTAGAGTGCTGGTGAAGATAACAGTTTGAGATAAGATATACTATTAAGTACCATGGTAAAGTACTATGCGAGTTTGTGGTGGTATTTCAGTTTCTAATATTATTTGATTAAGAAAATTAATTTTATAGGCTGGGCACAGTGGCTCACGCCTGTAATCTCAGCACTTCGGGAGGCTGAGGTGGGAGATATCACTTGAGGCCGGGAATTTGAGATCAGCCTGGCCAACATGGTGAAACCCTGTCTCTACTAAAAATAGAAAAAAATTAGCTGGTCGTGGTGGCATGTGCCTGTAATCCCAGCTACTCGGGAGGCTAAAGCACAACAGTCACTTGAACCCAGGAGGCGGAGGTTGCAGTGAGTCGAGATTGTACCACTGCATTCCAACCTGAGTGACAGAGTGAGACTGTATCAAAAAACAACAACAAAGAAAATTAATTTTATGTACGTATTTTCAAAGAATGTACCTGATTTGTTTTTAGCTCCTTTTTTTTTTTTTTAACAATGATCAGAATTGTTCAGAATCGCCTGTCTCTAGTTTTTTTCTCTGTGTCATTCTCTTATCCTGTCATTAGTTTTGTCCCTTTTTTTGGATTTTCTTTCTTGTGTGATAAAAATGGCAAAAATAAATACATTTTTACTTTTTATTGGCCTTTATTTTTTATAAAGAAAATGCAGTGAGATACGTATTGTTCAGATCTACTAGTAAGATGACACCTTTGAATGTTTAATCTCATCCATTTTGTTTCTTTCTTTTTTTTTTGAGACAGAGTCTCGCTTTTGTCACCCAGGCTGGAGTGCAGTGGCGTGATCCCAACTCACTGCAGCCTCTGCCTTCCCAGTTCAAGCGATTCTCCTGCCTCAGCCTCCCAAGTAGCTGGGATTACAGGCATGCACCACCACACCCAGCTAATTTTTGTATTTTTAGTAGAGATGGAGTTTATGCCATGTTGGCCTTTGCTGGTCTCGAACTCGTGACCTCAGGTGATCCACCCGCCTCGGCCTCCCAAAGTGCTGGGATTACAGGTGTGAGCCGCAGCACCTGGCCCCATTTTGTTTCTTAATCATTTATTCATTCATTCTGTTATGGTGACTCCTACCAGAGGTGAAATAGTAAAGTAATGAGGAGGAAAAAAGTTTACTTTCTAAGGTATATTTTCTGATATTTCTTATTTGTAACATTTGCTTGGGATATGCGGTTAGGTTTTCTATACCACGTTATCACTTATTACCTTGCAGTGAGAACTTAAAAGAAAAATCTAGATATAAGGTGAATAAAAACTTGTTGTATGGGTCCGTTTGTTGTATTGCTTGTACATTGCAAGCATAGACTTTATTCCTGAATAGTGGAAACGTTCTTTGTTTTTTGGTGTGAAATGAGCATAACTTTAATGAAGGTGTTTTAAAGGAACTCATTATTTTTAAAATGGCGTAGGAGAATAATACCTGCTAAATTTAAAACACAACAAAGGGTGTTATTTTAGTGTGCTTTTAAAATCGAATATTAGGTTCCTTGAAATGGAGTCTTGTTGGATTTTTTAGTCATAGCAGTTCTCAGAATAGCAAGCAATTCCATGGAACAGATGATTTCTTAAGAGCCTGATGAGGAAAAAATTAGTACATAATACAGACTGTCATTCTAAGATTCTCTGTGGGCTGTAAGATTTTCTTAAAATCTGGCATATTTGTCCGTGTCAATTTTTTTTTACCAATAAAGCAGGATAAGTCTGAACTTAAATTTCTGACTTAGGCATACTGAAATGAAAACCAACATATAACATTTTTATCTCTGGAGATGAGAGTTTTAAGAAGGAATTAAGAACCAAAATTAATTTGAGGCTAAAAATTTTTTAAGTGTGTTTTTTGTTGGTTTTGTTTTGTTTATCAGTAGCCCAGACATTTAGCAAATCTGTCAAATGAACAGAGACTAGCAGTCCTTCTGGGAGCAGAGTGGACAATAACTCTCCCACCCCCATTTGAAATGTACTACATTGTTAAATGTACATTGTTAAATGTACTACATTGTTAAAGTACAATACTAGTGTGCCAACATAGAATTAAAGAATGGGAAGAGGCCAAGTGTGGTAGCTCACACCTGTAGCTCCAGCTACTTAGGAGGCTAAGGCGGGAGGATCATTTGAGCCCAGGATTTTGAGACTGTAGTAAGCCATACAGTCACCACTGCACTCCAGCCTGGACCACAGAGTGAGACCGTCTCTTTAAAAAAAAAA
>NW_012115043.1:7893010-7900843 GCF_000951035.1 Colobus angolensis palliatus
AAAAAGAATGGGAAGAAAAAGCACCTGACTAGTCCTTGTCATCTAATGTTGTGATTTGAGTTTTCAACTAGATGTCTTTGTTTCTATTTGAAGAAATGTTGTTTCATTTCTCACCCACTTAAATGTACTTGTATTCACAGTATATACTTTTATGGCTTCAAATACCAGATATGTGTATATGCGATTAGTTTACTCGCTATCTTCTCTAGAATGTCTAATGGAAAGTATTCAAAACTAGACACCTGATTCCAGCTTCTTACCCTCAAAACTGCTCCTGTGGTCTTCCTTTCTCAGTAAATGCCAACTACATTTTAAATATATTTGGAATCACCTTTGACTTCTCTCATATTCTCACATCACACATCTGATCTATCAACAAATCCTGTCGATTCTACCTTCAAAATAGATGTGGACTCTCCAGCCACTTGTCATTACCTTCGCTGCTCTTACCTTTTTCTGAGCCATTATCATTTCTCCCTTGTATTGCTGCAATAATTACTTCTGCTGTTGCTGTTCCTATAAGTCAGTTCTCCACTCAGCAGAGTGAGCTTTCAGAAATACAAGTCAGATCATGTCGTATCTCTGTTCAAAGCCTTCTAATGCTGGAGGACTTGTACTGGCCTGCAAGGCCATTGGGATCTGGTCCCCAGCCAGCTCTCTGATGTCTTCTACCCATTCCGTGCATGCACGGTTTACCCCAGCCACACTGGCCTCCTTGAACCCATCCCAGATCCTCTGCACTAGGTTTTTCTGAGGGGACCCATTTTCACATGGCTTCTTCCCCCACTTCATTTAGATCTCTGTTGAAATGTAACCTTATCAGAAACTTTCCCAGACCACCCTATATAAAATAGTAATCCCACATATATAGTAGTGCCTGTTCTCCTTACCCTGCTTTATTTTTCCTCATAGCACTTACCTGTCATATTAATGTTTTCTTTTTAATTTTCTCTCCCGCCCCCCTCCTCCTAAGAATATAAGCTCTGTTAGATCAGGGATTTAGTTTTGTTCACTGCTATATCCGCAGCACTTGGAACAGTAAGTGGGATCTAATGAGGTGCATTTGTTAAGTAACTGCTTAGAAAGATGATAAAATTCAGGTGTTGGATGACTAAAACTATAAAAATTACCTCTGAACTGTTTTCTGAGCCCTTTTAAATGTCAATGCATCATTTTTATTTTCAGATTGGGACAGTGCAACTTTAAGTAATGAGTCACTCTTGGACACTGTGTCTAGATTTGTTCTTGCAGCTCTTCTGAAACACACAAACTTACTTAGTCAAGCATGTGGAGAAAGCCGGCAAGTAACTTAAAACTATCCTCAGACAAATATTTGCTCTCATGATGTTAGAAATTAGGTAACTTTTCTATTTTGGTTCTTCATTTAGATATCAACCTGGTAAACACTTATCAGAAGTGTACCGTTGTGTATACAAAGTTCGAAGTCGTTTACTTGCTTGCAAGAACCTTGAACTTATTCAAACCAGGTCATCATCACGGGACAGATGGGTAAAGTTTGATATCAATTAATTTCTGTATTTTTCTGCAAGCTGTGAGAGCTAGCGCTAAATTGGTTTATGTGAGAAAAAAATATGCCTTTGTCATTGCGTATGTTCAATACATGTTAAGTAGTTCTTTTTCTAGTAGAAAAAAAAAAAGGAAAGGATGTGAGATTTACTTAACCTCACATTTAACAAGTATGATATGGATTCTAAGAAAGTTTAGTTGGCTGCATAAATACTATATGCACAATAACAAATTGAATGATTCAAATCATAGGAATTATTATTCCTCTCTTTGTGCTGATCAGGCCACATTTGAATTACCTTGTTTAATTTGGGGTGCCATAATTTATGAGGGACATTAAGAAATACCTTGGATTGATAAAGTCCAAAAATTATGTCATATAAGGACTAGAAAGTATCAAAAATGTTCAGCTTAGAGAAGTGAAAACCAAGGAGGGGGTTGTGTGTGTGTGTGTGTGTGTGTGTGTGTGTGTGTGTGTGTGTGTGTGACATAATAGCTGCCTTAAAAATACTTAAAGAGCTTCTCTGTAAGAGAGGAAATAAATGTGTTCCTTGTTCCGGAGGACACAACTAGGACCAAAGGGTAGCAATCAAATGGGGAATCATTGTTAGCTGAATATAAGGAAAGTAGGCCTTCTGATGATTAGAGTTGTCTACCATTTGGAAATGAAGATTGAAACTACTTATTTTTTTATTTTATTTTTGAGACAGAGTCTCGTTCTGTCGCCCAGACTGGAATGCAGTGGCACGATCTTGGCTCACTGCAACCTCCACACCCGGGTTCAAGTGATTCTCCTGCCTCAGCCTCCCGAGTAGCTGGGATTACAGGCATACACCGCCACACCCTGCTAATTTTTTGTATTTTTAGTAGACACAGGGTTTCACCGTGTTCACCAGTCTGGTTTTGAACTCCTTAAGTGAGGAGTGTGAACACCTCAAGTGATCCACCCGCCTCGGCCTCCCAAAGTGCTAGGATTATAGGCGTGAGCCACGTCACCCGGCCGAAACTACTTGTTAAGAACAGTCCAGAAGTAATTCTTGCAGCAAAAAGGAGATAATTTATGAAGTGCTTGGTAATCTTGATAACATGATCATAAAATTATAAATGCAAGCCTGGATAATAAAACATCTTGTTAGTGCTTACTTTGAAACTTAACTAATCAAATGCTTTGCACTCCATTATTTATTCCTTAGATTTAAAAAATCAAGCTCTGTCTCTCCATTTGTAGACTTTTGGCATGTACTGACTTAATATTTGTGGATCTGTTTGTTAGTAACCTTGAAAGTCCATGAAATGTATTAATTTGCCATTTGGTTGAGGCTCAGATTTGAAACTCGTATATGGGGATAAATGACGTACTGTGTGAGTCTGACTACTCAGTATCCCCATCTCTGTAAAATTCTTAAGTTATTTAATGGTCATGAGTCACAAGCAACTTTTATGATGGATCTGAGGATGTAATTAAAGTTTTTCATTTGTGCTTTATATTGAATGGTATTTATGACTGAGTGTCTGTTTTAAGGATTCTTTCCTTTGTCTAGATGACTGCTAGGTAGTAACCACTGTGGCGAATAAAATTGACATTGTCCTTAGCAGATTTCAATTTTTTGGTTTGTTCAGGGGCAAAGTTAAAGAAAAAAAATGAAAACCAATACTGTTTTAAATTTAGAGTTATTAAACATGTATGCAGAGTAATAGTAACATAAACAACTTGAAGAGAATGGAATGGAATGGAAATTCTGTGCTTTAATTACCTTTTATGCTTGATATTGTGTTCATCACAACTTACTAAGTTGCAGCTCTGTAGGAATTTATAGCTGAATAGCAATATGGATATGAATAAATTTACAGCATGACATTTTAATCAAAATAATGAGGAAGGAGGAGCATATATGTGTCTGTATATATTTTGTGTACATACATTATTTCTAATCTTTAAGAGAGTATCTTTTGGGTTTTTGTAGTAAAGTTCATTGTTATTACTGATATCAATATTTTCCGTGATAAAAAATTTAAGATTTTTTAAAGTTTTAAAAAGATTTTGGAAAAAATGTATTTAGTGTAGTTTCTGATAATTTCTTTAAGATATCAGAAAACCAGGACTCTGCAGATGTTGATCCTCAGGAGCATTCATTTACTCGAACTATTGATGAAGAAGCTGAAATGGAAGAACAGGCTGAGAGAGACCGGGAAGAGGGACATCCGGAGCCCGAGGATGAAGAGGAGGAACGGGAACATGAAGTGATGACAGCTGGCAGTGAGTATACCCTTCTTACTTTCTAGATACAAACTGGCATGCTTTGTGATAGGGGAACTAACTTGAAAGAGAAAGGCAAACTTTCTCCATAGTTTTTCTAAAAGGACTTTATATTCTGCTGGTAATCTCAATTTGTATTAGCTGACATTTCAGGGGCTCCTACAACTGTGCTAGTACTATTCTGATGCTTTTGGATTACATATTCAGGGCTGAGAAGCTCTGGAAGCAGGAATGTCAGTACCTGCTTCACTGAGCCTCATGCGTAAAATGAAACCCATGAGTCATCGGATAGGGCCATTCAAAATATGTCCTCTGGGGCAACAAGTTGTCCATCAGCCTCGAAGACCTCTGAGCAGTGAGGAAGAGAGCCCCTTTCTCTGCCTGTTGGGAGAGCCATATTGTTTTCCATGTGTGGAACTTTTAAAATTAAAAATTTCACCCACTGACTACACTGCTTTTTCGATAGGGAGCAGGAATATACATGAGACTGCTATTGACTGGGTGAATAAAACTTTTTATACCTTTATGGCTACAGATAGTTTTTAAAGGTAATTATTTATATGTTTAAAGAGAAGTGTCAAAGCTTTTAAAACATTTATTAGTATCTTTTGAGTGATTTGGCTATTTCAAGTTGAAGTGTACATTCAATCTGTACCCTAAAACATTGTGGTCAGCAATGCATTTGGTTTTGAGATTGTCTGTATCTGTGAATTAACTTGGCACTTACTTTATTATCAACTTATTTGTGTTCTGCATACTTCTAAAAATGATTTTTGAGGGGGCTTGAAACAAGACTAAACATGATTTAAACAAAAGGAAAAAGGTCCAAATGGAGTAAAGGGAGTTGGAGATGGGGAAGGAAAATAATTGTATTTTACAAACCTAGGCTGAGGGAACTTTTGCAGTTGAATATAAACTTAGTTTAGAAATTCCTGGAAGCAGACTGAAGGTGAAAATGTAGTAAAGTATAACCCTCAATTATAGTAAAGAATGATAGTCATCTGGGAACTAATACTTTTTAAACTAGCTGTGCTTTTAGAGCATCTGTATATGCTGGGCACTGGTCAAGTTCTTTACATAGATTAGCTCATTATCACAACTGTCTAAAGTTCTAGTATTACCTCATTCTAAAGATGGATGAACTAAGGTTTAAGGATGCGAAATTGTATGACTTGGGCCACAGTTAGGAGCAGCTAGAATTAGATACCAGGTCTGCCCCAAACACCAATGACCATTTTCTTAATCCTTTAATTGATTTCTAGTTCTGGACTCTGAGAGGGCTTATTGCTTTGATTTTTGTGGAAATAAGGGACTTTTAATAGCCTAACAAAAATATTGTCACAATTTTATAAAATATATAGATCAATTTTTAAAGTTTGTACTTCCATATTAACTGCTGAATTTAGTATTTTACCAACCTTTTTGGCCTGGGTTTCCCATTAAGAATACTGTCTTTGGGCCGCGTGCAGTGGCTCACGCCTGTAATCCCAGCACTTTGGGAGGCCGAGGCAGGCGGATCACGAGGTCAGGGGTTCGAGACCAGGCTGGCCAACGTGGTGAAACCCCATCTCTATTAAAGATACAAAAAATTAGCCTGACCTGGTGGCATGCGTCTGTAATACCAGCTACTCAGGAGGCCGAGGCAGGCGGATCACGAGGTCAGGGGTTCGAGACCAGGCTGGCCAACGTGGTGAAACCCCATCTCTATTAAAGATACAAAAAATTAGCCTGACCTGGTGGCACGCGTCTGTAATACCAGCTACTCAGGAGGCTGAGGCAGGAGAATCGCTTGAACTGAACCTGGGGGCGGAGGTTGCAGTGAGCCGAGATTGTGCCACTGTACTCCAGCCTGGGCAACAGAGTGAGACTCCATCTCCAAAAAAAATGAAGAAGAAGAAGAATACTATCTTCACTCTAAATTTGTGCAAAAAGTTTCTAGTGTGAAATATCTACCACTGCATCAGAACCTTGTTAACTCCACTGATGTTTTACATCCAGGGAAAGGCTGGAGTCAGATGGGTATTCCTGGTGATGCCATCTCACTCTGGAGGCAATCTTGTCCCATATATTAAAACTAAATTCTGTTTCAGCAAAGACCTTTAGTGACAGTGCTTATTTAATGTGTTTAAGATACAGCAAAGTGTAGATGTTAGGGATTATATGGACTTTGGAAAGGGAAAGGGAACTTTTTGTTGTAACTAATATAACTTCAATTTTGTCTTTTTTTTTTTTTGAAACGTCAAATTTTTCGTACCAAGCTTGTGAACGTTTTAGAAATAAGCAGTTATTTTTATGTAACCTTGTGCTTCACAGGCTTTTGTGGGGTTCAAAATCAGCTGAAGGGCCTTTAAAACACAGATTGCTGAGCCCCCCTCCTAGAGGTTCTGATTCAGAAGGTCTGGGGTGGGCCTGATAATTTGTATTTCTAACAAGTGCCCAGATGATGTGGGTGCTGCTGATCTGGGACCATACGTTGAAAATAACTGATCTAGTTCATTAATAACGTTTGAAATATGATCACATGTAATTTTTAATGAAAATACGGTATTTTAATATATTTTAAATGTAATTTTAACTAAGTTAACTATGTTGTATATAATGTCTAAAAAATAATTTTTCCCTCTTTCAGTAAGTTTTTGGTCCAAACTTTTTGACTATTTTTATTGTTATTTTCTTTGCTCTTCTCTCCCCATGTGTTAAGACCTTGTTTTTGTGTTGCATGTTACAGAAATCTTTCAGTGTTTCCTCTCAGCCCGTGAAGTAGCTCGTAGCCGAGACCGAGATAGAATGAACAGTGGGGCAGGGTCTGGGGCTCGAGCTGATGATCCACCTCCTCAGTCTCAGCAAGAGCGAAGGGTCAGCACAGACCTTCCTGAGGGTCAGGATGTGTACACTGCTGCATGCAACTCCGTGATCCATCGGTGTGCCCTGTTAATATTAGGAGTAAGTCCTGTGATAGATGAGCTTCAGAAGCGAAGAGAAGAAGGACAGTTGCAGCAACCTTCAACAAGTGCCTCTGAAGGGGGTGGACTTATGACCAGGTGGGACTGACTAGACACTGAAAACATGACCTACTCACTTCCCTGTGTTACTTAATGCACTGAAATGGTTTGTTTCCAAAGTTACAGTGTTCTGATATTAACATAGACATGAAAGAAGAAATGCAAATTGAGTAGGATGAATTTAAAGTAATGTAAATACTGATACTGATTCAGCATGGACTGTAAATTTCTGATTAAATGAGGCACAGGTTTTCATACATACAAACAACAGCAGTGAAAAAGCATGTGAAGTTACTTGCATCTCTCTGTAGTTTAGTGACTTGCAAATTATTTTGAGAAGGGCTTTGTGCTTAGACAAGAGCCAGGATTTCCTATCAACTGACATTACTCCTCACTGTGTGTATATTATCTCTGTGCTCCAATTCCATTCAATTTTATTTTCACTAACAGTCCTATATCAAAAAACTTTTTTTTTTTGTACATGTGAGACAGGAGTGAAAGTCTTACTGCAGAGAGCCGGCTAGTCCATGCAAGTCCAAATTATAGACTGATCAAATCGAGGAGTGAATCTGATTTGTCTCAGCCTGAATCAGATGAAGAGGGTTACACACTGGTAGGTATACCCAGATTCAGTAAAGAAAGATTTTTGTTTTCAAGGTATAGATATGTAAAGCTTTGGTTAGAGTAAGTAATATGTTTGTTTTAGACATATAAAAACTTTCTTCAAAAAGAACTTTAAGAGAAATAGCTATATTGCATAGATGTTTACCACATAGGTGTTAATGGTTTCAATCTCTTGCTCTGACTTCTTTCTAAACTCTAAATTTATATATCTGACTCTTTGATGGACATTCCACCTAAATAAGTCAGGTTACCCCAATCTTAACCTATCTACAAGTGAACTCTGTCCAAACCTGTTTCTCTTCTATCCCCTATTTTATTTTATTTTATTTTATTATTATTTTTTGAGACAGAGTCTCACTCTGTCGCCCAGGCTGGAGTGCGGTGGCCGGATCTCAGCTCACTGCAAGCTCCGCCTCCCGGGTT
>NW_012115043.1:7906354-7911104 GCF_000951035.1 Colobus angolensis palliatus
AAAAAAAAAAAAAAAAAAAAAAAAATTTAGCTGGGTGTTGTGGTGAGCACCTGTCCCAGCTACTCAGGAGGCAGAGGTTATAGTGAGCCGAGATCGCGCCACTGTGCTCCAGCCTGGGTGACATAGTGAGACACTGTCTCAAACAAAAAACACCAGATTGACTTTTGATTATCTTTCCTTATGGAATATTAGAAAGACAGTGTCATAAAAGATGGAAAAGACAAGAACTAGAGAGAAAGCAGATTCCATTTCAGATGAAGGGAGATCTGGGCTAAGCCTTCAACTTCAGAGAGCCTGGGGTGGATGAAGAGGAGCAAGCACTTGGGACAGTTTGGGTTTTCCAGCTGAAATATGTTACCCTTCTATACTATATGAGGTTATTTAAGATATTTTTGATACCTCATTTACTCTGAATTTTTCGTGAATGAAATGCTTTTTTAAAATGTTTGAAGTTAACCACTTTAATGTCAAATCTTTGTTTTAACCTTCTTTCATAAAATGTATTATGTGACGTGTTATCTACTTCTCTGTTTTAGCAGAGAATATACCAACCCTAAGTTTAACTGTTTGACAGGTGTCATTTTTACCAACATTTCTTGCTACACCCTTCTAGTCTATTCCCTAGCTCCCTTGTTTCTCGCAGGATTTGATTTAGCATGTGAAAACAGATACTTTACAAAAGGATAATTTAGATGAATGAATTAGGACTGAAAAAGGCTGAGAGAGGAAAATAAAGCCCTGGGTAAGATATTCTTATCTTGGCTCATATCGTGTGGTGTTCTGCTAGAGGTTGATCACCACGCAGGAAAAGCATAATGAGTTACATAATTCACAGTGTCTAAAAGATAAAAAACAATTGTTCAAGAGAACCAGATATTTCTGGTTCTGAGGCCCTGAGATTGTTTTCTTCCATGAGCCCTCATGGCAAAAGTACTGTGTAATGAAAATGTTTTATTGCCTGACACAGTGATGCCTTGAGGAGCTTTGTGATGACTACTTGGTGTTTTATCCAGCACCAAATGGTCCGAGAATATATAATACTTATTTCTGTTGATATATAGATAGGTGAGTATAAGAAAAAGTGTGTTTATCTGCAACATGGGTACATGTATCATGTGACTAGGTAAAGATTTTCTACAACATTTTTCAAATGAATCTGTTTTGTCACTTTTTTTTTTTTTTTTTTTGAGATGGACTCTTGCTCTGTCACCCAGGCTGGAGTGCAGTGGCGCAGTCTCAGCTCACTGCAACCTCCGCCTCCTGGGTTCACGCCATTCTCCTGCCTCAGCCTCCGGAGTAGCTGGGACTACAGGCGACCGCCACCGCGCCCGGCTAGTTTTTTGTATTTTTTTAGTAGAGATGGAGTTTCACCGTGTTCTCGATCTCCTGACCTTGTGATCCGCCCGTCTCAGCCTCCCAAAGTGCTGGGATTACAGGCTTGAGCCACCGCGCCTGGCCTATCCCCTATTTTAGTCGATGGTACATTAACTATCCAAGCAAGAAACTTGGGATCATCTTTGACTCTTCTTTTTCTTATCTCCTGATCCCTTTGTCTTTCACCCCTTCCCAATCCAGTTAGGTCTTAAAAATTTTACCATTAGTGTGTCTCCAGTGTCTTCTCCTCTCCCTTTCCTTCTGCCACTGCTCTGTTTTAAACTTTCTCTTTTGAGTGGACGTGTGCAGAAGCCTTCAAACTGGTTGCCTCACCTCTTGCCTTGTGCCCACCTTCCACATTTCACTAGACTAGTATA
Source organism: Colobus angolensis palliatus (assembly GCF_000951035.1). Lineage (NCBI taxonomy): Eukaryota > Metazoa > Chordata > Mammalia > Primates > Cercopithecidae > Colobus > Colobus angolensis. The sequence goes on from NW_012115043.1 coordinate 7,908,106, forward strand.
TCTAAAGTACAAATCTGTTTATCCTCCTCTACTTACAATCTTTTAACAGCTCTGTTAACTATCAAAAATGCCTCAGAACTTGAACTGCAGGCATTTAGGGTAAAGATAAATAAGATGCTAATTTATGTAAAAAGGAAGTAAGGTAAAGGTATGCTACAGTGTCACTGGTAAAATATAAAGCAAAAACTATTTAGAAGATTGCTTCTACTTGAGCAATTTTGGACTTGTAGTTAATTGATAGCTAGGTTTTCAATTTGGCTGTTCCTCTGCCTTATGTGTGAATCTATATGTGCTATGACCTCCCTGGGCTTTAGTGTCCTATTGTGTAATACAAAGATGGTAGTGCCTGTTGTGTATATGGTGATGTGTCAGACTTGGCTTCTGGTCCCGATTCTACTGTAAAGAGCTGTGGGATCTTGGTCATATCATGTGACAGCTCATAGAGAAATGCTAGCATTTGAGATGAACTTATCTAGGAGCTCCATGTTTAATTCTGAAATTCCTCTATTGTGTGAACTGAGATAAGGGATATGAAAATATTTTTGAAAAAGTATAAAGTACTACATAAAGAATAAGTTACTGTTTAAAAAAAAGCTTCCATGAAGGATTCCTCATCTAAGGAAAGTTGAACAGTGTCTTTATGTTTCATTGTATCATGACATTTTGTTTATACTTCCTCCTTTTCTCCTTCATCTGCATTAATATCCCTATGCTTCCACTTCACACTTCCAGTCTTATAGTCTAGTGAGATTCCTCTGTGTTCATTTATTTTTCTGTCAATTAATTTTAAAAATCTGATCAGTCTGACTCATTATCTAGTCTCCTAACTCTGTGATAATTTACCTTTTTTTTGAGACAGGATCTTACCGTGTCACTCAGGCTGGAGTACAGTGGTGCGATCATGGCTCACTGCAGCCTCAAACTCTTGAGCTTAAGCAATCCTCCTGCCTCAGCCTCCTGAGTAGCTGAATTACAGGCATGTTCCACCATGTCTGGCTAGTTTTTTGAATTTCTATGTCTTGCTCTATTGCCCGGGCTGGTCTTAAACTCCTGGCCTCAAGTGATCCTCCTGCTTCAGCCTCCCAAAGTGTTGGGATTACAGGGGTGAGCCACTGCACCCAGCTCCCAACCCTGTGATAATTTTAAAACATAGATCATGTCATTTCTCTGCTCAAAGTCCTGCAATGACTTCCCTTTTCTCAGGCTAGAAGCCTAAGTCCTTCCAGGGGTCTGTAAGGCTCTACATGGTCTGGTCCCACTGCCTCTCTGATCTCTTCTGTTATTCTCCTCAATGATTCTCCTTCTGCCACACTGGACTCTTAGCTGTTCCATGAATCTATTACACAAGTTCCCTTTAGGGCCTTAACTGGCTGTTTCTTAGGACTGGAATGGTATTGCCTGCATGGCTAACTCCCTCTCTTTCTTCAAGTCTTCATTCTGATATTACTTTTTTTGTGAAGCCTATGCTGACCACCCTATTTAAAATGGCAGTTTTCCTTCTTTTCCAAATAGTCACTCCCTGTCCCCCTTGCCTTGCTCTGTTTTTTTTCTGGGGCACCGATCACTTAATGTATAATGTAGTTCTTCATTGATCAGTTTGTCTTAGTCTACATTAGAATATAAGCTCTTAAAAGACAGGAATTTTTTGCTGTTTTATTCACTTCTGTATCCCAAGCACCTATAATAGTGCCTGGCCCATGGTAGGTAGTCAGGAATTTTTTTTTTTAATTTATAAATAACTGTCTAATCTATTTTGGCAAAATTTCCACATGTATTTAGTTTTTTCCATTCTTTAATTAAAGCACCCTGTTACCTTTTTATGGAGCAGGTATTTTCAAATTGTTCCCCCTGCTTTTTCCAGTTTTGCTCCTTAGCTACTTCTCTCCAAATTAGAACTCTTGAAAACACACACAACAACAAAACACCTACCTGCTGGTTGTGCTACTTTCCTACTGAAACATCTTGTCTTACTGCAGAGAACCAGCTAGTCCACGCAAGTCCAAATTACAGACCGATCAAATGTAGGAGTGACTGCACTGTCTACTCGGAAATCAAAGATTCTGGGAAGTGTCACCTGCCTGTTTTTGGAACCAGTGTTCTTCTGCAGTGGTGTGCATTTTTGCCATAGTAGTTCATCTTCCAGACCCCAAACATACCTCCTGAGCCTTTGCAAAAGCACTATTTGCCTTAAAAATTCTCCTAGCCTTCCTTGCTGATGTCCTGTCTTTCCCTGAAGGACTGTCTAAAATGTTACCTCTTCCAGAAAGCTTTCCCAGCTACTTTACTCTCCTAATTGTCCCATAACAACTTGTTAGGATCTCTAATAATTCACTGTTTGTCTTATGTTGGATTCATTTATGTATTATTAGTATGTCTTCCCAGTAAACCCACTGAAAAACTAGAATTTTTTGGTTTTTATTTTTCCTAAATGCCCCTGATATCTCCTACACAGTGCTTTACATATTGTAAATGATTGATAACTCATTTCAATTGAAATGAAAATATAAAAAGGAGGATGGGTGAAATTAAAGTGGCATACTTTTGGGGAATCAGCAATGAAATGTGACTTAGAATAGGGTTAAAACTTACTATGGACTTTGACCTATACAAGACATTTAACCTTCCTGAGCTCCAGTTTCTTTATCTTTGAAATGGAGAATAATGCCTGTTGTACTTGCCTCAACTGTGTTGTGAAGAATAAATTTGGTAATACAATTTAAAACATTTGGAAAATTACAAATGGGAACAACAGATCAATGGAGGAGGATTGAGCTTAGATTTAATTGCCAAGATTGTTCATTTAGGTTTTCTGGTTGTTCATTTAGTTTTTAGAAAATTTTTAAAAAGACTAAAAAAAGTCCATTTTTAAAAAAGACTGGGCCAGGCGCAGTGGCTCACGCCTATAACCCCAGCAGTTTGGGAGGCTGAGGTGGGAGGATTGCTTGAGTCCAGGAGTTTGAGCCCAGTAGTTCAAGACCAGCCTGGGAACATGGTGAAAC
>NW_012115043.1:7915489-7917258 GCF_000951035.1 Colobus angolensis palliatus
GTGATCCACCCGCCTTGGCTTTCCAAAGTGCTGGGGTTACAGGTGTGAGCCACCGCTCCCGGCCTTGTTTTGTCACTTCCGAGTCTTACTTCTTTGACACAAACTTTTTGGATTGTATGATAGAGTACAATTGAAATTGCTAATACCATAATGTCAATTCTGTGCATAAGCTTAACTCATATATGATTTGTTTTATGGGCCAAGTAGGCAGTTGTCTACACCCCACCCCCACCCAGATACACAGATAGCACACAGAAATATACTTCCATTGTTCTTGTAAACCTTCACTGATTTATTAAACTGTCTGTAGTTCAATGAATTTGAGATTTGTCTCTTTTTGTAGGTTTTATAAAAAGACATTTAAAAACTTTTCAAATACTACCAGAAGGTTTAGGACTGTTATTTTTCTGTTAGTATGGAGACTGTCAGATTTTCTTCCTCTGAACACCTAGCGAAGGCTAGTGAAAGTTTTGAAAAGAAAGGAGAGTGAAGCTAGAGGAAGGAATAGTAATTTTGGAAAATAGGGCACTACTTCAAGGCTTGAGGCATCCAGAAGGTGTTAATAAGATCATCCTGTGTCTGGAAGATAAAGATTCCAGTGGAAAAAAGGTAACAAAAACTACTGCTCTTCTGCAATGTTAATTAATGTGACTTTTTTGAGTTAGTGTTTCAGTTATATGTGCTTGAGCCTCCTTATAGCTATGTTCAGTGAGTTTTTAGGGACATTTTGTTATTAGTTTGACTTGAATGATGAATAAGTAAGACATTGCTGTAATTACGTAAATTTCTATTCGAATACTCTATTAAATCTTAAAATACTTTTCATGACTAAATTTTACTTATTTACTTTTTACTTTGAATAGAGTGGCAGACGAAATGTTGATTTGGATTTGGCAGCATCTCAAAGAAAGAGAGGTAAGTATAAGTATTAAGAACATAGTAAACATCTTAATGAGACCCTGTCTCAAAAAAAAAAAAAAACATAGTAAATATCTTAAATCAAGTAGCTGTTTTTATATCTGATGTATTTGGATCTGATTGTCTTTGAAATGTAATTGCAAAAAAATTCAGAATCATTTTATCAGAAGAGTTAAAAGGAAGACTATTTTCATTAAAATACACACCCTTTAAAAATCTGGGAATGTTTAGGAGTTAGTGATCAGTTATTTTCTCATTTGTCATGTATTTTGACTTTTTAAAAGTCCTGTAGAATTCTAAAAATAGTACATTCCATTATGGTGGAAAGGGGTTGTTTACATAATTTTCCATGTTTTAGCTCACAGAGTTGCTATAGTTTAAATGGTGTTACAGGGAGAACTTCTTACTCCATATACATGTACACACACTTTCAAATGGAAAGTTTCTATTTTTTTTCCCTCTTGGCCTATTAAGATAAAGCATGTAAGAGATACTTTATCTCTTACATAAAAAACTAAAAAAAAAATTTCATGAGGAACAACTTGGAGTGTCATTGAGAGTTAAGGTCTTTTGTTAATGAATAATATAATTAACTCATGATTGTGTGTACAAATTGAGGAAAAACAAGCAGTTTTAGATAATATAAATCCAAGGATAACTAAAAACTCTCAAGTATATTTCTCTATTAACTGGTACTGCTTTTTTTTTTTTTTTTTTGGAGACGGGATCTTGCTCTGTTGTCCAGGCTGGAGTGCAGTGACACCGTCATAGCTCATTGCAGCCTTGGCCTCCTGGGCTCAAGTAGCTGGGCTTACAGAGCCTCCAGAGTAGTTGGGACTACAGTTGTGCAC
>NW_012115043.1:7917308-7952017 GCF_000951035.1 Colobus angolensis palliatus
TTTTTTTTTTGGAGACGGGATCTTGCTCTGTTGTCCAGGCTGGAGTGTAGTGACACCGTCATAGCTCATTGCAGCCTTGGCCTCCTGGGCTCAAGGGATCATCCTTCCCCAGCCTCCAGAGTAGTTGGGACTACAGTTGTGCACCACAGTGCTCAGCTAGTTTATTATTTTTGTAGAGATAAGGTCTCCCTGTTTGCCCAGGCTGATCTGGAACTCCTGGGCTCAAGCAGTCCTCCCACCTTGGCCTCCCAAGGTGCTGGGATTATTGTATGCTTGAGCCACCATGCCTGCCCTAACTGGTACTTTTGTTTAAAACCATTTATTAAGTGGTTGTGAAAATGTAAAGTGTTAAAAACTGCCACTAGTAGCAGATTTCTGAAAGCCTGTGAAAAATTTTTTTTTCATGATATTAAATCTTTTGTATTTCAGAATGAAACCCTTCTCTTAATAGCTTACTTGGCAGAATGTTAGGTTTCTCGTCCATAGAAAAAAAACTGAGAAATGAAAAGAAATGCACACATAATTTTTTCATTTTCATGTATATAGCTCAAAAGAATAAATGTTGTTACTTAAAATTTGGCAATATTTAATTATTTAATTACAATTAGAATAGAAAGAATGGGCCAGGTGTGGTGGCTCACACCTGTAATCCCAGCACTTTGGAAGGCTAGTCTGGGCAACATAGTGAGACCCCTGTCTCTGCCAAAAAGGAAAAAAAAAAGCTAGGCATTGATGCATGCACCTGTATTTCTAGCTACTCAGGAGGCTGAGGTGGGAAAATCACAGGAGCCCAGGAATTTGAGATGCAGGGTACTGTGATCATGCCACTGCACTCCAGCCTATGTGACAACAGTGAGACCCTGTCTCAAAAAAAAGAATACAGAGAACGATTTCTCTGAAATATTAGGAAGAATAAAGCCAGAGCTTGCTTTTTGAAAAATCTTTTGAGGCTATAACATACCAAAGCTGCTGAGTTTCTTTAAAAAAAAAAAAATTACAGAGTATTTGTGATACCAAAAAAATGAAGTGATGTTTAGTATAATGTGCAATATGCATTTTATTATTTGGTAATTCTTTGAAAATTGGTAGTTCTTTTGACTTAAGAATTAAATTTTTGGAACAGATTACTTTCCTAATTTTGTTTAGCTCAGGTGAATATAGTTGCTAAAAGTTGTATGTTATATTAATAAATGTATATCATTTGGTGCTAGAGAAAAAATGGCTCCAGACTTACAGAGTAGCGTAAGAGATCCAATTTATAGTTTATACTGTATTACTTAAGTTTATATTTATAAGTAATAGTTCATTGGTTAAAATTGTTCTTTTCTCTCAAATCTCTATCATGCTTATGGAACTGTAATTTGAGATTCAGTCTCTTCTTAACCAGGTCAGCGTGTGGCAAAATAATGTCTTTGGAATAAAAGTAGAATCTTCATCTTTGAACTAAGAAAAAACTAATTTGGATGTAAATTACTTAGGCATGGATATAACATATTTAGGAGATTATATTTTCAAAGAGATTTTACAAAAATATTGTATATTTAGTGACTGCCCTTTGACACAGTGGGTTGTTTTTGTTTGTTTTGCTTTTAAATGATAGTAAAATAAATGACTCTGTTTTTTTTTTCTTTTCTATCAATATGGACCAGATGCCTTAAGCCATAATATCTTCATTTAGGCAGTTGAACCTGCCAAGTCTGAGAACTGTTTGGGAGCCATTCAAACTGTTGAGTGTTCTGATTCTGACTTGAGCCATGAAGGACAAAAAAATGTCCAGCCAAGTGAGAATTCTCTTTTTTTTCCTTCCCTTTTTTTTTTTTGAGATAGTGTCTTGCTCTGTCACCCAGGCTGGAGTACAGTGGTGCGATCACAGGTCACTGCAGGCTCAACCTCCCCGGACTCAAGTGACCCTCCCATCTCAGCCTCTCAAGTAGCTGGGAGGGACTACAGGCACATGCCACGATGCCTGGCTAATTTTATTTATTTATTTATTTATTTATTTATTTTATTTTTTTATTTTGTAGAAACGGGGTTTCGTCATGTTGCTCAGGCTGGTCTTGAACTGGGCTCAAGCAATCCGCCCACCTTGGCCTCCCAAAGTGCTGGAAGTACAGAAATGAGCCACCGTGCCTGGCCAAGAATTCTGTGTGCTTGTTTACCCCTTCCAATATTTTGAGGAGGAAATGTAAAATTTTTTCCCTCATAACAGCATTTGCAGTTACTAGTCTCAGTGGTCTTGAATTACTAAAAGTCTGATGAGAGGAAAAGGAGAGAGATAATGATGTTGATTATATCCTGTTTACTGAAGTTAAATGGATGTGTAAATGACAACGGGGGTATACACATTTTCAACTGCTCTTTCCATGCCTGCAAAGGCTCCTCCTTGAGAGGGCCCATTACCTGTAATCTCAGTATTTGACAATGGGGATACTAAGATTCACACTGTTGAACCAAGATTGTGCCTTTTTCTCCCCTCACTTGAGTTAATGTTTCACAATTGGTCTAAGTCCTTGGTCTAAGAAAGTGAATATGTAGGAAGGGGCAGAGAAATGTGGGCAGATACATTTAGTTCAGCCACTGTGCTCAGCTTTTCAGAGGCATCAAAGCTAAATTTTTTTTTTTTTTTGAGACAGTCTCGCTCTGTAGCCCAGGCTGGAGTGCAGTGGCGTCATCTTGGCTTACTGCAGTCTCCTCCCAGGTTCCCATTCAAGCAGTTCTCCTGCCTCAGCCTCCCGAGTAGCTGGGATTACAGGCACGTGCCACTATGCCCAGCTAAGTTTTGTATTTTTAGTAGAGACGAGGTTTCACTATGTTGGCCAGGCTGGTCTTGAACTTCTGGTTCAACTGGTCTTGATCACCCCGCCTTGGTCTCCCGAAGTGCTAGGATTACAGGCGTGAGCCACCGTGCCCGGCCAGCTAAATTTACTTCTAAAAGAGGTGGATGAAACATTTCTTCTGCTTAGCACCTCAGAGGCAATATGAAATTTGTATTTAGTAAACATTTATAAACTACTTACTATATGGGCATTGTTCTAAGCCCTTCACAAATATTATAATAACTCATTTAATTTTCATAACAGCCTGATAAAATTCTTGACAAAACCTGTAAAAATATGTTAGTAATTTGGTACTTTGATAAAACTTAAAAAGATTTGCTGTGGTTGTGCAAAACTAAGCTGATTGTTCACAGAAAGACAGTACCTTTTTGCAGATACTTGATTTTAGTTTTCATATTTAAGCTGAAGATGATACAGTGAAAAGTTGTGGGATATCAAAGCAGCAACTTAAGAAGCAACATCAGAAATCTTATTAGTTAAAATACTGTGTGGTTTGATTTTCACCCCTAGGTCTTTAAATATTTTGTTAGGGTTTTATTGCTAAAATAATACTGGAAACATTTATCAACATGTGTGTTTCATGGTATAACATGTATGGGCGAAATGCTGTTTTGTCTGTGCATTTCAAATTAGATGATATAAAGAAAATTAAATGTAAATGTTTCTCTCCTGTATCAAATTTCTCCTTTTGTTTTCTGATTCTCGTGTGGTAGTGTATTTACTCCTTTTTGGCCAGTTGAGCCCCAGAAAAAAGAAGAGCTTCAAGCAAGTACATGATGGCATGTTTAATTTTTTTCCCCTTTTAGCTTGCCTACATATTTTATGGTTTATAAAGTATGTATTGCAGCTCTGCCATGTTCATTTTGAAAATTCCATTTAAAAACCAAACTTGTAAGGACAAGTAAACAATCTCAAAAATTTTTTGTTGGATTTTGCATTTTCTTTATATAATAGGTGATTATGAAATAATACCAAGATTTGGGCTTAGTCTCAATTGTTATGTAGAAGCTTTTAATACCCCTTTCAGATATAATATTTCCTGTATTCAGATAGTACAGAGCAAACCAAAGTTATCAGATTGTTATACTTTTAAAAAAATTTAAGTTCTTTCATCTCCCATTTCCAAATTATAAGTTTTTGTGTTTCAAGTATTTTTCATGTCAAACTAAATATTTTGTTGGGAATTATTTATCCTGATGCTTCTGTATAGTGTGTTTCCTGTTCTTAATATTTTATTTATACTAAGTTACATTTGGGTTAATTTCATCTGTTAGGGCTCAGCAGACTACAGCTGGGAGGCCAAGACTGGCCTGGCATCTATTTTTGTTTATCAGGTTTTATTGGAACACAGCCACACTCATTTGTTTAAATGGTTGCTTTCATACTACAACAGCAGAGTTGTGTAATTGTAACAGAGACCTTATGGTCTGCAAAGCTAAAAATATTTACTATCTGGCCGTTTACAGAAAAAGTTTGCCGACCCCTGCTTTAAATTGCAGAGGATTTAATTTTGGGCTTCGTCAGCCATTCCATAGAATATTTTGGTTTATATGAAGACAGTTCAATATTGGTAGATTCATGAGTGAACCTTTATATAGGCAGGCAATTGAAATTTCCTTCAGTGATTTATGAGTTGGTTAATAATGAATATGTAAGACTACCTCCCATAAAATTAAGGAATTAATGTCATTATTTGACAAACCAATTTTTTTGTGCCTCTGTTTCCTCAATTGTGAAAATTGGACTAAATAATCCTTAAGGTCTCTTTTTCTTCTGCAGTTCTGATACTAGTTCCTTCCACATTTTGTATTCATTTTGGAAATAATTTATAAGTATTAGTAACTAGAAGAACCTTTTTTTCTGAGATTTTATTATTAAAAATAAAAAACACCCCCCAGAAAACAAGTTCAATGTGAGGAGTCAGAAGCTGTTATTTGTAAGTTAAAGCTAAATACAGATTCTGAATTTGAGGTGCTTTAAGGAAATGAAAAAAGAATGTATGTATTTTTTGCATTAGCTTCCGCTTTATTCTTGAAATATTTTCAACTTAATGCATTATGCATCTGTGATACTATTCTTTGGATTTTCAGTCTTTTCTGTGTTACATGAAAGAATATTCAGCTCTACAATTTTGGGAAATTGTTTGCTAGGTTGTTATTTTTCATGTTCAGCAAGACTGAAAATTAAGGTTTTTTTCTTTGGAGGCAGGGTCTCACCCTGTCACCCAGACTGAAGTGCAGTGGTGAAAATTAAGCCTTTTTTAATCTTAATAATTCTTACTAAAGCACAGAAGTCAGATAAACCATATATTCTTTGCCATTCTACATTATTTTACTAGGATAAATATAAATTATTTCATAGTTACTTTATAATATTAGCTCCCTGTTATGAATTTTGAAGTCCTAGGGTTTGACACCAGTATAGTAATTCAAAAATAAGATTATACATTGAATATTGTGTTAGTTTGTTTTCTCTGTGGGCATTAGTGTTTAAGAGTTATCTTCCCAAATTTTTCTGTCTAGTTATATAACTGATATAATTTGTATCATTCATATTTAATTGGGTACCTTAAGATGCTTTCCTAATTGAGAAGTTTAGTATATTCACATAATAGGATATTATACAGCAATCGAATAAATGAACCATGGTTACACATAGTAATATGGATGAATGTTAACAATATTATATTGAATGAAAAGAGTATGTCCAAAAAGTTGATATAAAATGATACTCTTTTAAAAGTCAACGACAACTAAAACCATTATTCATCTTAGGAATACATTAAAACAATAAAAATAAGGAAATAACAAACCCAGGCTTTAGGATAATAAAACTTTAGGTAGCAAGAGATGGGCTGGAGGAGGAGTAAATAGATAGAAGTTACTGTTAGTTTTCTAGTTCTTGTGTTCACAGATATTTATTATAAATATGTGATTTCAAAATTGGGCCATGCATGGACCAATGATGAGAGGATGTCATGAACAAAAGGATTGTAGTTAATCAAATTCATGTACCTGAGATCAGTTAAATTATAAAGATTTGTAAGAATTTGACATTTATATATTTATTTAAAGCTAATATTGACATATGACTTGGACAGTTGCCCTTGTGTTCAAACATGTTAACATTTTGCTGTCTAACATAAATATTTTAGCTTAAAAAATACCCACTGGCAAATCTAATAGTATTATATTTAGCAACTATTTTGATGCCACTTGATAATTTTATATAGGTATCATTTTACAGTAAATCTCATATATTCTTGTCTGTGAAACTTTGCTTCCTCTATATAGGAGTTTCACAACCTGCAGTAAATATGCACATGACACAGTCAGTGAGAATGTTCCTTATATTAATGAAACCCAAAGGGTGATGTTTGTGTCTCCTTTTTGTGTAAGTTTACTTGCCCTTCTATATTCATTTTTTGGTAATGTTTCATTGCAGATATGTAGAGACTTTGTTCAGTCTTAACTTGCTCTTTGTAATAATAGTGTTGAATTAGATGAAATCTTTGTTTTGAGTAGGTCTTACCAGCAGTGTCTTAAGTGCCTAGTTCCTTTTTGTTCGTAAATGATGATCTGATTTAATACTGCAGAGCATTTTAAGCTAAGCATTTTGAGAACAGCTTCTGCCTTTCTTTTTCTTGTGGCAGCGTGTTGCTAAAGCGCTTACAGAGACACTGGTACATCAAACAGGGCTTTCCCTTTATTTTCTTACATTGCTCTAATTTTTGTTTGTTTGTTGTTTTTACCAAAGCATTTTGCTCAGAATCACTTAATGCATGCGTGTATTCAAACATGAGTATCCATTTTTCACCAGTTGGTTATGGTAGCAGCACTCAGCCTTATCTAGTTTCAGAATGTATACTCCACTTGATTGCTGTTGATATATGTTTATTTTGTTTGTATATAGGTCCTATGCACAGTCAGTTGGAATCCCTGAGTGATTCTTGGGCTCGCCTGAAACATAGCAGAGACTGGTTATGCAACTCCTCCTATTCCTTTGAGTCTGATTTTGATCTTACCAAGTCTTTGGGAGTTCACACTTTGATTGAAAATGTTGTAAGCTTTGTGAGTGGAGATGTGGGGAATGCCCCAGGTTTTAAAGAGCCAGAGGAAAGTATGTCTACAAGTCCCCAGGCCTCCATCATTGCAATGGAACAGCAGCAGTTAAGGGCAGAAGTAAGTCTTTGATATTTACTTCTTATGAGAGCTCTGGAAGCTTAAACTGAACCATTGAATGTATAGTTCTAGGGAAAACTTTTCCTTTTCTTCTATTTCTTGCCTTCACCTTTCCTCTACCTGAGCTTTTAAACATAACTTTCTTAACTAGAACAGCACATTATTTTGTTTGAACTAGACAAAAGTGCATTTTAAAATTGTCATCTCTCAGAACAGTATACTCAGAAGTCTTTACATGTCTCCTAGTAACTAGGGTGAGACTGGTTGATGACAATAGGGCTCATCAGAGCTGTTTTTTTTTTTTTCTTTTTTTTGGAGATGGAGTTTAGCTCTTGTTGCCCAGGCTGTAGTGCAATGGCGAGATCTTGGCTCTCTGGAACCTCTGCCTCCCAGGTTCAAGCGATTCTCTTACCTCAGCCTCCTGAGTAGCAGAGATTATAGGTGTGCGCTACCATGCTTGGCTAATTTTTTTGTATTATTAGTAGAGATAGAGTTTCACCACGATGACCAGACTGGTCTCGATCTTCTGACCTCAGGTGATCCACTTGCCTTGGCCTCCCAAAGTACTGAGATTACAGGCCTCCTGAGCTCCCGCTCCTGGCCCTGAGCCTTCATTTTTGACCCATTTGTCTCAGTTTAAATTAGACACCTGCTTCAGATTAGAACCTCACAGAAATAATTGCTGCAATGAAGACCCACTAATGAATGCTAAAATGAATGAGCAAAACTTGAAAGAGACATAAGATGTTTGCATAGGTATCTCCCCCCAAATATTTATTAATTATTGTGATTTTAACATGTCCCCAATTCTTTCACAGTTCTCCCTGCAGGAAGTGGAGATTAATTCTTTTCTCCTTGAAGGTGGGCTGGACGTAGTGGCTTGCTTCTGACAAATAGACTATGGGAAGGAGATAAAATTGTAACTTTACATTGCAGAAACCTGGCAGGCATCGCCTGAACTAAATTATTAAGATTGGCTGGGCACAATGGCTTACGCCTGTAATCCCAGCACTTTGGGAGGCTGAGGTGGGTGGATCACCTGAGGTCAGGAGTTTGAGACCAGCCTGGTCAACATAGTGAAACCCTGTCTCTACTAAAAGTACAAAAATTAGCTGGGCGTGGTGGCAGACACCTGTAATCCCAGCTACTTGGGAGGCTGAGGTGGGAGAATCACTTGAACCCAGGATTCTGGGTTCAAGGAGGCAGAGGTTGCCGTGAGCCGAGATCATGCCACTGCACTCCAGCCTGGACAACAAGAGTGAAACTCCGTCTCAAAAAAACAAACAAACAAAAAAATCAAGATTTGCATCACCAGTATTGGTGATGGGTACATGTTGAAATCATGTACTCTTGATATAGTGTGATGAGAACACTCTATGTGGTATTCCCCCAAATCCATAATTCCAGTGTAATCATGAGAAAAAAAATCAGACAACCCAAAATTTAGGGACATCTATAAAATACCTGAACAGCTCTTCCAGAGTGTCAAGGTCGTGAAAAATAAGGAAAGACAGAATCTGTCACAGGGTAGGAGAGACTGAAAAGTCATGGCACCTAAATGCAATGCAGTATATAGGATTAGATCCTGGAACAGGAAATGAACATTATGGAAAAACTAAAATCGAAACAAAGTATTTTAACTAATACTATTTTACTTTAGGTTTAGTTAATAGTATTATACCAGTGTTAATGTCTTAGTTTTCATAAATGTACAATGGTTATGTAAGATGTTAACATTAGGGGAAGCTAAAGGAAGAGTATACAAGAACTCTCTGTACCATCTTTACAACTTCTCCGTATATTTAAAATTATTTCAAAATAATGTTTTAGAAGAAGAAGGATAAGCTGATCAGCTACAGTGATGGGGAGGGTCTTCCTAGGGAGAATAGGGGTAGCAGTTCAAGAAAACCACAGAGAAATATTTCAGAAGTATTTCTCATTCCTAGGCTGAAGAGTATTCATTCTATGCAAGCTTAATAAAGAAAGCAATAGCAGTGCTACCTTATAGTTTTGAAACCTTCACGTACATCTCCTTATGAGCTTCACAGTAGCTGTGTGAATAGATTAGATAAGGTATTATTAGTCTTATTTTATATATGAAGAAACAAATTCAGTAAGTTAAGAGACTTTCCCAAGGCCACACAGTAAAAGAGTCTGTCCCTGAAACCATGTCTCCTACATCCAAAGCTACTACTTTTCCTATTGTACTCTAACCTTTTTTATTCTGAAGTATGTTTATAGAATTTTTAGAAATATTTTCATAAAAAGTAATAATAAAATAAATGTGTGTCGTAGAATAGCTTCATATGAAATGTCAGAATTTTCTAAGTGTTAAAAATACTGTCTTTGGCATCCAGAGTTTCTTTGTGTCTGAGTTCAGTGAAGAACTCTAAAATATGTTTTTTTCCTCAAGCTTCGTTTAGAGGCACTTCATCAGATCCTCGTTCTATTGTCTGGGATGGAAGAAAAAGGTAGCATCTCACTGGCAGGAAGCAGGTTGAGTTCAGGCTTCCAGTCATCCACACTACTCACGTCTGTGAGGCTGCAGTTCCTAGCAGGGTGTTTTGGTTTAGGCACTGTTGGACACACAGGATCCAAGGGAGAGAGTGGCCGATTGCATCACTATCAGGTAGGTGACACCTTGCAGTATATACAGATTTTAACTGTCATTTTACAAAGCCACTTTAATAATGTGAAGCTTTTTGGTATTTATAATTCAGTTTAAAAATACAAAGACTTTAAATTTTTTAAGATAGCTCATTGGTTTCATTTCCTAAATATTGCGGTTGAGATTAGGTGAGCCATGGTACTATTGTACTATTGTAGATTATTTGCTGGCTCAGTTTTATTATCCAGTTTGGATGGGAATAGATCCAAATTAGGATAGGGATTGGAGTTTGGGAGGATGGGTTTCAAGAGCCTACGTTTTAGATTTGATCATTTACCTAGTTTGTGTGATTCCTTTGATAACTTAGGGGGAAAAAAGTGTTATCTTTATGTCTTTCATATTTAGGCAGGAAAAACTGCTTTTTGAGGATATAGAAAGATTATACATAAGAAAGATTATATGTGAGGATATAGAAAGACTCGGCTGGGTGCAGTGGCTCACACCTGTAATCCTAGCACTTTGGGAGGCTGAGGTGGTCGGATCACCTGAGGTCAGGAGTTCAGGACCAGCCTGGCCAACATGGTGAAACCTTGTCTCTACTAAAAATGCAAAAAATTAGCTGGGCGTGGTGGCAGGTGCCTGTAATCTGAGCTACTCAGGAGGCTGAGGCAGGGAGAATTGCTTCAACCTGCAAGGTGGAGGTTGCAGTGAGCTGAGATCGTGTCACTACACTCCAGCCTGGGCAACAGAGTGAGACTCCATCTCCAAAAAAAAAAAAAAATTATGCAGAGTCAAGAATTATCAAGCATTTAAAATTAAATTTGGAGGCTGGGCATGGTGGCTCACACCTGTAATCCCAACCCTTTGGGAGGCCGAGCCTGTTGGATTGCTTGAGCTCAGGAGTTTAAGACCAGCCTGGACAATATGGCTAAACCCTGTCTCTACAGAAAATACAAAAAATTAGCCGAGTGTGGTGGTATGTGCCTGTAGTCTCAGCTACTTGGGAGGCTGAGATGGGAGGATTGCTTGAGCCTGGGAGGTGGAAGTTGCAGTGAGCCAGGATTGCACCACTGCACCCCAGCATGGGTGATACAGTGAGACCCTGCCTCAAAAAAGAAAAAAAAAATATTATAAACTTTTATATAGTGGAATATAGTAAATAATTAAATACCATCATAAGGCTCTGGCATAGACTAGAAATAAAATGTTATTACTTCTTTTTGCAAGCAGGTATTATTGTTGCTAATAGAAAAAGTAAATCTTTATGTGTAATTCAGGATGGGATCAGAGCAGCTAAAAGAAATATTCAGATTGAAATCCAGGTAGCTGTGCATAAAATTTATCAACAGTTGTCTGCTACCCTGGAAAGAGCCCTGCAAGCAAACAAGCATCACATTGGTAAGTAAACTGTCCCTGCAAATACGCAGTATAGGTTACATTTTACCCTGAGGTTATGGTACTAGTTACGTTCTATGTTTTGTGTTTAACATTAGTAGATAAACTTATAGGTAAAGAATAAATAATTAAAAATAGTGTTTCATGTTATTATTAATATTTTAGAAAATGATTCATTTTAGTATTTTGTTTACTGAAAGGAAGATTCTTAACTGTCTCTTTGTCTTTTAGAAGCCCAACAACGTCTCCTTCTGGTTACGGTTTTTGCCCTAAGTGTTCATTATCAACCAGTAGATGTTTCTTTGGCAATTTCCACTGGTCTGCTAAACGTATTGTCACAGTTGTGTGGCACAGACACCATGCTAGGACAGCCCCTGCAGTTGTTGCCAAAGACGGGTGTTTCCCAGCTCAGCACAGCTTTGAAAGTGGCCAGTACAAGGTTGCTCCAGATTCTAGCCATCACTACTGGGTAAGTATGGTAGGTGTCTTTGTAGAACTGTATGAGGCCTGGTCTTCCTCCATTTTAGAATCCCCCCTTTCCCTCTATTCTGCTTTATGTGTTTAAGCACAATGTTTGCCCTTCTGTGTTTTTGCCACTTATTTTTTTCTTTTATTTCACATAGGACCTATGCGGATAAACTGAGTCCCAAAGTAGTTCAATCCTTGTTGGATCTACTCTGTAGTCAGTTGAAGAATTTATTGTCCCAAACTGGTGTACTTCATATGGCCTCTTTTGGGGAAGGGGAGCAAGAAGAGGGTGAAGAAGAAGAAAAAAAAGTTGATTCCAGTGGAGAAACTGAGAAGAAAGATTTCAGAGGTAATGTAAGCCTCTTTCTCTGTCTTTACTTACAAGCATTTATTAAATCCCCATTGTGTGCATATGATTAGAATGTAGAGTTACTCTTCCTTATGAACTATGATGGGATTTTTATTTGTTTATTTACAAATCCCTTTTCTCTTCACATATATGTGGTTTAGATGAGCTTCTGACCAAACATCCTCTCCTTAGAGTCTGTTACCCCTGATGTTGTGACCATACTGCCCATTCTCTAGGTTCAACCTTTCCTTGGCTGTCTGGGCTCTGAGACCTAGATTTTAGATGACTGATTTTCCCCAGGTTGTATTTTGCCTAGGGGTAAACTCAGATATTTTCTTATCGTTTGTTCCTGACAAGCCATCTCTAACCTTGATCCTGACAAGCCATCTCTAACCTAAGTCCTGACCTAAATTTTCCCCCAGGCCAGGCGCACTGGCTCATACCCGTAATCCCAACATTTTGGGAGGCCGAGGCGGGTGGATTGCTTGAGCCCAGGAGTTCAAGATCAGCCTGGGCAACATAGTGGAACCCCATCTCTACTAAAAAAAAAAAAATAGCCTGGCATGGTGACCCATGCCTGTAGTGCCAGCTACTCAGGAGGCTAAAGCACGAGAATCGCTTGAACCCAGAAGGTGGAGGTTGCAGTGAGCCGATACCACACCACTGCACTTTAGCCTGGATGACAGAGCGGGACCCTGTCTCAAAAAAAAAAAAAAAAAAATTCCCCCAGGCTGGAGTGCAGTAGTGTGATCTGGGCTCACTGCTGCCTCTGCCTCCCGGATTCAAGCGATTGTCCTGCCTCAGCCACCCGAGTGGCTAGAGCTGCAAGTATGTGCCACCACACCCAGCTAATTTTTGTATTTTTATTAGAGACGGGGTTTTGCTATATTGGCCAGGCTGGCCTTGGACTCCTGACCTCAAGTGATCCGCCGGCTTCGACCTCCCAAAGTGCTGGGATTACAGTTGTGAGCCATTGCGACTGGCCTGATACTTGGGAACTGGATTATAATTAGGAGGAGCTCGACTTCTTCCTAGGCTGTTCTGTTCTCTAGTCACCAATAATTCTTTATTTTACTTAGTCATCATAATCATAGCATATTCATTTTCATTCTACAGAGATGTAAAAGATGTTTCAGGTTTAGGCTTTATTTTCTGATCTTTCTCCATTCTTTTCTTTAAGTTTTCAGAATTCAGTAGCTGACAATCTAAGATTTTGAATTAGATTTGTGCTTACTGTGGTTTCAATGTAAATTATGTGATATAAGACTTTCTTTTTGGCTCTTGGTTGTAACTTAAACTTGTCTCTTCACTGTAGCTGCTCTTAGGAAACAACACGCAGCCGAACTCCATCTAGGGGATTTTTTAGTTTTTCTTCGCAGAGTTGTATCTTCAAAAGCGATTCAGTCAAAAATGGCTTCCCCAAAGTGGACAGAAGTGCTTCTAAATATAGCGTCTCAGAAATGTTCTTCAGGTATATGTCCTTTGCCTTTGTCTTAGAGTGTTTGTAGATATTACTTGTATTTTATTAAGATAATGCCAGACTTTAGCAACACTCTATGAGTAACCTTGATTTGAAGACTTTTCTTTCTTATTTTCTGTGTACCTGTTTGATCAAAAGAAAACTCTAATTTCTGAAGTAAAAATTGGTAGAAAATAAACAATGTAGCTCTGGAGAAGATCATGGAATTTATCTAGAGAACTTCATCCTCTTTGTTCAGATTACAAAACTAAGAGTAAGCAGAGAACATCCTGTTTAATAATGATATTTTAGCACAGATTCTGACCTTGCTTCTTGGATTATCAGGATGCAGATCTGAATTTGTACAGTCTCTCTTAACATGTTGTGGTTTCTTTTGCCTTGATTGTGACTTTTGATTGTTTGATATTTATCACAATTCTGTAGAATAAGCTTAATCCCTGGTCCTTACCCTAAAAGGTCTGTTTACATAGATTACAGTCAGTCCTTTCTTGTTCTCTTTTGCTAAAATTGTGGTAAAATGTACATAACATAAAATTTACCATTTTAATCATTTAAATTTACAATTTAGTGACATTAAGCTTACTCACAATATTACACAACAATCACTGCCATCCATTTCCAGAACTTTTCATAATCTCTAGTCTGTTTTAAGTATGCCAAAACATAATGTAAATCTTCTATGGCACATGGTATTTTGTATGTTTACATGCTCAATATACTTTTTTTCTTAATTAGTATAACTTACAACTGCTCCTTTTTTTTTCCTTTAATAAGGTAAGGCTTATATTAAGTTTTAAGAGGATAAAGAAAAAGCATATTCATTTATTTTCAACTGATCTTATTACAGTTATATGTATTTTTAATTACATATTTATGTATCAATATCCTATTTTCTACCTTGGATTACTTCATTTATTTATTTATTTTTTATTATTTTGAGACAGAGGCTCTCTGTGTCGCCCAGGCTGGCGTGCAGTGGTGTGATCTCAACTCACTGCAACCTCTCACTTCTGGGCTCAAGTGATCCTCCCGCCTCAGCCTCCCAAGTAGCTGGGATCACAGGCGTACACCACCACTCCCAGCTAATTTTTGTATTTTTAGTAAAGGCAGGGTTTCGCCATGTTGGCCAGGCTGGTCTTGAACTCCTGACCTTAAGTGATCTGCCTGCTTCAGCCTCCCAAAGTGCTGGGATTACAGGCATAGGTCACCATGCCCGGCCCTTAGCTTACTTTAGAAAAGTACAGTCTCTTTACTGCCCGTTAACCCTAACAATCCCTGTGAGATAGTCAGTGCATGGACGGGGATAGGCAATGAGAGGGAATAATAATCATGAGCTTTGGAGATTAACAGACCTGTTTAAAACTCTACCTCTATGAGCTTGGGTGGCTTTGGTCAAGTTACATAACTTTTCTGAGCTTCATTTTTCTCCATAGTAAAATGGGGCTGTAGTTCACTTTGTGAAGATTAATAGAGTATATATGTGTGAAAAGGGTAGCATAGCATAGTATCTGGCACAGATACTTTTTTACAATCCTTTTTCCATTATGTATACAGAAAAACTGAGACATAAACATGAATATATATTCATACACATTCATGGGTACAGGATGGATCCAGAATTCTTGTGATGATAATTTGAAATCAAGTTTGTTCCATCCATAAATGTTTAGCAGCCTCAGGAATTTTTTTCCTGGAAGTTCATTTTAACTTTGAATTTAAGTCACATTGATAATAAGAAAATGTCTTTTCCCCTCCAGGTATTCCTCTGGTTGGTAACTTAAGAACAAGGCTCCTTGCACTTCATGTCCTTGAAGCTGTGCTGCCAGCTTGTGAATCTGGTGTAGAAGATGATCAAATGGCCCAGGTTTTTATTTTTAAAGTTATTAGAAGATGTTTTCCGTATTTGCAAAATGATTCACCCAAATCTGTACTTAACAGTCTCTTCAGTTGTAAATGTGTCTTTTATTCAATAGCATAACATTTACTTTTAGGACTGCTTTCTTTATTATTTCACCCCCAAGGAGAGAGCATAAAATAAGTTATGGGGTGTGAGAAGTAGAGGGATAGAGAATACTCTGCAAGGTCAGAAGGAAAGAAAAATCTGGAATTTCTTACTAGGTTTGTACCTCTATAGGAAGAAATATGTGAGAGTGTTTGTCCTAACCAGAGGTCTAAATAGTAAGGCAAAATGGGACCCACTTTCTAATGAGTTAATATTTCTTTTTTTTTTTGAGATGGAGTCTCGCTCTATCGCCCAGCCTGGAGTGGGTGCAGTGTCACGATCTCAGCTCACTGCAGCCTCCGCCTCCTGAGTTCAAGTGATTCTCCTGCCTCAGCCTCCAAGTAGCTGGGACTACAGGCACATGCTACCATGCCAGGCTAATTTTTGTATTTTTAGTAGAGACGGGATTTCACCATGTTGGCCTGGCTGGTCTCAAACTCCCGACCTCAGACGATCCACCCTCCTCAGCCTCCCAGAGTGCTTGGGATTACAGGCGTGAGCCACTGTGCCTGGCTTCTAATGGGTTACTACTTCTGAAAAGTGGTATTTAACTTATAACCACTAAAAGTAGCTGTTGAACACTGGTATAATCAAACTTCGCCTGTGACTTAATATTATGGTTAACATGATACAGCTTTTCGAAAAATACTTAAAGTACTTTTTACAAATTTTATCCTTTTTTCTTCAATAAAACAGATTGTTGAGCGCTTGTTTTCCCTTCTATCCGATTGTATGTGGGAGACACCCATTGCTCAGGCCAAACATGCAATTCAGATAAAGGAAAAAGAACAAGAAATAAAACTACAGGTAATTGGTTTTTCCTAAAAGGTGTTTCTTAACAGCATAAGTGAATATTCTGTCACTTGTCTCTGAATGCCTGTTCCTCTAAGGCACTTTGTTCTATCATTTATTCCATCTCCTCTCTCAGCATTCTGTCTCCCTCTCCACTGATTCCCTCCCTTCAGCTTATAACCATGCTTAACTCATTTCTTCTCTCCTGAATCACATTTTTATCTGTGAAGCCTTCTCTGTCTTCTCCCTTGTCCTGCACTACTAAGCTTCTTAGAAGAGTAATCTGCATGTTTCAGTCACTTTGTTTCAGTCACTTTCTTCTTCTTATCTCTTCAACCCGACCATTTATCTTCTATCAAAATGCAAAATTAAATGACAAAGATAAGTGTTTGTTGCTAAATATAGTGTATCCTGTTTTTTCCACTTCTTACTTTACTTCTGGAAACTCTAGCCTTCTGTTACGTTCAAAATGCCTTCTCCTAGATCTTCTTATATTCTCTGCCAATCCTGATTCCTTTTGAAAGCAACTCTTTTTTGGTGCCACTTTTACCTTACCTTCATCCCAAAATGTTGGTGTTCCACAGAGTTTGATCCTTAGCTTTTCCAGCAGTCTCATCCATACCCAAAGCAGGGGACTAATCAAAGCATGTTGATGCTTTGATTTATGGTTTTAAAAGATCACTCTGCAGTGTCTTCCAAACTTAAATGCTAGCCTGGATGTCTCCCCCTCAAACCCCCCCCTTTTTTTGTTCCATTTCTGATTGAAAGCACCACCATTCACCTAGTTTCCCAAACCCAAATTCCTGGGAATTTTAGATTATCCTAATGTCCCCATGCATGTAGTCACTAGCCTCCATTGATTTATAGCTTGTGAATCCATCTCTCCATTTAACTTAATTTCTATCTTGGTTTTCATGATTCCACACTTTTCCTGGTTCTCCTTCTGCTTTGATAGAATGAGCTGTTCTCATTTTCCTTTATAAGTTCTTCTTCTATTCAATCTAAGTGTTGGATTAATCCCCATTCCTTCTCAAAGAAACCTTCTTTAGACTCATATGCCCATTTCTTATTCAGACTCGTTAATCCCCAGTTCTTCTCAAAGAAATGTTATTCAGACTCATTTAAAACGATTCCCAAGTTTTAAATTCAAGTTCTGGCATTTCTCCTGAATTCTAGACTTATATCCCCATCTTCTACTAGTCTTATCACTTAAATGTCTAACAGGCATCTTATACTCATTATGTCAAAAATGGCGCCCATAGTTTAATCACATTCTGTTTCTTCCCCCAGGCTTTCCCAGCCTGCTAGTGAGTTACTCAAGTGAAAAACCTAGGAGTCATCTTGATTCCTCACCCCCATTTCTCCGTCCATACAATCTGTAGATTCTGTTGGCTTATCTTTAAAATGTAACTTGAATTTGCCTACCTCCTCATCTCTTCTGTCATCACCCTATTCCAAGCCATTATCATCTCTGGCCTGAACTATGCAGTAACCTCCTAACTGTTCTCTCTGCTTCCATTGTTATGCCCTAAAGTCCATTCTCTGCACAGGGTCCAGAATGAACTTTTACAATTGTAAATCAGAGCATGGTGGTCCCCTGCTTAAAATACTCCAATTTTCTCGTCATTCTTGGGATAAAATCTAGGGTTCCTTGTCCTCTACCCTTTGCTCACTATAGTCTAAGCAACTTGCCTTCTTCTTGTATTTCTTGAATACAGTAATCCTGCTCATTCCTTAGGGCTTTAAACTGGCTATTACCTCTAGATATGTTTCTTAGAAATTTCTTGTCATTCAGGTCTCAATTATGTCATCTTCAGAGAGTCCTTCCCTAATCAATCTAGAGAGTTGCCACACACTCTTTGTCATGTCACCTGCTTTAATTTCAACATATCACTTAATCTTTGTATTATCTTATTTATTTTTTTTCTCTCTCTCTTCCAAAATAAGTTCTATGAGAGCAGAGACCTAATACCCTGCTGAATATGGAGGACCTGATAGGATACCTGGCAGAGAATAGATGCTTAATAAATGCACATTGAATGAATGAATTCAGGCCCTCACAATTTTTTTTTTTTTTTTTTTTTTGAGACAGAATCTTGCTCTGTCACCCAGGCTGGAGTGCAGTGGCACGATCTCGGCTCACTGCAACCTCTGCCTTCTGGGTTCAAGTGATTCTTCTGTCTCAGCCTCCTAAGTAGCTAGGATTACAGGTACCCGCCACCACACCTGACTAATTTTTGTATATTTAGTAGAGACAGGGTTTCACCTTATTGGCCAGACTGATCTCAAACTCCTGACCTTGTGCTCTTCCCACTTTGGCCTCTCAAAAGTGCTGGGATTACAGGCGTGAGCCACCACACCCGGCCTCCTCATTATTTTTTACCTAAACTTGCAGCTGATTAGTCAGTCTCTCTGCCTTCATCCTATATACCCTTGGTAAAATGATGTTTATAAAGCACAGATGTGATCAGAGATCTGCTGTATACATCATTCTGTGTGGGCTTCCCTAATGTCAGTAGAGTAAAATTCAAACAATAGGACACACAAGGTTTTCCATGATTTGATTTCTTCTCTCTCTGGACTTGTTTTCTGCCAGTTTCATCTTCCAGTCTTTACATACTGCTTGTCTTTAAATCACTGAGCTCTGTTGCACCTCTCTGCCTTGGCACATGCTGTACACACTGCCTCTTAAAATGCCTCTCTCCTTTGACCAGCTGCTTACTGCCTTATCATTCAGGACTCAACTTAGAAGTCACCTCCTTTTGAACATGACCTTGTCCTTCTCAAGCATGGTTAGACACACTTTTATGTTTCTACTATACCTATTATGTAATTTTGGTTTTTCTCCCACTGTAATACTAGCATTATGTATTTGTCTTCTGTCCACTAATGACGAGAAGAGACCATGCCCTATTTATCATTGTGTTCCTGTAGGCCTGCACAGCAACTGATTCATAGTAGATACATAATAAATATTTGTGGAATAAAACCAAGGAGCCTCAGAATGTATCTTACCTGAGATGTGGGTTACTCCAAAATACTGACCCAGCTTCTTTTCTGATAGAAGCAGGGCGAGTTGGAAGAAGAAGATGAGAATCTTCCTATCCAAGAAGTATCCTTTGACCCAGAGAAAGCTCAGTGTTGCCTAGTGGAGAACGGACAGATTTTAACTCATGGCAGTGGAGGGAAAGGATATGGATTGGCATCTACAGGAGTAACTTCTGGGTGCTATCAGTGGAAGGTATGTAGAAAATCTAAGTAGTTTTTAGCATTTTGTCTTTTAGTCCTTTTTTTCCCCCAGGTTCTTATAATAAATGTGTAGAAAGACTGAAAAAAAAATCATGATATGTAAATGTTCTATTATTATGTAAGATAATATAAATGGAAACCAAGTGAAGGATATAGAGGAGCTCTGTGCTACCTTCTTAACCCTTATAATTCTAAAGTTATCTCAAAAATTTTTTTAATGGATGTTTAAAATCATGCTATAGCCCTCCCATAAGGAGTCACACAGAAAACATTTTCCTCTAGCAATGAAAATGAAGCAACGTGTGTGATGTTTTTGTCTAGGAAAGCCCATTAGAGATTCAGTGCCCACAGGTTTTATAGGGAACTGTTCATATTGGTACCCTCTGCCTGACATGTACTAAAATTTTAGATTCCCAGAAGGAAAGCTAGTATTTAGCATAAACCATATTGTTCGTACAATCTAGATACAATAAGCCAGCCTATATCAGTTGGGTAAAATTTTTATCAGTATAGGGGACTGTTTACCAGTCAAGTTCTCCCATGCCAGCCAAGGGCCAACATTGCAAGCAGGCATTTCTAAGGATAGTAGTCTGTGTTGTGTTAACTCCTCCTTTTGCACAGTCTACTCCTTTATCTCTTGGGCATGGTGTATATACAGTAAAACTATCAATAGGACCCCATGCAGCGGGATAAGATAGACCAGTAATATTGACTTCACTTGTGCCTTTTGGGGGTCCTAGACTTAGCCAGTTACAACAGATCTCATTAACCAACAGGTCTATCTGAAAAAGCCATGTGGCTTCATTCTTAAGCTTTTGTCTTAACTTTTAAAATGTAGATTAGGCATAATTTTATCACAGGACAACTCTGGCCAGTCCGGGACTGAGATATTATCATGATAAGGTGCACACACAAGAAATATAATCCCTTAGGGCATATCTGTTGCCCTTGGAAACAAAGAGTTTATAATTATTAGGGCATCTCTAATCAGAACATATAATAGGCAGCACAGGTTAACATGACACCAATGTCACCTGCCCCCATGGGGCCTTCCACTCTGTGCTCCCAGTTCAGTCTGCATAATTAAGTTGAGTCTTGGTTTCAGAGAGAGCGTCTGAAAGCATTCGGTTTTAAAGGATTTTGTTTTCTGTGACATCATTCCTATCTCAAGAGTGTGGATGACATCTCGAGGTGTTCTGTGGAAATTGCAGGAACTGGAGCCACCCACTGTTGTCTTTTGACAGACTTGACAAATTTGATGAGAGGCTCAGCAGTCAGTTTGAATTTAAAGTGCTCACAGCAGCTTTCAAGACAAAATAGTTTTGTTTTCTTTTGTTTGTTTTTGTTGAGACAAAGTCTTGCTCTGTCGTCCAGGCTGGAGTGCAGTGATGGTCTGATCTTGGCTCACTGTAACCTCCGCCTCCCGGGTTCAAGCGATTCTCCTGCCTCAGCCTCCCAAGTAGCTGGGACTGCAGGCACCTGCCACCACGCCTGGCTAATTTTTTGTATTTTTAGTACAGACAAGGTTTTGCCATGTTGGCCAGGCTGATCTCAAACTCCTGACCTTGGCTTCCGAAAGTGCTGAGATTACAGATGTGAGCCACCACACCTGGCCCAATAGATTTTTTCCCCCCTAGAAGATAGAGAACTTTTAGGAACAGTTCTGAAAAACAGATCATTAATGCCCTCCCCACTCCTCCATATTTTCCCAAGTCTTGAGTTTTTGTTTTTTCTCTGTATGAAATTGAGTGTCCCATTTAGTAATTCCAACTGTAAATTTTTTAATTTTTAAAAATCATTTTTTATTTTTATTTAGACCTTTTGTCCAGAAGGATTGGATGCAAGAAGAGTTTTCATACAAAAATATTTGCATATACAACTTAACCAAAAAGGTTAGGAATTGGCCAAGACAAAATTTCAGTTACAGTTTATTTTTTTCAAAATAGGTTTATAAAATCTTCTGCGTCTTTCATCCTAATCATTTATCCAGTGAGCAGTCTGGAAAAGATGAGTTTCTTTCTGGAAACAGTTTCATTTAATAAACTGCCTTATTGGTATGTGTTATCAGGAGAAAGGTGAGGGATGCAGAGTCAAATGATCAGTCCCTTGTTGCAAACTGCAACTATTCTAGAAAGCTTAACATGTTGGGATGTCACCTAGTGGGTGTTGAAAGTACAGTCTCTTAAAGAGTGGATGGAAGTATATTGCTCCCAGAAATCAAGCTCTTTTCACGGGTACCTGCAAGAGACCTGGACAGTCCAGCCAGTATCCAAGATGTTTTTCAGACTTTGTGACCCCACAGAGGGGGAGTGTTCCAAATCCACAACAGTCCCAGATTTTGAGTTTTGTTCATTCAGCTCGTGCCTGCTTTTAGCTGAGCACAACTCACTTTGGGTTGAAATAACCTAGAGCACACAGTGTCAGGTTTTAGCTTAGAGTCAGGTCCTGGCAATTAGAATGTGTGAGTTCAGGATTCCAAGCTGTGAGCTTTTTGGGGCAGCAGTTAAATCTAGACGGAGCCAGTTATGGGGGCATGTGCCTGTAGTACCGGTACTTGGAAGGCAGAGGCTAGAGGATTGCTTGAGCCCAGGAGTTTGAAGCCACCGTGAGCTCTTGTTTACACCACTGCATGCCAGCCTGGGTAACAGAAGGAGACCCCATCTCTTAAAAACAAAAACAAACCCTGGATGGTGTAGGACCTGACAATAGTGTTTTAAGTTCAGTCTTGAAAACAAGGCTCTTCTAAGCTCTATTTGCTTGTCAATCTTGGAGTCCAAATTGACTCACTCAAAAATGTGTACTTAGGCTAGAAAGTCATCAGCCTGTACGTGTTAGACGTATGATTTTATAAGAACTCCTTAGCCACTGAATGTTTTTTAAAACTAAAAGCACATCTCTATATCTCCATCTACAGCTTGCCTCTCTTTTATTTTATCTCCTTTTTCCCAGAGGCTCCAATAGGAAAAAATCATAGCAAAAACCCACCAGTTACAGACACTTGTTTTGTTTCTAAAATAGAGTTTAAATTTCCAATCCACCCACCAGTGACAAAACAAGTAAGTTGTGTTCCACTAATATGTTTTTCCTTTGGAGCTTTCTCTGATCAGGATGATACTTTAGCATTTATGAAGTTACAAGTTTGTAACATTTTGCATCTTAATTTTTTTTTTTTTTTCTGAGACAGAGTCTAGCTCTGTCACCCAGGCTGGAGTGTAGTGGCACAAGCTCAGCTCCCTGCAACCTCCACCTCCCAGTTTCAAGGGATTCTCCTGCCTCAGCCTCCCGAATAGGTGAGACTGGAGGCCCGTATCACCATGCCTTGCTAATTTTTGTGTTTTTAGTAGAGATAAGGTTTTACCATGTTGGCCAGGCTGGACTCGAACTCCTGACCTCAAGTGATCCGCCCGCCTTTGCCTCCCAAAGTGCTGAGATAACAGGCGTGAGCCACTGCGCCCAGCCTTTGCATCTTTTTTTTAAAATCATACTTCCAGATGTAGTTGCCACAAAACAAAGCTGTTTTTAAAAGTTTTCTTCCTCTCTTCTCACATCTTAAGTTTACTCAAACCTCTAGCAATCAATTTAGCATTTACAAGGTCCATTGTGGCAGGGGGAGAACCTGCTGTAGCAATAGCAGCAGCCCAGCTTAAGAAAATAGCTGGAGTAGTTCCTTTCTATTCTTGTTTGTTTGTTTGTTTGTTTATATTTTGTAGAGATGGGGTTCTTGCTGTCTTGCCCAAGGTAGTCTCAAACTCCTGGCCTCAAGTAGTCCTCCCTTCTTAGCCTCCCAAAGTGCTAAGATTGCAGGTGTGAGCCACTACACCCACACTCAAAGCTATCAGGGATTTTTGAACCCTTTCCCCTCCCACTGGAGGAGAGAGCAACTACAAGCTAATTTTTCTACTCTGGTTCATCTAAAGCCCACTTGTGAGAATATTTGGGCCCTTTCTCTTCAGGAAAGAAGTTGTTCCTGGAAGAAAGAACAGCATAGTTTTTACCTAAGCTGCTCTTTTTTCCTAACTTTAGCTAGCAAGGCCAAGAGCATCCGGGGTAGCAAACCAACTCTCTTGTGGTTGGATTTATCTTAAAAATTGATAGGTAACTTTTCCCCTTCACAACAGATAGCAGCTCACCTTCTGTTTCACACTATGTGTAACTCCATAGCCACCTAGGCACCAGAGTTTTATCTTTTCCTTTCATCTCTTTCTTTTTCCCCAGCAATATTTAACTATATTCTAATGCATCAGGGTTGTTGTAGTGAATCTCATTGCTGCCACTGCTAAGTCATGAGTCCCCAAGACCACCCTCACATTCAGAGATTCACTAGAAGGACTCATCAGACTCCACATGTTGATACATTCATGATGGAGACTTACTATAATGCTGCAGTAAGGATATACCCAGATAATAACGGAAGG
The DNA here is from genome assembly GCF_000951035.1 of Colobus angolensis palliatus. Taxonomy (NCBI): domain Eukaryota; kingdom Metazoa; phylum Chordata; class Mammalia; order Primates; family Cercopithecidae; genus Colobus; species Colobus angolensis. Next base: position 7,941,085 of record NW_012115043.1, read on the forward strand.
ACACAGGTGAGGTATAGAAGAATTCATGTATAGATTTCCTTCTGTTCTCTCCCTCCCATGAGCACAAGTGCACAAGCTTTCCCCAGCAAGAAAAATAACATGTGTATGATGTTTCTAGAGAACCCCATTAGAGATTGAGAACCCAAGGTTTTTAATGGGGTCTGGTCACGTAGACACCTTCAACCTGACATGTACCAAAATTTCATACTCCCAAAAGGAGAGCAAGTATTCAGCATAGACCACATTGTTTGTTTAAATGTTCTAGGTCAGTGAGTCATGTTTGTCACTTAGGGGAAGTTTTTTGATTTTGTTTTTTCTTTAAATCAGTGTAAGAAAATTTACTAGTCAAATTCCCAGATACTAGCCAAAGACCAGTGTTGCAAGCATGCCTTTTTGAAAATAGTAGTAGTCACACTAGGTTTAGTGGCTGATGCCTGTAAACCCAACACTTTGGGAGGCCGAGGTGGGAGGATTGCTTGAGGCCAGGAGTTCAAGACCAGACTGTGTAACAAGACCTCATCTTTACAAAAAATAACTAGCCAGGCATGATGGTGTACACCTGTAGTCCTAGTTACTCAGGAGACTGAGGCAGGAGAATTGCTTGAGTCCAGGAATTTGAAGCTTCAGTGAGCCATGATCATGCTACTGTACTCCACCCTGGGAAACAGAGTGAGATCCCATCTCTTTAGAAAATTAAAAACAAAACAAAACACCTAGTTTCAGGCTTGCCATGTTAACTCTTTTTCTAAACCAAAGTATATGCAAGAGAGTAGTTAAAATCTATATGTAAAGAGTTAAAATTTTTCATTAATTTCTGGACTAAACATACTTCCTCAGCTTCATTATTAAGCTGTAGGTTAGAATTGCTTATTTTAAATACTATAGATATTCAAAGGTTATTCTAAATATTCTGCAAGATAAAGAATAAGTTTGTTTTAAAATCTTTCTTTTTTTTTTTGAGACGGAGTCTTGCTCTGTTGCCCGAGCTGGAGTGCAGTGCAGTGGCCGGATCTCAGCTCACTGCAAGCTCCGCCTCCCGGATTTATGCCATTCTCCTGCCTCAGCCTCCGGAGTAGCTGGGACTACAGGCGCCCGCCACCTCGCCCAGCTAGTTTTTTGTATTTTTAGTAGAGATGGGGTTTCACCGTGTTAGCCAGGATGGTCTCGATCTCCTGACCTCGTGATCCACCCGTCTCGGCCTCCCAAAGTGCTGGGATTACAGGCTTGAGCCACCGCGCCCGGCTAAAATCTTTCTAAATTGATGCGATTATTTTCATGTTATTTTCACTTATGCTGAAAAGAACATGTTTCCATAAATGCATTAGTATTATTTATAAGCATATTCTCAGTATTGGTTAATGCAGTTAATAGTATATAAATATATTTTTTGAGTATTAATGAATATCCCACTTTTATTTTAGTTTTATATTGTGAAGGAAAACAGAGGGAATGAAGGCACGTGTGTTGGAGTTTCTCGCTGGCCAGTACATGACTTTAACCACCGCACTACCTCGGATATGTGGCTCTATAGGGCCTACAGTGGTAACCTCTATCACAATGGAGAACAGACTCTCACATTGTCCAGCTTTACTCAAGGAGATTTCATTACTTGTGTGTTAGACATGGAAGCCAGGACCATTTCTTTTGGGAAAAATGGAGAGGTACCGACACCCATTCACAAGCATTACATTTTCTTGTTTCTATTTATAGTCAACTTGGTTATTTAAGTGCCATTTATTCAGTTTATAGATTATCTACTCGTCTCTCCTTTCTCTCTAATACTTTCTGGTTGTTAAAACATTTATTAACAATAAACAGGAAGATAGTCAAACGCCAATAAGATTTTTGAAACAGATGAACACATTATGATAACTTATTATATGTAGAATTTTCTTGGTTAGCAAGATTAATTGAGAATTTGATCTGGTAACTTCTGTCTCGTAAAAGCTTTCAGTTCTAATGTGGTTAGATATTATCAATTTAAAAAATTTCTGTTTCCTTTTTCTTTTCCTCACCACTGCCACACTGTAGGAACCCAAATTAGCTTTTGAAGATGTGGATGCAGCAGAGTTGTACCCATGTGTGATGTTCTATAGTAGCAATCCAGGGGAAAAGGTAATGAAGTCTCAAACCTTTATTTAAGAATATTTGTTACTTTATTGTTTAGCATCAGATGGATGTTTATAAATATAATAAGCTGTTTCTTCTGCCATTAAAAGTACCTGACTTAGGTAATCCATTCTTCTAGAAGAAGGTTACTTTCAGAAATTGACTTTATGATGTATTAATATTAAGACACTATTTCATGTTCTGGCAATTTGAATACAGTGAGTCAACTTTCAAACATATGTACAGTCACAAGAACTATAGGAACTAGTTTAGGGATAATCTAATTCATTGGCAATTATGGATATGAGAGAGAAATCCAGACATAATCTTAAATGTAATAAGATGCTATCAGCTGAATAATAGAAGTTTTAGTCATAATGAGGAAACTACCTTTCATGCAGCTGGGGGAATTTTCAGGTGTTGTAGATGGTGTGAATTTGAACTTCATGACAACAGTATTAATAGGATACCCTCCATTGTAAACTTTCTTTTTCACCTCATCTAAAACCCAGGCAGAGAAAAACTTTGTGATCTCCCTGTGCTGGTGGGTGGATTTTTTTCCCCCTACTCCATCCTTTCACTTGCGAATGCATAGTACAGCTTAAGTCAAGTCTCGAGAATTTCTAACCATTATGTAGTAGAAAGCTTTCAAGTTATATCATGTGTAATATTTCCATAATGAAATTGCTGGACCTGGTAAATTCTAACAAACAAAATTCCCTTTTCTGTGTTTTTAAAAATACATATTTTTAATGTCAAGTAATTATAATTTAAGGCTAGCTGGGAACTGTTTCTTGGACAGCTAGGCAACCAAAACTGAACTGGAGATGAAGTAAAGATGCAGCCCAGTGCCTGATATCATCCCTTGCCCTATGTAGGTTTGCAGCCCAAAGTAGTTTCTGTCATGTTCTGGTTCAAATTTTCATGTTATTTTCACTTATGCTGAAAAGAACATGTTTCTTTAAATGCATTAGTATTATTTATAAACATATTCTCAGTATTGGTTAATGCAATTAACCAATGATGGCCTGGTGCTTTCTGCCATCTGTGAACCTTGAAGAGATTCATTCAGCCTTAGACTATGTATCAATCAATTTATTCTGTCTAGAAGGCATTTTTGATAAATTTTAGAACCTTTGAGAAACACAATACTAATAGTCGTTAACTTTTTTTTTTAACATTTACAGTGTGACTGGCACTGTACTAATAAGCACTTTATGTGCATAATCTCATTTAATCTTTAACTGTAGGAGACAGATGCTATTATTAGTGTCAGTTTTTAAATGAAAAGCTAAGACTTAGAATGATTAAATAATTTCCTAAGATTATACAAAGTTATTACTTGAAGCCAAGTTTTGCTGCTCTTTTAACTTCTGTGTCTTACTTGCAATGTGTATCCAGATTGTGACTATTCCAAATGTTCAGATGTATGATTTTACTTTTGCACCCCTTGAACAATGTAAAATGTCCGGGATTCATTATTCTAGAGTCTTGCAGATGAGAAAGAGTATATCCTTAAGGCTTATTTTAGACTAAATTGAGTCAGTCACATAAGGCTTGGTCTCTATATTCATCTTTCAAATTGTCCTAGCATCTCTGGAATTCGTGAGTTACAGGAAATTTAAACAGGGCAGCTTATTCCAGTGGACCATACTACTACTAACTTCAGTGTATCTGTAACATTTCCTTACTCTTTGGGGGTGAGTTGGTATATAATTCACAAGTATGAAGAGACCCAAATACTAGTTCAACATGGGATTCTACATGTTAGAATTTATAGTGTCTAAGAAGAACTATTAATAGCATATGTTTTCCACCCTCTTTACTTTTATATAGGTGAAAATTTGTGATATGCAGATGCGTGGCACACCCCGAGACTTACTTCCAGGAGACCCTATTTGTAGTCCAGTAGCAGCAGTGCTGGCTGAGGCCACTATTCAACTTATCCGTATCCTTCACCGAACAGACCGTTGGACTTACTGCATTAACAAAAAAATGATGGAAAGGCTGCACAAAATTAAGATATGTATTAAAGAGTCAGGTCAGAAGCTAAAGAAAAGCCGCTCGGTTCAGAGCCGAGAGGAAAATGAAATGAGAGAGGAGAAGGAGAGCAAAGAGGAAGAGAAAGGTAAACATACTAGGCATGGCCTCGCTGACCTCTCAGAGCTGCAGCTGAGGACTCTTTGCATAGAGGTGTGGCCTGTGCTGGCTGTGATAGGAGGAGTTGATGCTGGTCTTAGAGTTGGAGGTCGGTGTGTTCACAAGCAAACTGGGCGCCATGCCACGCTGCTGGGAGTGGTCAAAGAGGGCAGCACGTCTGCCAAGGTCCAATGGGATGAAGCAGAAATTACTATCAGGTATGATCTGTTGAGTTACACTTTTAGCAAACGAGTATATAATGGTGAAATAGACCATTGCCTGTCGACAGTGAGTAATTACGTATTTTAGGTGAGCTGCCAGTTAACTTTTAAAAATATTTCTCGTGCAACTAGGTGTTCGTACTGTAATCTCTTAAAGGAGAATTTCCTAAACTCATGTTCTTTGAAATACTAGTGGGTTTTAAAAATACATAGTCGTTTTGTTTTGTTTTGTTTTGGGGAAAAAATGGTAAGCTCATTAGTTTATATGTTTAAGTGGGATTCTTCTTCCAATTTTTCATTTGGCTTTTTGCATTTTGATCATTTCCGTTACACACTGGCATAGTAAAAAGCCAGCCAGCTAATCTGTTCATTGCATTTTGTGATTGCAAGGCTCTGAATATTGGATATGAATGTTTGATGGACTGAAATTAGGCTTTGCATTATCAGTAATTTTAAGTATTCTTCCTTTTTATAAAACCACTTACTTCTGTCCTCTTAATGTAAACATTTTGAATAGATGTGAAAATTACATTTACTTGACTCAAACAGGGTATTTAAAAGCATTTAGGTGTGTATGCATTCAGAGAGGATTTGTGCAAAGTACAAATTTCCTATGTTTACAAGGAAATGCAGGGTGAGCATCCCAAATCCAAAAATTCGAAATCCAAAATGCTCCAGTGGGTATTTCCATTGAGCATCATGTTGGTGCTCAGAAAGTTTCGGGTTTTCACTCGAAGGAGATGCTCATTGAAGCATTTCAGATTTTGGATTTTTGGATTTGGGATGCTCAGCTGGTAAGTACAATGTAAATATTCCAAAATTTGGGGAAAAAATTCTGAAATCCAAAACACTTCTGATCCCATGCATTTTGGATAACGGATACTCATCTTGTCAAGTATCTTCTTTGATAAGGAGACTCATTTATCTAATGATTCTACATAATTATATCATTTGAAAATATGGATTTACTGGTGATATTATATAACTGTTCATTATACTGCCCAGTGTGATTCCTGTAAAGTTGCATGTTGATATGACATAGAACAATATCTTTTTAAATTTTAGTTTATTTTATTATTTGTTTTTTTGAGATGGAGTCTCGCTCTGTTGCCCAGGCTGGAGGGCAATGGCACGATCTTGGCTCAGTGCTACTTCCGCCTCCCGGGTTCAAGCAATCCTCCCACCTCAGTCTTCCGAGTAGCTGGGATTACAGGCACCCACCATCATGCCCAGCTAATTTTTGTATTTTTGTAGAGATGGAGTTTCACCATGTTGCCCAGGTTGGTCTTGAACTCCTGACCTCAAGTGATCCGCCTGCCCCGGCCTACCAAAGTGCTGAGATTATAGGCATGAACTACTGAGCCTGGCCAGAACAATATCTAAAATAGTGGTTCTTTGTGGTTTGGGAGTGGTACTGTTTCAGAATTTAGTGAACGCTATGGATCATCTTAGCCAAAAAATACATATAGGCCGGGTGCGGTGGCTCAAGCCTGTAATCCCAGCACTTTGGGAGGCCGAGACGGGCGGATCACGAGGTCAGGAGATCGAGACCATCCTGGCTAACACGGTGAAGCCCTGTCTCTACTAAAAATACAAAAAACTAGCCGGGCGAGGTGGCCGGCGCCTGTAGTCCCAGCTACTCCGGAGGCTGAGGCAGGAGAATGGCATAAACCCGGGAGGCGGAGCTTGCAGTGAGCTGAGATCCGGCCACCGCACTCCAGCCCGGGTGACAGAGCAAGACTCCGCCTCAAAAAAAAAAAAAAAAAATACATATACATAAACTTTACACACAGTTTCAGGGGTTAATGGACTCTACCTTCCTCTCCATTCTACCAAGCTAAGAAACCAGTGACAACTTTACAGAGTGACATAGAAGTGTCTGCCTTTCCTCTCATTCTTTGCCTTGTTTCAGAGAGGATTTATGATGCCTTGTTAAGATGCATACAGTAGGCGGGGCTTGGTGGCTCACACCTGTAATCCCAGCACTTTGGGAGGCAGAGGCAGGTGGATCACCTGAGGTCAGGAGTTTGAGATCAGCCTGGCCAATGTGTCGAAACCTTCTTTCTGCTAAAAATACAGAAAATTAGCCAGGCCTGGTGGCGCGTGCTTGTACTCCCAGCTACTCAGGAAGCTGAGGCAGGAGAATCTCTTGAACTCAGTAGACAGAGGTTGCAGTGAGCTGAGATCATGCCACTGCACTCCAGCCTGGGTGACAGAACGAGACTCCGTCTCCAAAAAAAAAAAAAAACAGATGCATACAATATAGCAAAATAAGTAAATTAATAAAACAAGAAAAATGAGCCTAGAGGAAAATATGATTAGGAAGGTAATATAGAACCAAGATTTTAGGTTAGAACAACAAAACTTTATACTAGCAAAAGCTTTTTATTACATTTTGTATAATTATATCATTCTTAAACTTCAGGAAATTCTTGCCAATATCAGGAAATATGTAATTATATTTTGGCTTAAACTATAGAGGCATTAATCGAGACTACAAAGTAAACTTTTTTATGAAATGAAGTCCTCTCTGAAATAAGTTACAAATAACCACTTATAAACTAGATTTATTATACAAATTTTCTGAATAGCTTACATCAAATTCTATCTGACAAACCTCCTGTTTTTGTAAGTAAAGGTGTACAGCCACACCCATCTGTTTAGTTATATCAGTGGCTGCTTTTGCACTATGATGGCAGGGTTGAGTGGTTGTAGCTGAGACCGTGTGCCCTGCAGAGTCTAAAATATTTCCTCTCTGGCCCCTTATGGAAAGTTTGCTAACTCTTGACATATGTTATATATTAGTGAATATTCTTATTTGAAAGCACATGCACATGTCATTGCTTCTGCACTTAGCATCACATCTCCCCATTTTCTCATAGTAGACTCATTTTTCTCTGTGTTTGTAATGATTTCTCTAGTTTGTGTAAATTATTCTTTGTATTGTGTACATATGATGCACCTTATTTTGTCTGCATTATTTTCCGTACCTTCCTCCTGTCTTTCCCTCACTTGCTTCTTCCTGTGTCATTCTGATCTTTATTAAAGCTTCCCAACTTTTTGGTCGCCTAGTGATACTCCATTATATAATCTGGAACCCTGTGAACCATTGCCGTTTGATGTGGCGCGATTCCGAGGCCTGACGGCTTCTGTGCTGCTGGACCTAACGTATCTGACTGGCATTCACGAAGACATGGGGAAACAGAGCACCAAGCGACATGAGAAGAAACACCGACATGAATCCGAGGAGAAAGGGGATGTTGAGCAGAAACCTGAGAGTGAATCCGCTTTAGATATGCGAACAGGCCTAACATCTGATGATGTCAAAAGTCAGGGTACCACAAGCTCCAAATCAGAAAATGAAATCGCTTCATTTTCTTTAGATCCAACACTGCCAAGTGTGGAATCCCAACATCAAATAACAGAAGGGAAAAGAAAAAATCATGAACATGTGTCCAAAAACCATGACATAGCCCAGTCAGAAATCAGAGCAGTCCAGCTGTCCTATCTTTACCTCGGTGCTATGAAATCACTTAGTGCCCTTCTTGGCTGTAGTAAATATGCTGAGCTGTTGCTGATACCAAAAGTTCTGGCTGAAAACGGCCACAACTCAGACTGTGCAAGTTCTCCAGTTGTTCATGAAGATGTGGAGATGCGAGCAGCCCTGCAGTTCTTGATGCGACACATGGTGAAGCGAGCAGTCATGCGGTCACCCATAAAGAGAGCACTGGGATTAGCTGATCTTGAACGAGCTCAAGCCATGATCTATAAATTAGTGGTTCATGGGCTTTTGGAAGACCAGTTTGGGGGCAAAATTAAGCAAGGTATGTTATCTGATTTTTTTTTTTTTTGCTTTTGTGCTGTTGAGATTATGTTCATAATTGTCAGAAGTGATACATTCTGTAAGTGATTTGTAAAAAAAAATTTTGGTCAAAGCAATTTTCACATCACTTTTTCTTAAAGGAAAACAGTTCTTTTTTGTTATTTTTATATTAGTAATCTTCTGTCTATAATTTTGGTATTTTACACCTGCACCACTGTTAGGACACAGCAATTATTACTACATTTTGTAAAACAAAACTTAATTCATACCAAAAAATGTATTTATTGATCTGACTCAAAATACATAGTATTCTGTCAAGCGCAGTGGCTCACGCCTATAATCCCAGCACTTTGGGAGGCCGAGGCAGACAGATCACTTGAGGCCAGGAGTACCTGGCCAACATGGTGAAACCCTGTCTCTACTAAAAATACAAAAATTAACTGGGCACAGTGGCGCGTGCCTTTAATCCCAGCTACTCAGGAAGCTGAGGTAGTAGAATCTCTTGAACCCGGGAGGCAGAGTTACAGTGAGCCAAGATTGTGCCACTGCACTCAAGCCTGGGTGGCTGAGCGAGACCCTGTCTCAAAAAACAAACAAAAGCGAAATAAAATACATGGTATTCTGGTATCTTTTCAGAGACATTTTGAATAAATTAATTAAAGTCTCTACTTTCATAGGCTGGATATTGCATGTTAAAAAAAAAAGAGCCCCTGTTTTATCTTGTTTCCTCACATTTGGGGAGAATGTGAATTGAGAAATAAAAATGAGATTCATTCAGTAAATGTTTATTGAGTGCATACTCTGTGTTGGGTACTTTCTTAGGTTCTGGAGAGGCAGCAGTTAAAACAAAGTCCCTTGCCTTCATGGAGTTTATATTGTTCTTCCTTCTCCCCTTCTTCTTTCCCTTTTTGCTTATTCCTTTTCTTCTTGACTTAGCTTAGATAGTAAGTAGAGAGAGAGAGAGAGAGAGATACATGGTGTACGTAAGTAGGAATGTTAAGATCATGATGATTGTGAAGTAGTGTGGCTTTTTATCAAACTTCACAGAATTACTTGTCTTTGTAGCAACTCATATTTTAGTTAAGTTTATTTGTAGGCTTCCTTAACAGATTAAAATACACGTATATATGTATAAATACTTCGTAAACTTTTAGACATGTTAACTAAGTGGGTTTTTTAATGAAATTGTCCTTTTTAAATCGTGAAGTTTCTATCTAGGTTTTTGCTCTTCTTGTATTTACATGCCTTTATCTTTGCCTATTTGTAGATTACAGATAGGCATCAAAATGAAAGTGTGAAGGAAACACAGTTTTAATGATTGGATACCTTAGAGAACCTCTTGTCAGATCTTACAACCAAAAGTGAGACTTTTTTTGTTTTTAAGAGAACCCACTTCTCTAAAAACAGAAATGTATAATTACAAGGGCTCATTACAATACTGCCTGTAAAGTCTGGAACTAATGAGTACAATAGTGAATACAAAGATGTATATATGTAAGAATATTTTTTTCTGTCAGTCTTTCATAGAAATTGATGCTTGTGAAATATATTTAGAAACTTTTAAATTAAAAAGGTAGAAGTTTTTTATTCCCACTGTTATTTTTGAAAAAACAAATCCTTACTACTTTCTTAACCTTTATTTTGGTTTCTAGAGATTGATCAACAAGCCGAAGAAAGTGACCCTGCCCAGCAGGCACAGACACCGGTTACTACTAGCCCATCGGCCTCAAGCACGACCTCCTTTATGAGCAGCTCTTTGGAGGACACCACAACTGCCACCACTCCAGTCACTGACACAGAAACAGTGCCTGCATCCGAGTCCCCTGGAGTGATGCCTCTTAGTCTTCTCAGGTAGAGAAGTTGACCTTTAATGTCTGCCATACTGATGCCTGTGTTTCTGAAGGCACAGTTGTCCTCTTACGAATAGTATGCCCAGCTGAATCTTGGTGTTCTAGAGCTAGAAAGAACCTAAGAGATCATATAGTCAAGCTCATTTTACTGAAGTTGGAAATGTCCCTCAGAAGTTTAATAACTTACCCAAAATCTCACAGCCAATTAGTGGTGATCCCAGGTCTAATCACTGTGGTGCTGAACATTCTCTCTCTTACCATGATCTTTTTTTCCCCCTAAGTTTTTGAGTATTTTTTTTCCTCAAAAAGTAAATACTTGTATTTTATTCTTTTTTAAAAAATTTTTATTTATTTATTTATTTTGACAGAGCCTTGCTCTGTTGTCCAGGCTGGAGTGCAGTGGTGCGATCTTGGCTCACTGCAAGCTCTGTCTCCCAAGTTCACACCATTCTCCCACTTCAGCCTCCCGAATAGCTGGGACTACAGGCGCCATCCACCATGCCTGGCTAATTTTTTTGTATTTTTGGTAGAGATGGGATTTCACTGTGTTAGCCAGGTTGGTCTTGGTCTCCTGACCTCATGATCCACCTGCCTTGGCCTCCCAAAGTGCTGGGATTATGGGCATGAGCCACCATGCCCAGCCTATATTTTTATTCTTAAAAAAATTTCGGCCGGGCGCGGTGGCTCAAGCCCGTAATCCCAGCACTTTGGGAGGCCGAGACGGGCGGATCACGAGGTCAGGAGATCGAAACCATCCTGGCTAACACGGTGAAACCCCGTCTCTACTAAAA
>NW_012115043.1:7952142-7952753 GCF_000951035.1 Colobus angolensis palliatus
AATTTCAAGCAACTCTGCTTTTCAAACAAAAGAGCATGTCTTATGATGCTTCTTCAGCCAACTCTATTTTAATAAGTTTGTAAATTTCAAGTAATGCTTACTTACTTAAATTTATTTTTGCTTTAATTTGCCAGATGTATACACAAATGAAAACTTTTGAGAGAAGAACCTTCAGGGAGAGACTGTTTTGTGAGCTCTCTTAACTATGACTTAAGTGAAATAAGGGAAGCAAAATGGTTGGCCTCCCTTTTTTTTCTTTCCCCTCTTTCCTTAGTTGAGAAAACATTATGATTCCCACTGTGTAGACTGACATCTTAAACAGTGGAACAGGGTAATGTCTATTATAGTGAGTCTCAATTTTTGGTGTGCCCAAGAGCCACCTGGGAGACTTTTTAAAGCTCTAGGGCTGTATCCCTTAGCAAGTCTGATTCAGTAGGTCTGGTGGGGCTCATAGTTTACATTTTAATTAAGTTTCCCTAGTGATTCTGATGTAGTGGGTAGTGGCTTCAGTGTACACTTTGAGAATTACTGCTGTGGTCTTGTGCAGGAGTACAATCCTAGTACCATTTTCAGTCCCCACATACCTCCTACTTCTTAGCTCTCTCACTGGA
>NW_012115043.1:7953340-7978066 GCF_000951035.1 Colobus angolensis palliatus
GAACTCCCAACCTCAGGGGATCCACCCACCTTGGTTTCCCAAAGTGCTGAAATTACAGGTGTGAGCCGCCATGCCTGGCCCCTGGCTAATTTTTAAAAATTTTTTTGTAGAGACGGGATCTTGCTTTGTTGCCCAGGCTTGTCTTGAACTCCTGGCCTCAAGTGATCCTCTGGCCTCAAAAGTATGCTGGTATTACAGGTGTGAGCCACCATGCTTGCCTGATAGGACATTCTAATATGGTTTTTAATCCCTTTGGCAATTACAGAATTCAAGGCGTCCACACAAAATCAGTAGCATCAATGACTCCTTGTAACCTTTTCAGCTCTTACTAGTGTGAACATGGGATTCAGTGGTAAAATCATGCCCCCTTGCTCCCATAGGCATTCACCAGGACTTTTGACTTCTCATTTCTTCTGTCTTCATTTCCCTGCTATTGGCTGGGACTTCATTAGAGTTGTACTTGGCTCTTACTGGGCAGACATCATTTAGTAGAGGAAAAACCAGGGAACTGCTGCTTCCTGTGTGTATACCATTGTATTACTGACTGGGTAGACAGTACATTTTTGATACTTAGAAAGTTCCTAGTTCTTTTGGACAAATCTGAGGAGCAGTCAGTGTGGATCTTCCTGGACTTTATTCTCTAACCACTGTCCACATTTCTCAACTGAAAAGGGGTTCTCCCCCCATACCTTTCCCCGACTGTGCTCCACATTCTCAACTGAAGAGGGGCTGCCTCCCTGTACTTTTCCCCGACTCTGCAGCTGGCATATCATTCATGTACTGTTTTGCAGTTGTGCTAGGTAACTAAACAGTTACCTTTTCTTTCCATAACTTGCCTGTAAACCATTACTTTCAATCCACGTGAATAATTTCATGACTAGCTTGTGAGTTTATATTAATATTTAAAAGTAACTGCAGGTTACCTATATTTAAAAGCCTTCTTTGCACTCTAACTATGTATACCAAAATACCCCTCTCATCTTGGTATTATAGTCGAAGGAAAGCTCTGTGAAGGCAGGCATGTTTCATCTATTTTGCTAATGGCTATATTTCCCCCATCTGCTGTGTTGCTGGCATTTTGCTGAAAGAATCATAAGGTTTTATTACATTTATACTGAAAGTGCCATATGAGGTAATCGTTTTTAAAATGGAGGAGTTTTTCTCCCCACCCTCCATTAAATTATAGCTAACCTGTTTAGTCTTCCAGGTTGCATCTTCTTCATTAAACTATAGCTGACCTGTTTAGTCTTCCAGGTTGCATATTCTTCTATAAGAAGATTGTGATATGTATTATTTTGTAAATTGGATTTTTATGCTAACCACTGTTATTTTCTTAAAGGCAAATGTTCTCCAGTTACCCAACTACCACTGTACTTCCCACACGTCGGGCACAGACTCCTCCAATATCATCGTTACCCACCTCTCCTTCTGATGAAGTAGGAAGGAGGCAAAGTTTAACTTCTCCTGATTCCCAGTCAGCAAGGCCAGCTAACCGCACAGGTGTGTGTGCTGATATGCATTATGATATCCAAAAGTTGGCATTCCAGATGTGTGGGACTTCATTATGTGGGCATTTTGTTTTGTCTTCACAGAAGGTGTAAAATAGTGATTTTAATGAAGGGGAACTGCCCCTTTAAACTGAGCTATCATCTTCATTTTGAAGCTGTGGATTGAATTATGGCCATTTGGGAGAGAAATGATGTGCTGTACATTAGTCATATCAGCTCCTCATTTTTCCCAATCTAGCCATTTTTAGTGTTGTAAATTTCCCTCTAAGTACTGCTTTAACTGCAACTCACACATTTTGAAATGCTGTGTTTTCATTTTCATTTAAAGTACTTTCTAATTTGCCTTTGATGTCTTCTTTGCCCTCTGGACTATTTCAAAGTATGTTATTTAGTCTTCAAATATTTGGGCGATTTTCTAGGTATCTTTTTATTATTGCTTTCTAATTTTATTATCATCAGAGAACATATCTTATATAATTTGAATCACTTTAAATTTATTGAGACTTGTCTTATAGCCTAGAATATCATCTGTTTTGGTAAATATTCCAAGCGCATTTGGAAAATATGTGTATTGTGCTGTTGTTGAGTGTTCTATAAATTGTTTATCAGGCTCAAATTGGCTGATAGTGTTGTCCAAGTCTTCTTTATCATTACTGATTTTTTTGTCTACTTGTTCTGTCAATTATTTACAGAGTGTTGTTGAAATCTGTGATGATAGCAGTGGATTTTTCTATTTCCTCTTTTCAGTTCTTGTTTCATACATTTCAAAGCTCTGTGTGTAGGTTCATAAACATTTAGGATTCTTATATACTTCTAATGAATAGACCTTTTGTTGTTATGAAATGCCTTTATCCTTGGTGATTTTTTTTTGTCCTGAAATCTGCTTTGTTTGATGTTGCTATAGCCACTCATGCTTTTTAAAAATTGTTAGGATGGTTTATCTTTACTCATCATTTTACTTTTAATCCATTTGTGTCTTTATATTTAAAATGGGTAAAGTCAGCATGTATTAGTTAGGTCTTGCTTTCTTTTTTTTTTAGGATGCAGCCTCTTGCTCTGTCCCCCAGGCTGGACTGATCTTGGGTCACTGTAGCCTCAACCTCTTGGGCTCAAGCAATTCTCCCACCTCAGCTTCCCAAGTAGCTGGGACTACAGGTGCACGCCACCACACCCAGCTAATTTCTGTATTTTTTTTTGTAGAGACAGGGTCTTACCATATTGCCCACGCTGGTCTCAAACTCCTGGCCTCAAGGGAGTCTTGCTTATTTTAATCCAGGCTGCTATTCTCCACCTTTTAATTGGAGCGTTTATGCCTTTTACATTTAATGTGATCATTGATATGGTTGGATTTAAATCCACCTTTTTTCTATTTTGTTCCACCTGTTTTTTGTTCTCTTTTTCTTTTCTACTTTCTTTGAATTAAATGAGTTTTATTATTCCATTTTATCTCCTTTGTTGGCTTATTATCTATACGGTTGGAGCACCAACCCCCTGAACAGTTGAAAATCTTTATATAACTTTTGACTCCATAAAGATGAGAAAATATATTTGCTATTCATTAAGTGGAAGTGGATCCTCATAAAAGTCTTCATTATAATCATATTCCCATTGAGTAGGCTGGGAAAAGGAGAGACTAGTCTTGCTCTCCTAGGAGTGGCAGAGGCAGAAGAAAATCCACGTATAAGTGGACCCAAGCAGTACAAACCCATGTTGTTCAAGGGTCAACTGTACTTAGTTTTATATTTTTAGAGATTACCTTCTGGTTTATAGTATACATCTTTAATTATCAGAGTCTACCTTAAAGTGGTATTGTATCACTTCATACATAGTTAAAATAATAATTTTACCACAGGATGATTTTATTTTCCTTTTCTCATCATTTATACTTTTGTTATCATACATTTCACTTTTACATATGTTATAAGCTCCATAATAAATTATTATTTGTTTTGGATAGTTTTTATAGCTATATCTTCTAATTCATTCATCTTTTCTTCTGCAGTGTCTAATGTTCTGTTAATCTCGTGTATTTTTCTGTTCAGACACTGTAGTTTTCATCGGTAGACATTTGATTTGTTTTGTTTTTAAATCTCATCTTCCATGTTTATTTCACATGCTCAGTCTTTCCTCTGACTTACTGAATATGTGGAATAATAGTTGATTCTCATTAGCAATAGTTATGTTCTAAAAGGTCATTATGGACACTGAATTAGCAAATACTGAACCGTTGCTCCTAGGAGAAGTACAGGATTAAGTTCCTGTGAACTCCTAGTTACATTTCTGTCATCTAATCAGTATACTGTATAATCTTGTTTTATGCATCCTTCTATTTAAAGATACCACAATTAACATATACTGTTTATTCACTAACAGTGAGCTCATGGCCACTAACACTATAGCTCATCATGAATGAAGGTTATCTAACATATATATTTTCTCCATAAGGCACATTACAGCTTCCTTGTGCTTAGAAACACTAGACAACACTTTAGCACTATGCCTGGGGCCATTTTAATCAGGGAAATCACCGACCAAAAGCACAAAATTGCAAAGAATGTAGCACTAAATAGACTGTGAAAAGGACACTTGTTTTTCACATAAGAGCTGAAACATGAAGGCAGAGCATCACCTTGTTGGACCTTAGCTGTGAACACATGTGTTGAGGGACTAAACTTTTTAGTCCCTCTGCATATGTCACAAATGACTACAAAAGTACATGAGTATCGATTTTGAGTTTACAAATAAATTTTATTGAGTACACAAATTTGCAAATATGGAACTTAGATGAGGAGTGGGACATTTACATATTCTTATAGTACCTCCACACAAATCTTTACTAAGTATAACATAAATGGATGTTAGTAAAACTAGGATTACAGGCGTGAGCCATAGTGCCCAGCCACATATTCTGAGTAAAGGAAAATTTCATTAAACTTGGACGATACTAGGAAATTGAGGACTATGAAGACACTTTTTACTCATGGTATCTAGTGATATTTAGGTTCTTATTTCTCTTCCTTTTGTCTCAGCGTTGTCAGACCCAAGCAGTAGACTTTCAACTTCTCCTCCTCCTCCAGCAATTGCAGTTCCCTTGCTGGAAATGGGATTCTCTCTTCGGCAGATTGCCAAAGCCATGGAAGCTACAGGTACAATAAGTTTTTATATATCAGTGTATACAGATATGAGAAGTCCTAGCTTATTAAAGACAACATAATTTTTAAGAGGCTATGAAACTTGGTAAGATTTTTAACACTATATTTTGTTACAAGAGCATCATAGCAAATGCTCTTAAGCTGGTAACATAAAGACCTAATTCTTTGCTCAAAGTCAGCATCAGACTTTTTCCCCTGTATAGGTGCTCGGGGAGAGGCTGATGCCCAGAATATCACTGTCCTTGCCATGTGGATGATAGAGCACCCTGGCCATGAGGATGAAGAGGAGCCCCAGTCGGGCAGCACAGCAGACTCTAGGCATGGAGCAGCTGTTCTAGGCAGTGGCGGGAAGTCAAATGATCCCTGTTATTTGCAGTCACCTGGAGACATACCATCAGCTGATGCTGCTGAAATGGAGGAAGGTTTTAGTGAAAGGTGAAATTCCAGTTCCTGTACTTTTGTTCCATGTGTTATAAATTTCAGAGCCCCATTTATTATATATCCCTTCATAAATGCTTCTAATTATATGTAAAGTTGATAAATATAGTTATATGAAAAGATGGGCATTTTAGTCACAAGTTTATATTTCTGTGAAGGGTAGAAGTGATATGACAAGTTTTGATTTGAACAGGTGTTTTCATGCCAGAAGGAATTTCATAATTTTTGTATAAAATTGTACTGAAAAAGGAAACAAGTTTATTTTGAAGTAAACATGCTAATAAAATAATTTTATCTCATACAAGTGATATTAAATCGAGTATTCATTTTAATATTGGACCTTGATTTAATGTATTTGATAGAATTGAACTTTTTTTTCTTTTTCTTTTTCTTTTTTTTTTTTTTTTGAGACAGAGTCTCACTCTGTCGCCAGGCTGGAGTGCTGTGGCACGATGTTGGCTCACTGCAAGTTCCACCTCCCTGGTTCAAGCAATTTCCTGCCTCAGCCTCCCAAGTAGCTGGGACTATACGCACCTGTCACCATGCCCGGCTCATTTTTTGTGTTTTTAGTAGAGACAGGGTTTCACCGTGTTGGCCAGGATGGTCTCAAACTCCAGCCCTTGTGATCCACCCGCCTCAGCCTCCCAAAGTGCTGGGATTACAGGCATGAGCCACCGTGCCTGGCGTAGAATTGGACTTTTAACTCTTCTCTGTGTAATATTTATATTTTCATCTCTTGTATAGTTTTCAATATCTGGTAGAAGATGCCCCTCTAAGTGTAAAAAGATTTCTGTGATAATGTCTATCCTAAAATGAGATGTAATAGAATATCTTACAAATTCTCCCTAAAAATCTTTTTTCCTTCATCACTTCTTATGACTTTAGATCTTTATTTTTCATTTTAACTATGGAGCCATATAGTAACCAAGGCTTGTGTCCTGTATGGCATGCAAGCTTTTTCCAACAAGCTCAGTGAATATTTTCATAACATATTTCGAAATACCTGTTTTTCCTAGGCAAGGATTCTCAATCATTTCAAATTTTAAGTATTTAATCATTTAGAATTTAGTTAAGGTCATATTTGATCTCATTTAAATTTGAGCTGCATTAAACATCATTTTGTTGTTGGCAGAATTCAAAATCAGGTAAAGTTACTGCTCAGGTCACAGGAAATGATATATGTATAATTGAACTGTACAGGGATAAAGATGTGTTTCACATTTTATCATAAACATATTTTATTCTCAGTGAGAATAAAGTAACACCGCAAGTAAGCTTATACCTATGCTTTCTTTTCATAATGGTTTTTAAAAATCTGTGTTGCTTTCTTACTTGTACTTGTAGCCCTGATAATTTGGATCATACAGAGAATGCAGCTTCTGGAAGTGGACCATCAGCTAGAGGTCGCTCAGCAGTAACGAGAAGGCACAAGTTTGACTTAGCTGCTCGCACATTGCTAGCAAGAGCAGGTAATTATATGTTTCATATCCTTTTTTTTGTGAAAGATCTTATTTTGAAAGCAATATAAAGGCACATTAAAGAAGATGCAAACTAATGATACTAAGTGCTCAGTCCCTCCACATTAACAGAACAGCTATTTGGATATCATTTTCTATGCATTTACATAATTTTATTTAAATCATAGCATACATTCATAGGCTTATTTTAAGTTCCCCCGGGTGCAGAAGTCTATACTGGCCACTTGTAGATTTTGAGAAATTATATAAATGCTCTTCCTTCTGCTCTCAGTCAATTATAATTTAAGAAGTGATGATGCGTGTTTAATATTTAGCATCAGTGGTAAGAAGGAGCTGGAAAGGGCACTGTGCCAAAAAAAGTAGGCACTGGCTTTTCAGATGTACTACTCTGTGGATGTTAGGGCTTCACTGCTAGATAAGGACCAGATTCCCTCATTACATTAGTAAAGTCTAGGATTATGTTCTGGGCGTGTAAAATATAAATTATAAGGAATATATTTTCCAAATCAAAAACTTGAATATGTGATTTGTCAAAACAGAATTTGATCATTGAAATACTAGAACATAAGTAATGATTCAGTGATTTATGGGAACAGTGAGAGAACTTGAGACCATCCTAGAAAATATAGGATGTATATTTCTCATATAATTAAGGTGACTGATACGTGTAGGTGAGAACCTATCTCAATTGGCTTATTGGATCTCAGACCATAAAACATCAAATTATACCTATCACACGTGTTTCCTCTCTTGCAAATGGGGATAGTAATAGCACTCATATCTCCCTGGGTTATTGAGAGGTTTAAGTAAGAGAATCCATGCAATGCTTTATAATGTTTTTGTTGCTGTTTTTAGAGGTAGGATCTGGATCTGTCACCCAAGCTGGAGTGCAATGGCACAAAATCCTAGGTCACTGTAACCCTAAACCCCTGGGCTCAAGACATCCTCCTGTCTCAGCCTCCTGAGTAGCTAGGACTACAGGCACATGCCACCATATCCAGCTAACTTTTTAAATTTTTTTGTAAAGACAGGGTCTTAGTATGTTGCCCAGGCTGGTCTCAAACTCCTAGCCTCAAGTGATTTCTCCTGCCTCCACCTCCCAAAGTGCTGGGATTATAGGCATAAGCCACTGCTATAATGATAATCATATAGCAAAAAAACTTCAATAAATATTGGCTGTTACTACATGTATGGCAATTAAGAGCTGGCGAAATACTCAGAATTATTTTATGCATTCAAATAAAATGCCTTTTTTGTTTTGTTCTGAGCGGGATTATACCGCTCCGTGCAGGCCCACAGGAATCAAAGTCGGAGAGAAGGAATATCTTTGCAGCAAGACCCAGGGGCGTTGTATGACTTTAATTTAGATGAGGAATTGGAAATTGATCTTGATGATGAAGCAATGGAAGCTATGTTTGGACAAGACCTGACCAGTGACAATGATATTCTGGGAATGTGGATCCCAGAGGTACTGGATTGGCCTACCTGGGTGTGTGTGACTGCAGCGGGGGCTGCTCTGACTTATTTTCCTGCCCTCCTGTTCATATAGCTTACTAACAGCAGCCTTGCCTAGAGTTGAAACACTCTAAAAAATCTTATATCTCATCCTGATGTTTGGGGATTTAAAGCCTGAGGTTACTTTGATACCTACAAACTAATAAGGAAAAGTCTCTCTTGCTTTCTCTGTGGGATTTTATTGCTTCTCTCCCCAGACAAGATGAATAGAGCCATACTGTGGTAATACTTGATTCTGATGTCAAAGATAGATTACAAAACAAGCATCAGGTTCCATTAGATGTTGACAGGTTATATAACATGGCTGCTATGCTCACATTGCTATCTGAATGCATGTTCTTCTCCTTCATAGGTTCCATTTAATCAATGTAATGCCTAATTCTAGGAACCAGTGCTCACCTAGATCTTGTCAATACTTCCATGTAGGGGAAGGGTACGTGGTGGGTTTGTATGTATACATTGTTTAGCATTACATTTTTGTAGTAGGGAGACCAAAAAGCTCATAGGTGTAAGTCCTACAGGAAAGAGAATCTGCTATATAAATAAGTGAATCGTAATGATTTTTCTCAAAAATTCATAAAATAGGTATGCATTTTGTGACCAGATGAAAATTAATTCTTTTCACTATTTTTTTTTTTTTTAAAAACCTCGTTTCAAGATAGGACAGATTGTCATGTTTATTAACTTTTCTCAGTAGGATACTCAGTTACTTGTATTATTGATATAACTTACTAGAGTAAGAGAGGGCAAAGAACACCTTCAGATTGTGTTATCTGAATTCTGATTTGAAAGAAATATTTATGTAGCATTAATGAAAATGGAAATATTCTAGCATCTGTAATAAAGTAGTTAATTTAATATCATAAATAATCTACTTGGCACTTCTTGGTTTTATGTTAAATTGACTGTAATCATTTGGTATGAAATCCTTTTGTGCAGCATGTTTGCGAGTCTGAAGACAGGGAAGAGGTGGTGGTGTGTGAACTGTGTGAATGCAGTGTCGTCAGCTTCAATCAGCACATGAAGAGAAACCACCCAGGCTGCGGGCGCAGTGCAAACCGCCAGGGCTATCGCAGCAATGGTTCCTATGTGGATGGCTGGTTTGGTGGTGAATGTGGGAGTGGAAATCCATACTACCTGTTATGTGGCACCTGCAGGGAGAAGTACTTAGCCCTGAAGACCAAATCCAAGACAACAAGTTCTGAAAGGTACCTTGAAATTGTCTAAATATCCAGACCTCCTGAAGATACCTCATACCTTAAGTCTTGGGAACTATAGAATTTTCATGTGAGGAGTTGCATTTAACCTTCCCTGAAATCCCATGATTCCTACACTTTGGGCAGAAGGGACGGATGGAGTTTCAGAAATTCATGTTCTGAGGAATAGTGGCATGGCAACATATCCTTCCCTGGAGTTTGACTGTGTTAACCTTTGACTTGTTGGCAAGTAATGGTCAGGACCCTTTCCTTAACCCTCAGGAGGCTTCTACTCAATTCTTTTCGTTGGTGTTTTCTACCATATTTCTGGCATTTTAATTAAGATCTTTTTCCTGATTAAAAAAACAGACTTTTGATTAAATGAGTTCCATAAAAATATTATCTCTTTACATCCTTAATTCCTAGAGAGTAGATTTGTTGCCCTTATTGTCACCTATTAAAATCTTTAAGGCTTTATGGAGTAGAATTTGGTTAAAAGAGTTGTTTTAGGTAACCCAGAAATCTCCCCAGTAGTTGGGTTAAATAATCATTGATGTTGTAAGCATGTGTGTACCTACATACCAGCAGTTTTTATTATGTTAGCCTATAACATGAAACATACTTTTTTATTTTGTGCTGCTTTATTAATGACCTCTTAAAATGTTCTAATGACTTAATTTGCATTTTGGGGTACTAACTGTTTTATATAAAAATGCAATGTTCTTCATGTTTGGTGCAGGTACAAGGGACAAGCTCCAGATCTAATTGGCAAGCAAGACAGTGTGTATGAAGGTAGTTTGTTTTGAGAGCCTCTTTATTTTACATGTTTTTTTATATATCCTCTCTGCTTAACATCTGTTACTAAAATTCACCTTCGTGTGTGTGTGTTTGTATTTGTGTACATGTTAACTTAAATTTTCCCTTAAAAACTCAAGGTAGTTTAATAGCAACAACCCTGGTTTAAAAGTCATAGGAAGAGAACCTGGTTTCAAACATCAGCTTTACCACAGAATATTCATTTCTATTTGGTGTATTTTTTTTCGAAGTAGGGAAAGGATGTGGTATATTTTGAATTTCCACCCTAATTGTGGAAAGTAAAAAATAAATAGAGATGAGCATTGATTTTTCTGGAGCACTCATTTTCTTGAAATAACTCATTCCCTAATGATTACAGACAGCTAAGAACTCTTTGTTAGACCCATGACAGTATTTTTAATTAGTTTAAACCTCTATTACCAGCTGTAGCATTTGCTATTGCTGTCAATTTACGTAACTACATTGACTCCCTTTCCCTGAGAGTCTCACTTATGCTTTAGGAGTGCAGTTTGGTTAAGTTTGCAGGAGATGGTGCTGTAGTTCATTGTGTGGTCACTGGACTTTCAGTCCATCTGCATTTTATTTATTTATTTATTTATTATTTTTATTTCTTTGAGATGGAGTCTCACTCTGTTGCCCAGGCTGGAGTGCTGTGGCGTGATCTCAGCTTACTGCAGCCTCCACCTCCCAGGTTCAAGCGATTCTCCTGTCTCAGCCTCCTGAGTAGCTGGGATTACAGGTGCACACCACCATGCCTGGCTAATTTTTGTATTTTTTGGTAGGGATGGGGTTTCATCATGTGGGCCAGGCTGGTCTCAAATTCCTGACCTTAGGTAATCCGCCCACCTTGGCCTCCCAGAGTGCTGGGATTACAGGCGTGAGCCGTCGCATCTGGCCGCTCATCTGCATTTTAGATGTGTTTTCAGAATAACCATTGCCAGCAGATTTATGTAATATTTATACTCACATACTATACATTTATTTATTTAAATTCCAGAAGACTGGGACATGTTGGATGTTGATGAAGATGAAAAGCTAACTGGTGAAGAAGAATTTGAATTGCTTGCTGGACCGCTTGGTTTAAATGACCGGCGCATTGTACCAGAACCAGTTCAGTTCCCTGATAGTGATCCACTAGGAGCATCAGTAGCAATGGTCACAGCCACCAACAGTATGGAAGAGACTCTAATGCAAATAGGTAAACTGAAATGCTGATTTGCATTGATTTTATAGCATCTACTGTAGTTTGTTTCTTAGGTAAATAATAATAATAAAGTAAAAGTAATTAAGACTAATGGTTCAACATTATCTCACCCTAACAAGTCTCTTTAGCCAGTTGTTTTAACATTTTGAAGGTATAATGTGATATTAAATTTTGGCTGAGCATGTTGGCTAATGCTGGTGATCCCAGCACTTTGGAAGGCCGAAGAAAGAAGGTCACTTGAAGCCAACAGTTCAGGACCAACCTGGGCAACATGGTGAGACCCATTTCTATAAAAAAAAAGAAGAAGAGTAGCTGGGTGTGGTGGTGTGCACCTTTAGTGCCAGCTACTCAGGAGGCTGAGGCGGAAAAATCGTTTAAGCCCAGGAGTTTGAGGTTATGGTGAGCGATGATTGAGCCATTGCACTCCAGCCTGGGTGACAGAACCAGACCCTGTCTCAAGAGGAAAAAATAAACTTTTAAAATTTTTTTTGTCTTTCATGATATCGAAGCAATAAAAAGATTTATAAGACTTGTTATTTAAAAAAAAAAAAAAACTTGGTGTTAAGAGAATCCTGTAGCCAACTCAAAATTATTGTGCAGTCTTCTTTTTATTTGGGTGAGAGGGTGTGGTAAATTTTTGGTATAGGGAATACAAAATAAAGAATTGGGTGGTATTGGTAATTCAGTCCTTTATAAATTCTCAAAGCATGTTTTTAAAACTATCTTATATCTTTCTTATCAGTAGATGTGATACATGGACAAAATGAACAAAACAATACTTAATGGAAAAATTTGTCCTATGGTAAATACATTGTTAACATAGAAATATCTAAGTTAGAAATATCCAAGTTTAAACTTAGAAATATGTGAGTTTCTCCTAAGAAATTTTCTGTATAACCAAGTTCCAGATGAGCAAAAGACATTGGTTTGTTATGGAACCTCTGTAGAACAGGAAATTTTTTTAGTAGTTCAGATGTATTTTTTTTATTACCTTGTTGAGAACGAAACAAAATTATGTTTTTCAGGTTGCCATGGCTCCGTAGAAAAGAGTTCCTCTGGGAGAATAACGTTAGGAGAGCAGGCAGCTGCCCTAGCAAACCCTCATGACCGTGTGGTGGCTTTAAGGAGAGTGACTGCTGCTGCTCAGGTTCTTCTGGCCAGAACCATGGTCATGAGAGCACTGTCTCTTCTCTCAGTCAGGTAAGTGTTATTTTATGTCATATGATGCTAAGTTAACTTCTAATGTACGTTAGCTGGGAGTCTGGTGGTGTTTGGGAGGGTGAGATAGAATTTTAGAAGCTTGACTATGTACTGTTGAATGAAAGATGTTAGACATAGTCATCATTGTTATTCACTCAATTGGTCTTTCAGTTAATACTTGACTCTTTTTAGGTAGAAAATAATGCCATTATTACAACTGAGTAAACTGCATACATTTTATTTTGTTGCTTGAAATGGGAAACTAAGGCTGTTGATCCAAATGGTGCTGGATTAAAAACTAAAGGTCAAAATGTATTGACCGTCTGTGTAGCTAAGTCAGCCTGCAGATACCATCATGGGGATCCTTGCTGTTTTCATACTGTGGATTGTAATGTAAAAAGGGGATGAGAACCAGAAATACCTAAAAGATAGCCGTTTAAGAAGTGATGAAGCAGGAATATTTAATGGCAAATCAGTGAAGGCAGAAGGATCCTGAAAGGAAAACAAAATTTCCATAAGACTGTGTGCTATTGGCTCAAGGATAGGCAAATAGGATAGTACAGAAGAGAGTTCAGAAACCGACCCACACATATAAATAAACACTTGATTTATGACAGTGGTTCACACTGTAGAGCAATAGAGAAAGGATATTTTTTTCAATAACTGAAGCAGGGTCTGATGGTTTATCCACATAGGAAAAAAAAAAAGCCTTGGTCCCAACCTCATATTATATAAAGCAAATAGTTATAAAGTGGCCCTTAGATTTAAATATGAAAGAAAAATAAATCAGTAAAGTTTATTGAAGGTAACATAGAAGAATTTCTTCTTGATCTTGGGACAGGCAAAAATTCCTCAAGCAAGTCACAAAAGGAATCTGCCATAAAAGATTGATAAATTGGAATACAATAAAATAGAAAACCTCTGTTTACCAAAGTGATTTGAAAAGTAAGAAAGTAAAAAAGCAAGCCATAGAATGGGAGAAGATATTAGTAACACATCTAACCAACAGAATGTGTAAATAATTCCTATAAGTTAACAAGAAAAAAACAACCCAGAAGAAAGTGGGCAAAACACATTAAGAAGTGTTTCACAGAAGAGGATCTCCAAATGGCCAATAAACATGAAAAGATGTTCAACCTCATCGAGTCTTTGGAGAAATGGAAATTAAAACCCAATGTGATTGGGAGGCCAAGACAGGAAGAACCCTTGAGCCCAGGAGTTTGAGACCATCCTGGGAAACATAGTGAGACCCTGTCTCAAAAAACAAAACAAAAAAAAAAACACCTAAGACAAAAACCCCACCAATGAGATACTACTGCACACCCACAAGAATGGCAAACATTTAAAACACTAGGGAGAAAAAAGTGACTGAAACAGCTAAAACTCTCATACATTGTTAATGAGAAAATAAATTGGTATAACCACTTTGGAAAACTGTTCGATAGTATCAACTAATGCTGAACATGAATATACTCTGTGACCCAGAGATCCACTTCTGGGTGTATATCCAACAGAAATACTTAAATATGTGCCCCCTAAAGACATCTCCAATCATTCATGGTAGTACTATTCATAATAGCCCCATGTTGGAAGCCACCTGATTGTCATCTGTATGGATAAATGAACTGTGGCAGATTTCATGTATATGTCAATGAAAATGAACTGCTCAATGCTACAAGATTTGGATGAATCTTACAAACATAATATTGAAGAAGCCAGACACAAAAGAGTACATACATTATTATTCAATTGATGTAAAGTTCAAAAGCAGGCAAAACTAATTTGTAGCTTTAGAAGTCAGGATAGTGGTTGCTCTTGGGAGCATCGTGACTGAGAAAAGCCCAAAGCAGGTTTCTGAGGTACTGGCAATGTTCTGTTTCTTGATCTGGAGGGTGGTGACATGGGTTTGTTCAGTTTACGAAAATTTGTGCTTTGTGAACATTCCTGTTTTACTTTGGCAGTTCAATTGTACTTCAAGTATATGCCAATATTTATTAAAAGGAGAGAAAGTTTAGATGCCAGTTTTCAGCTTGGTATCTTTGGCAACTCTTAGGACATGTATGGCTAATGATAGTGCAGCTTACATTTTATTATGGTTGTTGATGCTGTGAATGATATGTGGGACTGCAAATGGTCCCTTAAGAAATCCATTTTCTTTATCCATCTGAAACGTTTTTCTTTACTGGCAGTGGTTCCAGTTGTAGCCTGGCTGCTGGTCTTGAGTCTCTGGGGCTAACAGATATCCGAACACTGGTTCGATTAATGTGCTTGGCAGCGGCAGGGAGAGCTGGCCTCTCCACCAGCCCTTCTGCCATGGCTAGCACCTCAGAACGATCACGAGGTGGGCATAGCAAGGCTAACAAGCCTATCTCTTGCCTGGCCTATCTGAGCACAGCAGTGGGATGTCTGGCATCAAATGCTCCTAGTGCTGCCAAACTGCTGGTACAGTTGTGTACACAGGTAAGCTAGTTTCAGAACTTTTCCCCATTACATTGCTTATTTCTGACTGATTCTTGAGCCTTTTGAAATGAAATATTTTTGTTTCAAAATTACATGTAAAAATTAAACCTGTTTTTCCAATTGCTTCTTCAGAATTTGATTTCTGCTGCAACAGGTGTAAATCTAACCACAGTTGATGATTCAATTCAGCGAAAGTTTCTACCCAGCTTTCTCCGAGGAATTGCTGAAGAGAACAAGCTTGTGACCTCCCCAAACTTTGTTGTAACACAGGCCCTTGTGGCATTGCTAGCAGATAAAGGGGCCAAACTAAGACCTAACTATGATAAGTCAGAAGTTGAAAAGAAAGGTAGGTTTCATACTACTGAAAGATACAGTCTTCTAGTCGACTTTATTCTTATTTTTAAATAATGTTTTTACATTGTTAGTATATGATAAATTATGACATGTGAGTTTCTTAAGTTTAGAACATAAAAGAAGTGCATGGATACTTTTTCCACTGTGTATGGAAACAAATATTAGAAAATGTACCATGTTATTTTAGTTACAGATTATGATTTGAGTTGCCATAGATAATAATCCTGGTAGATTTCTTTAATAAAATTTAGATGAAGGTAGTGTTATTTTTCTCTTTGTTTTAAGATTATAACCCTTTGAAGGGACTACTTATCACTACTATCTGCCTTTTTCTTCATCAGGACCATTTAGCCAAGAGATATGGCTTTTGTTTTTTGTTTGTTTATTTTTGAGACAGTCTCACTCTGTCGCCCAGACTGGAGTGCAGTGGCATGATCTTGACTCAGTACAACCTCCACCTCCTGGGTTCAAGTGATTCTCCTGCCTCAGCCTCCCAAGTAGCTAGGATTACAGGCACATGCCACCACGCCTGGCTAATTTCTGTATTTTTAGTAGAGACAGGGTTTTGCGTGTTGGCCAGGCTGATCTTGAACTCCTGGCCTCATGTGATCCGCCCACCTCGACCTCCCAAAGTGCTCAGATTACAGGCATGAGCCACCATGCCTGGCCGGTACTGGCTTTTGGATCTATCAGCCCAGTTCCTTGACTGGCTACAATCACACCATCACTTTTGAGCAACAAAAGCCAAGCTGTTTTTCTTAAAGGCATGCTGTCTCTGTTCTGGTTTTAAAATTATTCCTGCTGCTTTCTTAGTCTACTGAGTCCTTGGAGAAAAGACTACTGATTGTTGTGTAATAAAATTTATTTATTTATTTATTTATTTTTGAGATGGAGTCTTGCTCTGTCACCCAGGCTGTAGTGTAGTGGTGCGATCTCGGCTCACCGCAGCCTCTGTCTCCCAGGTTGAAGCAATTCTCCTGCCTCAGCCTCCCGAGTAGCTGGGATTATAGGCGCATGCCACCACACCCAGCTAAGTTTTGTGTGTGTGTGTGTGTGTTTTCAGTAGAGATGGGGTTTTGCCATTTTGGCCAGCCTGGTCTCGAACTCCTGACTTCAGGTGATCCTTCCACCTCGGCCTCCCAAAGTGCTGAGATTACAGGCATGAGCCACCACACTTGGCCTAAAATGTATATTTTTAATGAATCAGGTTTCTTACAGAATTTGATGTGAGATAAATGCTTTATTTCTTATGTGCATATTTTAGTGAAATAATTACTGGGAAAAGTGCTAATTCTTAAAAGATATGGGTTAACCCATTTGCTTGTTCACCACCACCAGATCTCACCTGAGCATCATTTCATGTTTTGTTTAAGCAGGTTTAATTGCCCAATTGTATGCCCATCCTTCCTATGATCCTTCTGCTGTAGGCCCTCTGGAGCTGGCTAATGCCCTGGCAGCCTGCTGCCTTTCCTCCAGGCTGTCCTCACAGCATCGGCAATGGGCGGCTCAGCAACTCGTGCGCACTCTTGCTGCACACGACCGTGACAACCAAACTACTCTGCAGACACTCGCCGATATGGGAGGAGATCTTAGAAAATGTTCCTTTATCAAGTTGGAGGCTCATCAGAACAGAGTAAGTATTTTGAATGTAAAGTGTGTTAATCACCTTATGTAAGATGAAATAGTCTCTGCCCTTCTCAAAGAGCTCAAAGTTTAGGTCTCTCTCTTTGTGTCACTCTCTTTCACACATGCACACATACACACACATGCACATAATTACAAAAATGTTCCTGGCAGTTACCAACTCTGCTTTCTCTGTATGCTAGTTTGATATAATAGTATACAAACGGGAGAATTGGATGGGGGATGAGAAGAAAACCAAAGGAATAGCTTCACAAAAGATGAAGGCTTTTGCATTTGGCCCTCTGTTATCTGTGGGTTCCACATCCATTGATTCAACCAACTACCAATGCAAAATATTGGGGTAAAAAATAATGATCCAATACTAAAAAATAATACAAATAAAAAGTACAGTATAACTTTTGTGCATAGTATTTACATTCTATTAGGTATTTAAAGTAATCTTGAGATGATTTAAATTACATGGGAAGATATACATATGTTATATGCAGATAATACCCCATTTTTATAAGGAATCTGTCTGCAAATTTAGGGCAGGGGATCATGGAACCAATCACCCACAGATACTGAAGGACAACATGCAAGAAGAAAAGAAATTGGCCTCACTATTTTAATCTAACCCACAGGGTCTCTCAGCTATAACAAGAAATGAAGGTTGAATTGTATTACTTAAATAATTTTTTTTTTTTTTTGGATGGAGTCTCACCCAGGCTGGAGTACAGTGGCGAGATCTTAGCTCACTATAGTCCCCGCCTCCCAGATTCAAGTGATTCTCCTGCCTCAGCCTCCCGAGTAGCTGGGATTACAGGTGTGTACCACCACACCCAGCTAATTTTTTGTATTTTTAGTGGAAACAGGGTTTTTCCATGTTGGCCGTGCTGGTCTCAAACTCCTGACCTCAGGTGATCTGCCCGCCTTGGCCTCCCAAAGTGCTGGGATTACAGGTGTGAGCCACTGCACCCGGCCTACTTAAACAATTTCTAAAATTATTTCTTAGTCTGTTATTTATTTTATAGTACATAATATGTTAAAGTACTTATTAAGTAAATATATTTAGTAAAGATTATAATAGGTCTCAGATAATTCAAATACGTTAGTGCATAGTACCTTAAAGCTATACGTCAAATAAGTATAGCCTCAAATATATTTGCAAGCCATTTAGAAAAGAATGGAGGCTGGGTGTGGTGGCTCATGCCTATAATCCCAGAACTTTGAGAGGCTGAAGTGGGCAGATCACTTGAGGCCAGGCATTCAAGACCAGCCTGACTAACATGGTGAAACCTGTCTCTACTAAAAATACAAAAATTAGCCAGGCATGGTGGCACATACCTGTAATCCAGCTACTTGGAGGCTGAGGCACGAGAATTGCTTGAACACGGGAGGTGGAGGTTGCAGTGAGCTGAGATTGAGCCACTGCACTCCAGTCTGGGCAACAGAGCAAGACTTCATCTCAATAAAAGAAAAGAAAAGAATGGATGCTTTTCTTTTAATTTCATGGTAGGTTTTTAAAAATTGGATACAACTTTTTCAAATAATAAAATCATATGAATCAAATATTACTAGACTTACCCGTTTCAACTTTTCTAGGTAATGACATGTGTTTGGTGTAATAAAAAAGGTCTTTTGGCTACAAGTGGCAATGATGGCACCATCCGCGTCTGGAATGTTACCAAGAAGCAATATTCACTGCAACAGACCTGTGTGTTCAACAGATTGTGAGTGCTAACATCACATGTATACCATTTAAAATAAGAGAATCCTAAACATGCCTCATCTTGGTTGTGTTAATGTAATCATATTGTCACTAAAAGTTTTTGAAATTTTCTTTTAGATTAGTATTACTGTATCTTCAGTGTGTATTTTTAGCTTTCCAGGATAACAATTCAGAAAACATAATTTTAAACCATCTGTATCTGGACTTAGAATTAAATCAAGATCTACTGGTAAATAAGCATTCAGCTATGTAAAACAGTAGGCTAATTTGCCATAGGTCTTTAAGAGTTGTTTAGGAATTAGAGTAATTATATTGCTTCTGTATCAGAATGTAGCATTTTTAACAGTTTTTTTTTGTTTGTTTTTTGTTTTGTTTTGTTTTGAGACAGAGTCTCACTCTGTTGCCTAGGCTAGATTGCAATGGCGCAATCTTGGCTCACCACAACCTCTGCCTCCTGGGTTCAAGCAATTCTCCTGCCTCAGCTTCCCACGTAGCTGGGACTACAGGCACCCGCCATCATGCCCGGCTAAGTTTTGTATTTTTAGTAGAGATGGGATTTCACTATGTTGGCCAGGCTGGTCTCAAACTCCTGACTTCATGATCTGCCCGCCTCAGCCTCCCAAAATGCTGGGATTACAGATGTGAGCCACCGCGCCTGGCTGCATTTTTAATAATTTTATAGCCAGCTGTAGCTATTTCTTTTCTGAAGACCTCCCAAGAGATTAGGCAAATAAGAATCAATGTCTTCTGAATAATAACCATCTGTACAACCCATACAAAATTCAGATGTGTTTATTGGCAAGTTGTGTACTAATTAAATGAGGAAGAGCCTAATATCACTCTTTCATAATTCATTTTTCATATGATGACAAATATTAATGAATGTGTAACTGTTAAATACTGCTAGCCAAGGTTTTGAAACAGAAGAATCAGTTACACACTCTAGTCTATGTGAAACCTTTATTTTAAGGTTTGGGGTTTAATTTACTTTTGAATGATGGGGATTAGAATTGCATACTTATCTGTTATATTCTAGGGAAGGGGATGCTGAGGAAAGCCTGGGATCACCCAGCGATCCAAGTTTCTCACCAGTTTCCTGGAGTATCAGTGGCAAATATCTAGCAGGCGCTTTGGAAAAGATGGTGAATATCTGGCAAGTTAATGGTAAGAGTCATGTAAACACTAGTAAACTGCTGAAACTAGTTTTTTAAAACCTTCCTCTTAGTCTTCTGAGTCCAAACAGTGGTTTCTCTTCACCTTGAAACTCACAAACCTTCCAACAACTTTGAAAATCTGTAGTCCCAGCACTTTGGGAGGCCGAGACGGGCGGATCACGAGGTCAGGAGATCGAGACCATCCTGGCTAACATGGTGAAACCCCGTCTCTACTAAAAAAAAAATACAAAAAAACTAGCCGGGCGAGGTGGCAGGCGCCTGTAGTCCCAGCTACTTGGGAGTGAACCTGGGAGGTGGAGCTTGCAGTGAACTGAGATCCGGCCACTGCACTCCAGCCTGGGCGACAGAGCGAGACTCCGTCTCAAAAAAAAAAAAAAAAAGAAAATCTATGCACTGTGTGCTTCAAATTAGAGAGGAAGTGCTCATTTATTGACTTTTCTTTCTGAGACTGTCAGCTAACCTAGTAGTTATAAACTTAAATTTTTTTTCATGTACTACTAAGTATTCAGAATAGGATTTGAGGAGATGTAGTCATCACTGAATTTTAAGCTATGTATTCTTTTGAATTGCTTGAAATATTTCTGTTATGTTTATTTTGTAGGTATAAATTCTTGTCAGTTTTTATTATTCCTCTCTGGAAAGTAAAAATAATTATTGTAATACTGAGCTTTTTAGTATTTTTGTTTTTTACATATTTGAGGAATAGCAGTTCTGTGTCACATATTTGAGGAATAGCTGGTCTGTGTCACATATTTGAGGAATAGCTGGTCTGTGTCACATATTTGAGGAATAGCTAGCCTTAGCTGCAGGTAAAGTTTCTTACGCTAATCTGGTTATCAGTAATTGTTGAGAAAGGACTTAAGTGCTTGACATCTGTACATTCAGTGTTTTTCTTTACACTCTCTTCTATAAAGGTACCATTTTGTCTTGTTAATAGTTACAGATAGCCAGGCGTGATGACGTGTGCCTGGAACCTTAGGGAATCAGGAGGCTGAGGCCCAAGGATTGCTTGGGCCTAGGAGTTTGAGGCTGCAGTGAGCCATGATCATGCCACTGCACTCACTCCAACTTGGGCAACAGAGCAAGACCCTCTCTCAAAAAAAAAAAAAAAATCAAAAAACAACAACAAAACAGTTACAGAAAAACATTAATTTTATTTATTTATTTATTTTGAGATGGAGTCTCACTCTGTCACTCAGGCTGGAGTGCAGTGGCGTGATCTCGGCTCACTGCAGCCTCCGCCTCCCAGATAGCTGAGACTACAGGTATGCGCCACCACGCCTGGCCAATTTTTTTTGTAGGTTTAGTAGAGATGAGATTTCACCATGTTGGCTAGGCTGGTCTCGAACTCCTGACCTCAGGTGATCGACCTGCCTTGGCCTCCCAAAGTGCTAGGATTACAGGCATGAGCCACTGCGCCCAGCTGAAAAAGTTTAATTTTATGATCATATATAGTATATAAATGAAGGATCCTGCCTTCACAGTCTTATTTATTTAGCAGGCTATTATGAAATTCGGTACTGCTTTGAGTGTGTTTTAGAATTAAGTAGTATTTATTTTTGTTCCTTTTTTTTCTTTTTAATAATTAAGTAACAACTAGTTAACATTTTTTCCCTCTTTAGGAGGAAAAGGATTAGTAGATATTCAGCCTCACTGGGTATCTGCCCTGGCTTGGCCAGAAGAGGGTCCGGCTGCAGCCTGGTCAGGAGAGTCTCCAGAATTGTTGTTGGTGGGACGGATGGATGGATCTCTGGGACTGATTGAAGTTGTTGATGTGTCCACCATGCACCGTCGAGAATTGGAGCATTGCTATCGAAAGGATGGTAAATGACTGCACTTATGTCTAGTTGGTAGAGTCTCCAACTTCCTTTCTAGACTTAGCTTTTTGACACTTACTTTTAAAAATGCTAAGTGAATATTATCTTTGTTTTCAAAATTTTCCAGTCATGTTTTAATTCTAATTAGTTACTGAATTGAAAGATATTTATCTCCCAGCCCCCACCACACATCTCTGCCAAAATGAGATTTAATAGTATTATAACATATTAGTCATTCATCTTTTGTGTGGCTTAATATTTATAGCAGATTCCAAGTCTCCTTTGAAAGTTAGGACTGTCCAAGAGAGAAAAAGATCATAATCATTGATGGAGATGAAATTGTGTGTGTGTGTGTGTGTGTGTGTGTGTGTGTGTTTGAGAAGGAGTCTCACTCTGTCACCAGGCTGGAGTGCAGTGGTGTGATCTTGGCTCACTGCAACCTCTGACTCGTTGGTTCAAGCTATTCTCCTGCCTCAGCCTTCCGAGTAGCTGGGATTACAGGCATTCACCACCACGCCCAGCTAATTTTTGTATTTTTAGTAGAGACAGGGTTTCACCATCTTGGCCAGGATGGTCTTGATCTCCAGACCTTGTGATCCCCCTGCCTCGACCTCCCACAGTGCTGGGATTACAGGCGTGAGCCAACGCGCCTGGCCGAGGTGAAATTGTCTTTAAAAAAATTAGCAAAATTGAAGTAATGGAGGAAGGGGGAAGAGGGGAATTCCTGGTCTGATAAGAGAGTGGGAAGTCCGCTTTCTTCTTACTGTGGTGTTCCTTTGAATATGAACGCATCTCACTAGATTTTGTTGGTTGTCTGGGGGAAGTTGGGTAATTCAGAGGTCATAGTGCCTGCTTACATGGTATTCCATTAACAGAAGAGGTTTATTTTGTTTGTTTGAAAATAGGTAATACTTTGATAGGGTTGAAAAATTTAAGTTTTAAAATGTATACAGTGAAAAGTCTTTCTCCCACCTGCTCAATTCCCACACTCCCATTCTACCCTCACAGATACTGTTTTTACTTCTTTTGTAGCCTTTCAGTGTTACATGTACTTAAAGAAGCAAATAGAAATACAGATTGTTAGAAGAGAACATTTTGATAGAATGTGGAAACATACTGAATAGGGAATATTAAATCAGCAGAAAAAGAGATGTAATTTTCTTTCTGTGATTTGAATTATTTCACTTCTTAGTATCATGGTAGATTCTGGTCCAAAAGGAAAGAACCTACGGTGACTTAAAATCAGCAAAGCAATTTAATTTTTGTCTTTATTTTTCAACAACCACCTGAAAAAGAATGAAAGATTATAAATTAGGTAGTCCTTGTCACAGTTAAGTGACACTTTTAAAAAGTATGTTACATGGAATCCCCACTGTACGCCTACATTTTGTCTGAATGCATTAAAGAGCTATTTGGAAACTTACTTGCAGTGGTTACATTATCATTATTTGTTTCAGTCTCTGTCTTTTAAGTCAGACAATGACAAATAATTCTCTTTTTCTTATTCTTTTTCTTTTGTTTTTATCATGTTAGTGTCTGTTACTTGCATTGCATGGTTCAGTGAAGACAGACCATTTGCCGTGGGATATTTTGATGGAAAATTGTTACTGGGAACAAAGGAACCACTTGAGAAAGGAGGCATTGTTCTAATTGACGCACATAAGGTAAATGCATCTTTTAAAAACATAATTTTATGGGATACAAGTGTAATTTTGTTAACATGCATAGATTACACAGTGGCGAAGTCAGAGATTGTAGGATATCCATCACCCAAATGACATACATTGTACCACCCATCAAGTAATCTCTCATAATCTACCCTCCTCCCAGCCCTCACCCTTCCAAGTCTTCCTTGTTGTCTACCATTCCACACTCTAGGCCCTTGTGTACACATGAGTTCCCTTTTCCCACTTTCTTGCCAACAACTGTTGTTTTTTGTCTTTTTAATAATAACCACTTAAAAGTGAAAAAAATCTAATATTTGTCTTTCTGTGTCTGACTTATTTCACTTAAGATAATGGGGTCCAGTTCCGACCATGTTGCTGTAAAATACCTGATTTCATTCTTTTTATGGCTGCATAGTATCCCATTGTTTATGTATACCACGTTTTCATTATCCGGTCATCCATTGATGGACACTTAGGTTGATTCCATATCTTTGCTATTGTGAATGGTGCTGTGATGAACGTATGAGTGCAGGTATCTCTTTGAGGAAATGATTTATTTTCCTTTGGGTAGATACTCAGTAGTGGGATTGCTGGATCCAATGGTAGTTCCATTTTTTGTTCATTGAGAAATCCCCATACTGTTTTTGATAGAGTTTGTACTAATTTACATTCCCACCAACAGTGTTTAAGAGCTCCCTTTTTGCCACTTTCTTGCCAGCATCTGTTGTTTTTTGTCTTTTTAATAATAACCATCCTGACTGGGGTGAGATGATATCTCATTGTGGTTTTATTTATTTATTTTTTTTAATTTAAATTTTTATTTTTTTAGACGGAGTCTAGCTTTGTCACCCAGGCTGGAGTACAGTGGCGTGATCTTGGCTCACTGCAATTTCCACCCCCCAGGTTCAAGCAATTCTCCTGCCTCAGTCTCCTGAGTAGCTGGGATTACAGGTGCCCACCACCATTCCTGGCTAATTTTTGTATTTTTAGTGGAGACAGAGTTTCACCATATTGGTCAGGCTGGTCTTGAGCTCCTGACCTCAAGTGATCTGCCCCCCTCAGCCTCCCAAAGTGCTGGGATTACAGGCGTGAGCCAACGCTCATGGCTCATTATGGTTTGAATTTGCTTTTCTCTGATGATGAGTGATATTGAGCATTTTTTCATATGCCTGTTGGCTATTTGTATATATTCTGGTAAAAGCATCTTTACCAGATAGTTGCTTTTTCTTGCTTTTTTTTCCCCCTCCTGAGACGGAGTCTTGCTCTGTCACCCAGGCATGATCTCGGCTCACTGCAACCTCCGCTTCCTGGGTTCAAGCAGTTTTCCTGCCTCAGCCTCCTGAGTAGCTGGGATTACAGGTGCCTGCCACTACTCCCAGCTAATGACCTCG
>NW_012115043.1:7978411-8010710 GCF_000951035.1 Colobus angolensis palliatus
CACCTCGCCTGGCTAGCTTTTTGTATTTTTTAGTAGAGACGGGGTTTCACCGTGTTAGCCAGGATGGTCTCGAACTCCTGACCTCGTGATCCGTCCGTCTCGGCCTCCCAAAGTGCTGGGATTACAGGCTTGAGCCACCGCGCCCGGCCAATATTAGTTTCTTTTAAAATTTTTTTATGTCAGTTAGTTATAACTTAATGTTCTATTATTGCACAAAATCTTTGGACAGTGGATATACATGGATAAGTCTATGTAAAAATAAATAAGCCATGAAAGAGTAAAGCCAAAACAGTTAAGAACACCCTGGGAATACCTCCCAGGGTGTCAGAATGCCTCCCAGTAATGTCAGAAATTCCATTCATGAAGAATAATTTTTTTTTTACCTTAAACAGAAGTTACCAATTCAGATATTTACAGGACCATCTAGGCGAATAGCATAAATGCATGAAACCAGCAAGTTGGAAGGTGTGGAAGAGGATTGAAAAATAAAAATAAAATCAGAAGAGCCTAATGATCACAGCTATATAAACACAAAACATATCCCAGATTCTTATAAGTGTTTGCTGTTGAGGTGTGAGGGGAGCTTTTTTTTAAAGTCTCTTCTTTTTCGTACTGTAATGATTACCAGTCAATAAGGATAACTCTTAATAATACACATGCTAATGAGAGATAACATATCCCTTTTTAGTCAGAATTTCATAATTCGTTCATCCTACTAACATTTGTTGAGCTTTGACTGTAGCAAATATATATGACACAGACTGTATTAAAGGGTAAGTTGGTCTAGTGATTGGGAATAATATGGTAGCATCTGATTTGCATAAAATATTGATTTCAAAATAATGGAGTTATAGAAATATAGATGCTAAGAAATATAGGTTATATATTACTGAATTTAAAGTATTTGTGAAGGAAACATTACTCTGATTTTTTTTTTCTCTTCCTTCCATTTTAAGGATACTCTTATTAGCATGAAGTGGGACCCTACAGGTCATATTCTTATGACATGTGCCAAAGAAGACAGTGTGAAACTCTGGAGCTCTATTTCAGGATGCTGGCGCTGTCTGCATTCACTCTGCCATCCGTCTATTGTAAATGGCATTGCTTGGTGCCGCCTTCCAGGGAAAGGATCCAAGTTGCAGTTACTGATGGCTACGTATGTTGTCAATTTGCATCTATGCATCTTAGTTTTTATATTAGTATAGACTGTTATTTGCATTAAGTGTGGCTTCTCAGTAGTCTTAAAGAGTTTATTGCCAGTTACTATTCTTATAATGTGTAACATTATAAGATTACCTCGCTGGGCATGGTGGCTCACATCTGTAATCCCAGCACTTTGGGAGGCTGAGGCAGGCGGTTCACGAAGTCAGGAGATCGAGACCATCCTGGCTAACACAGTGAAACCTCGTCTCTACTAAAAATACAAAAAATTAGCCGGGCGTGGTGACGGGCGCCTGTAGTCCCAGCTACTCGGGAGGCTGAGGCAGGAGAATGGCGTGAACCTGGGAGGCGGAGGTTGCAGTGAGCAGAGATCATGCCACTGCGCTCCGGCCTGGGTGACAGAGCGAGACTCCGTCTCAAAAAAAAAAAAAAAAAAAAAAAATTACCTCAGAGAAAAGAAAAAGCAGTAATTGTCCAGTGTGAAACTTGGTATGTAATCTCCTTATCTCTGGGTGTGATGTTGTTAGAATATTGGCCTCGGTTATATTTCTTGTAAAAGATTGTATGTACTACAAATAAGTTTAAAAAATGATGTAGTGGTTCTGTCAGATCTTAATTGATTGCAATTTGGAAATATTTTTACTTACGCATATTGACTTGTTTTGGTTTTATGTAATCAATTTTTTTAAGTGGCTGTCAGAGTGGTTTAGTGTGTGTTTGGCGTATTCCGCAAGATACTACACAGACCAGTGTGACTAGTGCAGAAGGATGGTGGGACCAGGAATCAAATTGCCAGGTAACATTCTGGTGTTTTTGAAGACTTTGTCTGAAACTATGGAAAGTATATTACATCAAAGTAATTCTCCCTTGGTTACTAAAAAAGTCATTAGCATATCCCAAAGGGCAAGATCCATTGGGAAATATAAGTAATTGTCATCCTGAATTAGCTTAATTTTTTATAAATCAGAGATACCATAATTACTTGGTCAAATGAGATATTCCATACATATTAAGTGGTGACTGTTACTGTGATAGTGGATATAATTAATACTACAGATAGAGAAGTCATAAGTTGTTAGTTCATTAAAACAGAAACTCCATGGGAGCACATCCATCCAAAGAATCTCCAGCTGATGCCAGAATCCTTGCTATGGAGAATGATTTGTTTACATTAAACAGAAGTTACAAACTTAGATATTTAGAGAGCCCTCTAGTCAAGTAACATAAATTCATGAAGCTAGGGTCAGAAGGTTTGGAGAGGGCAAAAAAACAAAAACAGAAAAAAAATGAAGACGCATACATGCTTTATATAAAGGCACACAGCTGATTGTCAATTTCCAGAATTAAGAGCCTGTTGTTACCAGATTGTTTTATTTTTTTTCTATAGGTGCTAAGAATCCAATGTTTAAGTAAAATTTCCCAATATTGAACATTGGCACCTAACTTAAAATTGTTTAAAACACTGAGTGGCCAGTCAGATTGCATCTCTGAGCTACCAGTTTGTAACTTCTGTTGCCTTCCTTTTGCTCTTGATACCCTTGGAAGAAATACACTTTACATCATCTTTGGGTAATGAATACATCTAGTATTATGTTGTCATAACTAAAAGGAAGAAGGAGCTTAACGGTGGGGAGAAAGGGTGAAGAGGGAGGGAAGGAGTAGCCAACTCACTAATAGGAGAATATCACAGAATATCACAGCAGTGGAGGTGGGAGTACTACAGATAAGTCTGGTTTACTCTTTGTGCTGGAGGGTAACCCTATAGACAGGCCTTACCTATGTCACTTCTAAAGCCTGCAGAACAAATGTGTGACAGAACCATCAGCCGACAAAAAGAGAAATCTATTTATATAGAGTCAGCATGTGCAGTTCACAAATGTTAGGGTATAAAAATGAAAATTACATGAAGTGAAAATTTAAAAATTAAAACACTGGTTACAAAGTAGTCAGAATTTTCCTGTCTCTGAGGGATAATTAGAACTTTGAGATGTTGTTTCTGTAGTTTGAAGACTGGAAAACTAGTTTAGAAATACATTTTTTTAAAAAAGATGAAAGTCAGCTTCAACAAAGGAGAATCAGATATTTTATTATTGATTCAGTCAAGCTAACTATCCTTTATGAGGAAAATTCTCTCCCCCTTGCCAATTTTATTCTGAAATATAAAATTTCCAAGAGTGAATGATAAATCTTGAACTTATAATTTATCTTTATTTTAATACATGTTAAAAATAATGAATTTCAGGATGGATGTAGGAAATCATCAGGAGCCAAGTGTGTTTATCAGCTGCGGGGACATATCACTCCTGTTCGGACTGTTGCCTTTAGTTCTGATGGGTTGGCCCTGGTGTCTGGTGGACTAGGTGGGCTCATGAACATTTGGTCTTTAAGGGTAAGAGCATAGATTTTATTTTTATGTTAAGGAATATTTTGACATTAACTTAAACACATATGATAAAAATTAACCAATCCTAGAAACATTTTATATAGTATTCTCTTGAATGCTGAGGAAACTTCTTTCAGAATCCTCTGCCCTTACATTTTTTTTACTAATGATAAGTACTTTTAAAATCAGCTGGGTCCTAGACAATGAGGTAGTAGGTATGTGATTGGACATTGCTGAATTTAGCTAAAATGTAGACTTTAGAATATGTTTTTGTCAATGTAAAGTATAAACTTAAATGTAAATTCTACCTAAAGTTCAATGATCTGTATTGGTAAATATATCTCATTTTAGGATGGCTCTGTCTTGCAAACTGTTGTGATAGGCTCTGGAGCTATTCAGACCACAGTATGGATTCCAGAAGTTGGAGTAGCTGCTTGCTCAAATAGATCAAAGGTAATATTGTAGTTATAACAAATGATGGGGTGTAAGCTTGTAAGGAACTTCAGAAATCATAGTGTAACCACCTCACTTTATGGAGGAGAAACCTGATATCCACAGGGATTACTACTTGTCCAAAACAGTCCAACTATTTAGTAGCAGAAGGAGAATTAGAACTTAGTCTTCTGCTTTATAGTCTAGTACTTTTTCTACTACACTCCATACTTCGGCGACAGTGCTTAGATGTTGAACAATTTCATTTCCATTGGAAGTAATGAAGTAGATTTTGACTTTCTGCCATGGTTTTTGACAATAGCACTAAACTGTCTCAAGGCTGGGCACAGTGGCTCGTGCCTGTAATCCCACCACTTTGGGGAGGCCGGGGTGGGCAGATTGCTTGAGGTCAGGAGTTCAAGACCAGCCTGGCCAACATGGTGAAACCTATCTCTACTAAAAATACAAAAATTAGCCAAGCGTGGTAGCAAATGCCTATAGTCTCAGCTACTTGGAAGGCTGAGGCAGGAGAATCACTTGAACTCAGGAGGCAGAGGTTTCAGTGAGCCAAGATTGCACCATTGTACTCCAACCTGGGTGACAGAGCGAGAGCCCATCCCAAAGGAAAAAAAACTATCTCAAACAAATTTTCCCTGGAAAGAAGCATTGCAAAGCCATTTAACTCAGTATACAAAATATATCTTGGCTTTCAAATTTAATATTCTAGGAAAAATGCTGGTCCCCTGCTGTGAAGTAATTCTATGATATAACATTATTCCCTACAGTATTATTTTTCATACCCTTAAAGATTAGAGCCAATGTGCCGATTTAATTTACATTTTATATCGTTAAATGATGTTAAAATAAGCTGTAAACCTTCATGAAAGGTTCTACTGAAAGTAAAATGTAGAATCAGACCCTAGGCAGTAGTGGCCTGTGCAGAATAAGCCATAGAGCCAGAGTTAAAGCAGTGTTACCTCTTTTGCAGCTATCCTTGTAGTCATGTCAGACATGACTTTTGAAATATATTAGATACCTTATTCTGCAAGTTCTGAAGAAATAGTTAATAATTGACATTATTTCCTTTTAAAGTACCAGCTAATCAGAGGTAGTTCACAAATTTTATTGTATCTCATTATTTTTTACTTAGACAAAATTTAGGATATTTTGAAGTTCCATAGGCATTAAAAGTATAGCCTTTTTGGATATACAATATCCAAAAAGCAAAGATGTCCCAGTTACTAGAAGGAATTTCACAGATGAAATGGTGATAGCATTATTTTTTATGTAAACAGATTTATCATGTGACATAATTTATTTTCAACCAGGATGTTTTGGTCGTGAATTGTACAGCAGAATGGGCAGCTGCCAATCACGTTTTGGCAACCTGTCGGACAGCACTGAAACAGCAGGGTGTTCTGGGATTGAACATGGCACCCTGCATGAGAGCATTTCTGGAGCGGCTCCCCATGATGCTTCAGGAACAGTATGCCTATGAAAAGGTAACTCATTACACTCACTCCTAGAGATCCACAGATATCCAGTGCTTGATATCTGTGATTGATTATAGCCTTGAACTTATCCCTTAAGAGCATGAGGTCTGAGGAAAATAAGTGGGGCTATTTGGGCAGAATCAAATGAAGGTAAGTCATGCCTAAAAGAGTTGTTCAGCAACCCTAAGTCTATTCTTGCTTTATTTTCACCAGAGTAAAATAAGGAAACAAACAAACACCAAGTTTGTATTACTGTTGTTCAGATTGTTTATTCACTCCAAAGCTTCTTAAAATACCTATGCAGCAGAATTCCATCTTCCCTTTTCTGACCCACACATGTATCTATTTTTATATGGCTTGGCCATTCCAAAGTTGAGGGATAGGGATGGATGCGGATATCAGAGTGAACATTGTCTCCACTTGTGGGATAAATCTTTGTGGAAAATTTAGTGTAAGAGCTATGTTGAATTGAGTAGGATCATTGAATACTGGAATGAGGAATTATAGCATTTGAACTTGTCCAGACAGTGATCCTAAAGTAGCCTGTCTTCCAGCCCTCAGTAGTCACAGTGTACTGACCCCAGCAGAACTCTTTGATTTTTTTTTCTTCTTCTTTTTTTGCCAGACTACATTAATGTAATCAGCTGTTACCACACCCAGTTAATTTCACTAAGGTATTTGCTCAGGTTTTCTTTTCTGAATCACTCAGGCTCCACAACTGGGGAATGCCATGGAAGAAGAAAGGATTTTCCTTTGATAGCTACCAGGATTCTTTTGTAAAGGAGGAAAGTGAGAAGAACACATCTCTGTGGTTTAATAGTTACCTGCTTTTTTTTCCAATCAAGAAAAACCATGATGAAAATGTACTATATGCAGTGTGATATCTTAGATTGGATCCTGGAGCAGAAAACGAGTATTAATGGGAAAACTAAGGAAAACCAAATAAAGTTCTGTGGTTTAGTTAGTACTGTACCAATGTTAGTTTGTTAGTTTTGATAAATGTGCCAGGGTTGTATAAGATGTTAACATTAGATAAAGTTGGGTGAAGGGTATACAGCAATTCTCGGTACTGTCTGTACAACTCTAAATCTAAATTTATTTCCTAGCAAAAATCTTAAACAGTAAACTTCAAAAATAAGACTCCAGACTTTCAGACTGCAGTAGGTTAATTTAGAATATTTGGCACAAATTCTTCGACATAACATCTTTGTATTTTCTTTTAGCCTCATGTGGTTTGTGGCGACCAGCTTGTTCACAGCCCCTATATGCAATGCTTGGCTTCCCTTGCTGTGGGACTTCATCTGGATCAGCTGTTGTGTAACCCTCCAGTGCCACCACACCACCAGAACTGTCTCCCTGACCCTGCATCCTGGAATCCAAATGAATGGGCCTGGTTAGAATGTTTCTCAACCACTATAAAGGCTGCCGAAGCCCTGACCAATGGAGCCCAGTTTCCAGAATCTTTTACCGTTCCAGATCTAGAACCTGTTCCAGAGGATGAACTTGTATTTCTAATGGTAAATGTACTGTGAGCTGCTATTATTTGCAGCTGAGATTTTATCATGGGTATTTGGCATATAGCAGACCCCTAGTAAGT
This sequence comes from Colobus angolensis palliatus, assembly GCF_000951035.1. Taxonomy (NCBI): domain Eukaryota; kingdom Metazoa; phylum Chordata; class Mammalia; order Primates; family Cercopithecidae; genus Colobus; species Colobus angolensis. Next base: position 7,985,478 of record NW_012115043.1, read on the forward strand.
CTTTGCTAGTATGAATGGCTAGAAGTTAAGAGAAGTGGAAAATATTTTTCTTTCAGATAGTCACTTTCAATCTGGTGGCAGGCCTCTATAGTGGCAGGAATTGGTAATGTAAGCACTGTTGAACTCTTGTAAACCTGCCAGCTCTCAGTGACATAGTCCTATATTTTCTCACTTTCTTTTGTCCATAGGTACTTTGTTAGTGCCTTACTTGTAAATATCTTAGCATCTTTTCCTGGTCATCTTGTGGGTTATATGCCACATATAGATTCTAATTTATTTGGCATTTCAAGCAAGTCTTTAGTTAGCATCAAATAAAATATAAAAGAGCATCCTGATTGTCATTTCATTCTGATTGTATTTGAGAGTGTATACTGTAGAAACTGTGACATAGATAAAATACCTGTGTAGACTGCAGGCCAGCACATGATCTGACAACCTCTTTGTATACTTAAGATTTATGTATACAAACATTTGGATAGATAACTGTTAACACAATGTGAAACAGACAAATATAAATTGAGTAAAATTATGTAACTGTAGTCATGCATCACTTAATGACAGGGATATGTTCTGAGAAATGCACTGTTAGGCAGTCTTGACACTGGGAATATCATAGAGTACATAGTACTTACCCAAATCTAGGTGATATAGCCTACTTATACAAGACTGTATGGTATAGTCTGATTACTCCTAGGCTATAAACCTGTATGGAATGTTACTGTATTCAGTGCTCTAGGCAGTTGTAACACAATGGTAATTATTTGTGTATGTAAACACAGAAGGTATAATAAAAATAAGGTTTTATAATCTTATGAAAGCATCTTCACACATGCAGTTTGTTGTTGACTGAAATGTCATATGGCACAAAAGTATAGAATATTGTAATCAGAAAATGTCCTTCTAAGCCCATTTGGCCCAACTCTGTAATTTTGTAGATGAGGAAGCTGAAGCCCAGAAAGATGAAGTGATTTGCCCACAGCTACACAAAAAGTTTATAGGGGTGTGGGGTCCTCCTGCTCATGACCTTGTACCTGTGGGTGTTCAGAAAACACATGGCTAGCTTTGAATCACCAGTACTGTAGTGTTAGTGATAGTGAAAGTGTTTATAATAAAGGGAAATACTGACAGTGCATAAAATCAAGTTTGACATAATTATAAAACTGCTCTTAATTTCTCATAATATTACCATGTTCTTTTTTGGAAATAAGACTTAATGATTAGAAGAACACTTTGTTGTTAATAGCCGCTGAATCTTGCCTAAGCAGAATTGATCATTATGTATCCCCTGTTTTTCAGGATAACAGTAAATGGATTAATGGCATGGATGAACAAATTATGTCTTGGGCAACTTCCAGACCTGAGGTCAGTAAAGATGAAGATAACTGTATGATGATTCTCAGTCAGTGTTTTGATTCTAAATACTTGTGCATTTGTACCCTGGTGTCTCCCATACAGGCTGGCACACACTTGGTACTTAGTACATGGCTGTTTTAGTGAATGGATGACTCTAATTTTGAGATGATTGTGGTTTTCTAGGACTGGCACCTGGGAGGTAAATGTGATGTCTACTTATGGGGTGCTGGTAGGCATGGACAGCTGGCAGAAGCTGGAAGAAATGTAATGGTACCTGCAGCAGCTCCCTCATTCTCACAGGCCCAACAGGTAACTAACAGGGTAAAAAATAGAAAAGAAACATGGGACCTGAAAATTCTAATTCTTTTGCTTGTCTTATTGTGGGATAAAGCTTGTCCATTTCATAATCTATTGTGAGGAATCATTAAAGAAAGTCATCATATATAGCTTTCAAATAAAAACTTGCTGTGGTTTTTATCAGACTTCAGAAGTTAACAAATTTCTAAATTTTTCTTTTAAGTTTAATGAACTAACATCATGATGCGTTAGGCCTGCCCAGTATGTATTTCTAGCAGTTTAGATACTCCTAATTAGTGATTTTCTCTTTGGGGCTATAAACTTCCTAGGATCTTTAGCCAGATATTATCGACCACTCCCCTTTTCTAATAATCCTGGTACAACATAGCGCCAAACCCTTCTTGAGGCCACTGCTTTGTCTTTTGCTCTTCTCTACCTCAGCTAGTCCCAGACTGCATGACTCATTCTTATGTATGAGTTTCTGCTTCTTTCTAGCCCAGTCTTTAATATTTCCCCATTACCCCTTCCTTTTTCTTTCATCCATTTTGTTGTTCTAAACTCTTTTAAATAGATGAATCTCATACATCTCTTGGTTAAATAAGCAGTTTTGTAGTCATCAAGGAGTTAAGGGACTGCATAGTTATATCAACTCTTCTCTTTCAGTAAAAAGATAAAAAATTATAAAGGCATTCTGTGTATATGTGGAATCATTTCAAATGCTTGCATGTTGAAGCAGTATAATATAATAAAAAATAAAATATTTAATTCTGTGTTTTTATACTAGGTCATTTGTGGTCAGAATTGTACCTTTGTCATCCAGGCCAATGGCACAGTGTTGGCTTGTGGGGAAGGAAGTTATGGCAGATTAGGACAAGGAAATTCAGATGACCTTCATGTACTAACAGTTATTTCAGCCTTACAAGGTAAAATTGTCCTTAGTTAAAAGATGGTTAGAACCTATGGCCTAATGTAGGTTTGGTCGTACAAACCTTTGCCCTTCTCAAACCTTTGCTAGATAAAATCGTATCGGGTTTTCACTTACATTTAAATCCTTGTCTAGGCATGTGTACAGCCTTAATTTCCATATTTTAAGCTATATTGTAAGTTACTTATCATACAATGCTAGAATTCAATGAAATATAAATAACACTTTTTGAGACCCACTGAAGATTGTAAGCAAATGCTTAAAAATTGCAAAAGTGTAAGTAGGCAGATGTTAATAGCAGTAGCAATCATGCATGTGTTTCATTAAAATTAAAAATCAGTTTATATGGAAATTGCAAATGTGCTAAAGACTTTAAAGGACATCTTCATCAGAGTTCTGTGTGACTTGGAGAGAGAACACTTTGGAGAAACCACCGTACACGCTCCCAGCTTGCTCGTTAACTGAACTCATAGTGACTCTGAAGCCTACAAAGAGAGCACAGACCATTTTTTACGTAAAAGCATACAAGTAACTGAGTTCAAAGCAAGTTCCTGGAAGCTCAAGTTCTTTTTATTGTGATCTGGGTGTGAAGAGCACAGCGGTAGAGATGAGAATGTGTGCTGGGTTTCTGTGGGTTCTGCTGGTCCTTGGCTCTGGGACATTGCACAAACTACGAGACCTCTTTGTGACTCGGTTTTCCCAATTGTAAAAATGGGGTGTTAGTGTCTGTTTCATAGGTTCTATGTGAAAGTAGAAAATGAGATAAACCATGTAAAGCATTTATAGGAGTGGCTAGAGCATAGCCAGTCATTAATGACTATAACTATTGCTGTCATCCTCCTTTTCCTTGTCATCGTCATTATTTTAGGTGACTGTTCCCAGTTTTGCTAGGTTATGGCTACAAATTCAATTTAAAACTAAAGAAATTGGGTCAGGCACTGTGGATCACACCTGTAAACCCAGCACTTTGGGAGGCTGAGGTGGGCAGATCACTTGATGTCAGGAGTTCATGACCAGCCTGGCCAACATGGTGAAACCCTGTCTCTGCTAAAAATATAAAAATTAGCCAGGTGTGGTGACACGTGCCTGTAATCCCAGCTACTCAGGAGGCTGAGGCAAGAGAATTGCTTGAACCCGGGAGGTGGAGGTTGCAGTGAGTCGAGATCACACCACTGCACTCCAGCCTGGGTGACAGAGTAAGACTCCGTCTAAAAAAAAACTAACGAAATTATTCTTATTTTCATAGTACCATTTCAGTGGTTTTTGATTGAGGGCATTCAGTAGCAGCTGCAAGTAAAGAGGAGAGTTTTAACATCCAGTGACTCCTATTGGGTTTCTGTTCTGTTCCAGGCTTTGTGGTGACCCAGCTGGTGACTTCCTGTGGTTCTGATGGGCACTCTATGGCCCTAACTGAAAGTGGTGAGGTCTTTAGCTGGGGAGATGGTGACTATGGTAAACTTGGCCATGGGAACAGCGACAGGCAGCGGCGGCCCAGGCAGATCGAGGCCTTACAAGGAGAAGAAGTGGTGCAGGTCAGGCAGAAAATGGATAAGTTTGCCTTTCATTGTAAATATACTAGTTATTGAATAGGTTTCTTAAAATTAGGTAACAGAAAATATAGTAAAAATATGTTACACTGTCATTATAAGAGATCCATTGGTTTTGGATGTTCAGATTCATTCTTGAGCTTGTCAGAAGTTTGAATGGGCTTTGGTGTTAGCATTGGTCTTGTTAGTATGGGTTAGAATGGTCTTTTTCATGAGCCAACTGGTTGGCCCAGACTGAGGTGCTGCAGGCTCTTGGAAGGAATATTGTGTGGTTTAACTTCTGCCACACAGTTCTTAATACACAGATAAATGGAAAACTTTGCTTTTAACCTATTATTTTTGTTACAAAAGCTAAGTTCATTTGCATTTTCTGGAAAATAGTGTTCTAAAATAATATTGTAAAATGGCATAGCACCTTATAGTTTACAAATGATTTCCCCATTTATTATCTCATTTAGTCTAGGTCATCTGTACACAGCTGAAGAGTAGCAGTAGTTATTCCAGGGTATGCTGTTCAGCTTGGGCTTCCTGAGGCTGTTGAGACAGATCAGACTCGGGAGAGCAGGAGAGCAACTTGGGCAGATCAGTGTACCAGTTGACTGGATGCAGTGGCTTATGCCTGTAATCCTAACACTTGGGGAGTACAAAGCAAGAGGATTGCTTGAGGCCAGGAGTTTGAGACCAGCCTAAACAACATAGCAAGACCCTGTCTCTACAAAAAAATAAAAATAGAAATAAATAGCCAGATGTGGTAGCACATGCCTGTAGTCCCAGCTACTTGGGAGGGTGAGGTGGGAGGATTGCTTGAGCCCAGGAATTCAGGGCTGCAGTGAGCTGTGATCACACCACTGCACTCCAGCCTAGGTGACAGAGCAAGACACTGTCTCTTTAAAATTAAAAAAAATTAAAAAAAAATTTTTTTAAAAAACGTTGGGCTTTGAAGATTCAGTTTTCAGTGAAGTTTATGTAAAGTTTATTGCTACATTAATACCAAAAATGGCAGATCTACGTTTTTCTTAGTTTCCCTTCTTAAAAGTTTTTTTTCTCCTTGGTTCTGTCTTAGATGTCTTGTGGCTTCAAGCATTCAGCAGTGGTCACTTCAGATGGCAAACTGTTTACCTTTGGGAATGGTGACTATGGTCGTCTGGGTCTTGGAAATACCTCTAACAAAAAACTTCCAGAGAGAGTGACTGCACTGGAGGGATATCAGATTGGACAGGCATGGAATAAATCAAGATATTCTAGCTGATCATTGTTTCTCAGTTCTTCTGTGTTCACTTAGACACCCTCAGGAAGATCAGGATCGCCAGTTGTACCTAACCTCATGTACATTTTGTTATGGTCTAATTGATAATTTTAACTGTTTCCCAATGTGAAATTCATGTTTTAAGTCAATTTAAATTTGTTTGTATGACAAACCAACAAATGTAACCCTTATTTCAGGATGTGAATATTTTTAACCCCCCCTTCATAACATACTAATACCACTTGCTATAAAACCCTTAAAAAGTACAGGTACTAATAGCTCCTGTCTGGTAGCTTTGAGTTGAGTGGCTGAATTGCAACATCACTGGTAGCTAGTGCTCCTAAGTAGTAATTATCTCTGTTTTGTATACATCAAGAGTGTCCTTTAACAAGGAAGTATTTTTGGCTTTTTCTATATCATTCCTTAGATAATTTTTGATATGAATGAGTATTTTTGAGTTAGGTATACTTTCCCCCTATCGTTCGTACTGATTATGGTTTAGCCACAGACATTTGAAGGATTTCACTTTGAAGCAAAAAGTTACATATGGACATTAAGAATTATTTCTTGTTGACTTATTTTGGTTAACATTTGTAGTATGCTCTGAAACCATTGTAGATATTTGGAAACATAGCCAAGTTTTTCACTGAAGTAGAGAAAAAGGGTCCCAGAAACGGGGGAGTGTGTTTTAGGTCTTGTGATTTGCCTTACTGAGTACTGTTATTTCCTCAGGTGGCCTGTGGATTAAACCACACTTTGGCAGTGTCAGCAGATGGTTCCATGGTGTGGGCTTTCGGAGATGGAGACTATGGAAAACTAGGCTTAGGAAATTCCACTGCAAAATCTTCACCTCAGGTCAGTACTGCCTTGAATCTAGGTTTTCAGACAACATAAATAGTTTTCATCTATGTCAGTAGTTATTTTTATTTGGAAATAATTTACCTTTAGTAGTTTTGGTAATTCATAATGAAGTTTAGAAGCTTCTGTTGTGCATTCTTGAGTGCCCACATGCTTGGTCTTGATTTTAAATAAGCTATTAATCCAGATAAACTGGATTTAAAATTCTGCAAGGATAAGCTTCTGTCTCCCTAAACAGGTTTCACACTGTAGGACCTCTGATGTAGAGAAGAAATAATTAGAAACATATCTCCAGGGTGTCATGGAAGGAACTATGAGTAATCCTTTGTAACCCTCTGCATGCAGCTGCCATGTTTGCTTATTATTACCACTGAATTACACAGGTACACATCTCCTTTTAAAAAATAATACAAAGGAAATCTGAGTCCATAAAGAAAGAAATTAGAAGCTGTTATTCACACTATAGAAGATTTCTTGACTCCACAGAAGACTTTCTATATGATTGTTGTATGTGGGTTTTCCTGACACATTTCACAAGCAGTGTGGTTTACAAAGCTTCAGCTTATATTCAGATTCACCACCATTTATAGTCTGTGACATCCTGATAGCTGTCTAGTGAATATTCAGTTAGGTATGCAGAGAGGCAGGAAAACCCACTCTGGAGAACATATACAGCAGTTATTGTCACCCATGAAAGCTAAAATGTTAAATTAAAATGGTCTTCTAGTGTTCTTTAAAAGGTCCTGGAATTCCCTGTGGTCTCTGTTACCCAGAGGAATGCTTCTACTTCACATAAGGCCCTGGAGACTTTAGTCAAACTGCCCCTGTCTCTGCACACTCCCTCCCCCAAATTCAGTTAGTTTGCAGAGCAGTAGGAGAAAATAACATTTCAGGTTTGGATTTGGGTCGAATAGGTAAGTGACAATTAGTACTTTTGTTGGAAGATAGTTCTTGATACATGCCATTCGGCAAATTCCAGAGTGATTTTTTTTCTTCTTAAAGTTGTGTGCCTTACACTTTTATTTTGCAGAAAATTGATGTCCTTTGTGGAGTTGGAATAAAAAAGGTTGCTTGTGGAACTCAGTTTTCCGTTGCTTTGACCAAAGATGGTCATGTGTATACCTTTGGTCAAGGTAAGACATTTTTCAGCTTATTTGCTTGGGTACACATCATTATAAACACTGGCCTTCCAGTGTTATAGAATGTGCTCTAAATTGAGTCCTTTTTTTGTTCTAGGTGGTGAGTAGTCACTATGACCTTCTTTCACTAGATAATTTTCCACTCCTTTTTCATGTACTTTACTATAAAGACAAACTCCCCTCCGCATTAAGACCCCTTATGCCAGAGCCTGCACTCTTGCTAGAAGAGGCCCTGCCAAGGGCCGTCCCCTCTTCTTTTCTGCTGCCCTCGACATGCTGCCACAAATACTGCCTTGACCACCAGAGCTCCTCTGTGTCCTGCCTCATTCTTCATCCCTTCTAGGGATTGGGGCTGCAGATCTTAGGAACTGGAGGAATTCATAGGCACTCTGGGTTCAAATCTTGAGTCGGTTCATAAGCCTGGCATTCACAGTGGGACTGAGATTCTTGGCAAGGGTCGTTTTTGAGGGATATGTGAGACAGGTGTGAGGAAGAGGAATTAAACCATGACTGAAGTTTCTAGTTGTGGGAGAACATCGATGTCTCTGACTGAGGACATGAGCTGTTTTGTGGGGAAGGGTGAGGGGCTTAGTTTTAGTTATGTTGAATGGACCCATTTGCCCTACATAAATGTGTGGAAATGTCCACTTAGGCTATTGAGAATTTAGATCTGGAACTGAACTCCAGAAGGATTGGTTATGGAGATGTAGGTTTAGGACATTAGCTGCATAATAGTAGTAGTTAAATCCTTATTCGTATCATCTAAAAAACCCAGAATGAGAGTATAGAATGAGAAAAGGAGAAAATAGAGCTCTGGGGCATTTGATGTAAAGGGCAGGTGGGCACAAGAATAAGACTTGCAAGGGCCGGGTGCCGTGGTTCACACCTGTAATCCCAGCACTTTGGGAGGCCGAGGCGGGTGGATCACCTAAGGTCAAGAGTTCGAGACCAGCCTGGCCAACATGGCGAATTGCTGTCTCTACTAAAAATACAAAAATTAGCTGAGCATGATGGCAGGCGCCTATAATCACAGCTACTCGGGAGGCTGAGGCAGGGAGAATTGCTTGAAGCCGGAAGGCAGAGGTTGCAGTGAGCCGAAATTGTGCCATTGCACTCTGGCCTGGGCAACAAGAGCGAAACTTCATCTCAAAAAAAAAAAAAAAAGATTAAAAAGAAGAATTGGGAGAGCTGGCTTTGAAAGGAGTGGGAAGAGGTTACTGGTGAGCCAGGGCAGTGCAGTCTCTGAGAGGCAGGAAAAGCTGAGGCCACATTATTAGAAGGTTGCATGATGTTCCCATGGGCTGGAGCCTGAAAAGAAGCCACTGCAGTAGGCAATTAGGAGCTGACTCATGGCTTTTGCGAGTAGAATTTCAGTGCAGTGGAGAGAGTGGAAGTTAGGCTGCAGAAGGTAGGCAAGCCAAACGGACCTAGCAGGCTTTGTGCATCAGAAGCTGGCTAGCACCCTCTAGATTTTGGCAAGGTAAAGGGAGAGGTTGGTTGGAAGTTAGAGGACAAGTTGAATGATCTCTCATTTTAGAATATAAGAAACTTAAAATTACCCAGGCATGGTGGCATGTGCCTGTGGTCCGAGCTACTCAGGAGGCTGAGGTGAAGTTGAGGCTACCGTGAGCCGAGATCGCACCACTGCAGTGTACTCCAGTCTGGGCAACAGAGCGAGACCCTGTCTCAAAGAAGAACTTAAGAAACTTGAGGGCCTGAACTGTGTCAGTCAGACTCTATCTTTTCAAAGATGTGGATATTGGAGAAGCCTCTTATTTTGAAACAAGTTACCAATTTTAGATACAACTTTTTAAAAAATTTTTATGAATAAAGAGCCTGTGATGTTTTGCAGAGAAACAGCTTCACACTTTTTATTTATTCAGAACCTGGTGTACCTTTCCGGAATAGCAGCTTTAGCCTCAGTTGAGTTTTATGTGTCATTGCCATTCCACCATAAGAAGCTAAACGACTGATCAGAAAATACAAAAGCACTGTGGTGTGTGGTGCAAAACATTTCCACATGTTTTTGTTTTGTTTTCTTCAGATCGCCTGATAGGCTTGCCAGAGGGGCGTGCTCGCAATCACAATCGACCGCAACAAATCCCTGTCCTGGCTGGAATGATCATTGAAGATGTGGCAGTTGGAGCTGAACACACACTTGCTTTGGCATCAAATGGAGATGTGTATGCCTGGGGGAGCAATTCAGAAGGGCAGGTAAATATTTATATGGCTTGCTGCTATCTCATATTCTAGAAATCTCACAGTGTTCCTCAGTTGGGGAAAGAGATAGGCTAGGAAATTAATAATCTACTAAAATACTCCAAGCACATCACTTTGCCATGGGACTGATTATTTTGTAAGTCTAGTTATGTCTTTCTCTCTTGACTGTGGCCAAAGAAGTGTTATACCATGGTTTAAAACAATTCGGACAGTACAGCAAAGTGATGAAGGGGATTAACTGAGTATATATGTGTGTGTCCTCACACATTGTTAAGTGCCTGGCATGTAGTAAGCTGCAGTATGTAAGGATTTGCTACTGTCAACATCATCATCATTACTACAGCAAGATGTAAGGTTAGGTCCTGGGAATATCAGTTGATCTGGAAAAAGGAATGAAACAATAATATTTTTATATTTTATAATATGATGGCATACAAACTATCTTTAGGTTTATGCAGGAATCTTGTCACCCGCATTATTTATAGGATTAAACTGAGCCTCTGAGATATTGATAAGAGACTCAAAAGGTGGATGTGTTCACCCTCCTCTATTTATGAAGTAGGGCGAGACCTTGGTGTGAGATGTCTGAGGTGCTGTGACGGTGACTTTGAGCTCCACATGCAGAGCCACCTCCCCTTCCTCCATAAATCCTCTCTGGGTCTGGCTTCCCCTAGTGCCAGGGACCCTTAAGTTCAAGGTCTGGCATTATTCATAGTAGCCTCAGTTTGGCTCCTGTGGTTTCCTCATCCCTATATTAAAAGACAAGGAAACCGCTCATCATTGTGGTTGCAGTCTTACTGAAAGGAGAGTTAACGTTGAAGGCCCCTTTGGGAGTTTCCTGGCAGTGGCTTGACATGATCCTTCCTAATGATGTTGATTTGCTTAGCTTCTGAAACACTGGCTCTCCCAGTCAGACCCTAAGTATAGAGATTTGGAGATTAGAATTTGCTTCCATATATGTTTTTATATATGTTTATGTATTGTTACACAGAAATCAGTGTGTTTTAAGTAAAAGCTCCATACATCATTCTGTTATTACTTAACTTTCCAAGAATTCATTTCCTTTCCATAAGTGGAATCCAAGGGTGTGTTAAGTCATTAAGACTCATCTGCTAGATTTGGAATGTCCTTGTTGCAGCTTAGTTTTTAGCAGTCTGAACTGTGAGGACTGTTATGATAGAGAAAATCAGAATGTATTTTATTATTGGGGGCTGGGTGTGGTGGCTCACACCTGTAATCCCAGCACTTTGGGAAGCCGAGGCAGGTGGATCCCAAGGTCAGGAGTTCAAGACCAGCCTGGCCAAGATGGTGAATCCTTGTCTCTACTAAAAATTAAAAAATTAGCTGGGTGTGGTGGTGGGAGCCTGTAATCCCAGCTACTTGGGAGGCTGAGGCAGAAAATTGCTTGAACCAGGGAGGCGGAGGTTGCAGTGAGCTGAGATTGCGCCACTGCACTCTAGCCTAGGTGACAGAGCAAGACTCCATCTCAAAAAAAAAAAAAAAAGAATGCGTTTTATTGATGCTGATGCATGGTACAGTTATTAACTTACTTATATCTGCCACTTTCTAAGAAAAATTTCATATTGACTTCCTCTTTTCCTCTTTCTAATTGAATCTCTGCGTATTTATGATTTATGCCCAGCTCGGTCTAGGCCACACCAACCACGTTCGAGAACCAACCCTGGTAACAGGTCTGCAAGGGAAAAATGTTCGGCAGATCTCGGCTGGCCGCTGCCACAGTGCTGCGTGGACAGCACCACCTGTCCCACCAAGAGCACCAGGTGAGGAAGGAAATCTTCATGCTCTTGCAGCTTCTCTTTCAGCAGTACCCTATGGCACTGTCTGCTTGACAGTTCCAAACTGTATCCAGCATCGTTGTGAAACCATCAAGCCTTTTGCCACACAAAGCATTATTTGTGTTACCAGCACTGGAAGTGTTTTCATAGCAGGTATTTGTCCTGCTGACATCAGTATGAACCAGGTCCTCTCTGCACCCCCCAAAAGAGAATACATATTACTTATGCAAGCAAAAATTTATAATTTTAGCAGCAACTAAGGTTTTTTTTTTTTGAGGTGGAGTCTCGCTCTGTCACCTAGGCTGGAGTACAGTGGTGTGATCTCAGCTGACTGCAACCTCCGCCTCCCAGGTTCAAGTGATTCTCCTGCCTCAGCCTCCCAAGTAGCTGGGACTGCAGGCGTGCACTACCATTCCTGGCTAATTTTTGTATTTTTAGTAGAAACGGGGTTTCGCCATGTTGGCCAATCTGGTCTCAAATTCCTGAACTCCAGTGATCCGCCCGCCTCAGCCTCCCAAAGTGTTGGGATTACAGGCATGAGTCACCGCACCTGGCCAGTATTTTTAATATATAAAAGAAATGACAAATTATAGCTTTCTAAGGCCCACTGTTAGAAATAAAGATTAAAAGCCCTGAGACCATTTGTCAAATTCCTCACCTTAGTTAACCTTTAGAAACACAATTTTATTCTTATGTTTGGCAAGAATATAACTGAAGAAAGAACTGGTGGGCTACTTCTAGCTTTTTGTTGTTTATTTTTAATTTATTGTGAAGTTTTTGTATAGCTACACAAAGATTTAAAGAAAACTGTAATACATACTTGTGTGCTCAACACCCAACTGTGGCCCCTTTCTGATTTGATCTTTTTTTTTTTTTTTTGAGACGGAGTCTCGCTCTGTCGCCCAGGCTGGAGTGCAGTGGCCGTATCTCAGCTCACAGCAAGCTCCACCTCCCGGGTTCACGCCATTCTCCTGCCTCAGCCTCCCAAGTAGCTGGGACTACAGGCGCCCGCCACCTCGCCCGGCTAGTTTTTTGTATTTTTTTTAGTAGAGACGGGGTTTCACCGTGTTAGCCAGGATGGTCTCGATCTCCTGACCTCGTGATCCGCCCGTCTCGGCCTCCCAAAGTGCTGGGATTACAGGCTTGAGCCACCGCGCCCGGCCTTTTGATTTGATCTATCTTCCATTCATTTCAGATGTAGCTATTACCTTAATGTTGTGACATGTGTCATTCTTACACATTTCTTCATATTTGGGTGTTTCTTTTTTTTTTCCCGAGACAGAGTCTCACTCTGTTCCCAGGCTGGATTGTAATGGCGCGATCTCGGCTCATTGCAACCTCTGCCTCCCAGGTTAAAGCAGTTCCCCTGCTTCAGCCTCCTGAGTAGCTGGGATTACAGGCATGCACCACCACGCCCAACTAATTTTTATATTTTTGGTAGAGATGGTGTTCCGCCATATTGGCCAGGCTGGTCTTGAACTCCTGACCTCAAGTGATCCGCCCGCCTCGGCCTCCCAAAGTGCTGGGATTACAGGCTTGAGCCACCGCGCCCGGCCTTTTGATTTGATCTATCTTCCATTCATTTCAGATGTAGCTATTACCTTAATGTTGTGACATGTGTCATTCTTACACATTTCTTCATATTTGGGTGTTTCTTTTTTTTTTCCCGAGACAGAGTCTCACTCTGTTCCCAGGCTGGATTGTAATGGCGCGATCTCGGCTCATTGCAACCTCTGCCTCCCAGGTTAAAGCAGTTCCCCTGCTTCAGCCTCCTGAGTAGCTGGGATTACAGGCATGCACCACCACGCCCAACTAATTTTTATATTTTTGGTAGAGATGGTGTTCCGCCATATTGGCCAGGCTGGTCTTGAACTCCTGACCTCAAGTGATCCACCCACCTCGGCCTCCCAAAGTGCTGGGATTACAGGTGTGAGCCACAGTGTCCAGCCATTGGACAAGGCCCTCAAACCTTGTTTTTCTACCATCTTCTGGTGTCTAAGGCACAAGAATTTCCCTGAAGCAAAGTTGTGTCTAAGAGCTCAGCATTCTCTTCCAGTTTTGCTAACCCCTCTATTTCTTAGGGGGTCCTAAGATTCCCCATAGGGATTTTTTTTTTTTAGATATCTAAGAGAGAAAAGTGGGAATTCCAGGTAGATTCCAAACAAGCAGGAAATGGTTTCTATTAACGGAATCTAGAATGAGCAGAGCTGCCTATGCACTGACAATTTCAGGTACTCAGTGGCTTCAGAGGGATTTCACTTCCACTTCAGGGCAGAAGTTATCCAATGTGACAGGTAAAGGTTCAAGCTCTGGGGCCACCTTGCTGGGGCCGAATCCCAGCTCCTCTTCCTGATCTGAGTGACTTTGAGACTCAGTGTTTTGTCTGTAAAATGAGGATAATAATAACTAACCTACTGCAAAGAGCTATAGAAGTAAGTGGACCCATTCATGTAAAGCTCTTAGAATAGTGCCAGGCACATGGAAGGGACTCAGTAAATGTTAGTTTTTACTACGAAGAAGCATAATACCCCTGGGAATTGCACTGTACCAGTCTTTCTTTACAGGAAACTCAAGGGAGTTTGTATCTTATTTTTACTCTGTGTTTTTGTGGGAGGGTAGCTGTGGATGCAGGCCTTGTAGTCTTTGCTTCTTACAGAACTCTTATTCTTATAGTAAAAGCCTTCATGAACCATGCACCTGTATGTTTCTGTCATTAATACTTTGTGTCAGATCCCTAGCGAATATGGATTTGGCTCTGCTAAGTTTCCCATTTCCATTTTCCAGAACTGCCTACCTAGTCCTTGCCCACATTTGCGGTATTATGAAGATGGCAATTATTAAATGTGAAAGGAAAAACTTGGCTTTATTTACTTATTTTTGTGAAGGAACTGCCTAAGTTCTGTTGTTAAATAAATAGGAAATGAAAAGAGAAAATACCAGGTTTCATTTCCATAATGATAAAGACATTTTATTTTATTTTTTTCTCCGCCCCCTGATAAAGACATTTTAAAAACCAACACAAATGCACACACAAAACTAAGATGAATTGATGGATAGAGGTTGGAATGGGTGTCCATGAGCTTCTCTATATGCTTGAAATTTTTCAAAATGTGGAAAGTGAAAGCAATGCTGTTTCCTTCACAAGTGCCCATTTGCTTTCTGGACAGGTGTGTCAGTACCTCTGCAGCTGGGCCTGCCTGACACACTGCCCCCCCAGTACGGGGCGCTGAGAGAAGTCAGCATTCACACGGTGCGGGCCAGGCTCCGGCTGCTTTACCACTTCTCTGACCTCATGTACTCGTCCTGGAGACTGCTGAACCTTAGCCCCAACAACCAGGTAACAGACTGGCGTGGTAAGCAGCCAGGCACAGACTGGCGTGGTAAGCAGTGCCCATGACATGCTCACCAGGCCCCAGGGCTTTTTCCCTCTGCCTTTGGAAAATGCTTTCATGGCTAATAAGATAACAATTCTGTTTCCATTTTATTGCTGTGTTAGGGACAGTCTAGAGGTTGGTCATGATGCTGCTAGACACAGAGTGGTCTTCCTTCTGTGTTTTGGTTTGTTCAAAAATCAAGTATGAATGGCTAAGCATACCATTTCTTTTTTTGAGACGGAGTCTCGCTCTGTCACCCAGGCTGGAGTGCAGTGGCACAATCTCGGCTCACTGCAACCTCTGCCTCTCAGGTTCAAGCAATTCTTCTGCCTCTCAGGTTCAAGCAATTCTTCTGCCTCGGCCTCCTGAGTAGCTGGGATTACAGGCCTGCACCACCATGCCTGGCTAATTTTTGTATTTTTAGTAGAGACAAGGTTTCAGCATATTAGTCAGACTAATATGAGTTCTGGTCAGTCATGAGACTGGTCTCGAACTCTTCAAATGATCGCCCCACCTCCATCTCTCAAATTGCTGGGATTACAGATGTGAGCCACTGCACTCAGCCACTAAGCGTGCCATTTCTGCAAAGTCTAGAATATGATTTTAAAATGTAAGCACACAAAGCTATTAGAAACACAGGGTTGTTACATAAATGAATCTGAAAAGTTTCAGATACTTTTTTCTCTTCTTACAAATTAGCATTCTGGGTCCTGGGGAAAGGGAGGTCGGGGAAATAAAGTAAGTTTTGCTGATTTGTCTCTTTATGGACTAGTCCAGTAACAAAGTGGCTAGCTATCGTGTGTGTGTATATGTGTGTGTGTGTGTGATTTGACAAATAGACAGCCAGGCAGCAGTCCTGTGCAGCACTAAACAGAGTGTTAGCAAACTGTAATTAGTGGGAGAAATGTTTATAATGTAAAGTGAATTGAGAAAGGCAGCTCAAAATGATAACAGTGTGAAAAACGTTGTGTATGCATACACAGAAAAGAACTGGAAGGAGATAGATGAAATGATCAATGGGGCATCTCTGTATGGTAGGATTTGGAATCACCTAATTTGTGTATACATATGTGTATCCTACTCTGTATTTTCTAAGGTTTTTAAAAATAGTAATTATATGTTTTATCAAAAAAATTTTACACGTTACTAATAGTTACTAATCCTGAGTTTATGCTCTTAAAGTGCATTTTTAAAAGAATGTATGTTCTGTTTTTCAATTTTTTAAATAATATTGAGGCAGGGTCTCACCGTGTGCCCAGGCTGGAGTGCAGTAGTGTGATCTCAGCTCACTGCAGCCTCAACCTCCTTGGACTCAGGTGATCCACCCACCTCAGCCTCCCAGGTAGCTGGGAGTACAGGCACATGCCACCATGCCCAGCTAATTTTTATGTTTTTGTAGAGATGGGTTTTGCCATGTTGCCCAGGCTAGTCTTGAACTCCTGGGCTCAAGTGATCCGCCCACCATAGCCTCCCAAAGTGCTGAGACTACAGGCAGGAGCCACTGCGCCCAGCCAAAATAATGTATGTTCTACAAGTGAAATTGTTATTTCTTTTAAGCCTAGATTATACCATTTCTGATAACCATACCTTCTGTTACAGAACAGCACATCCCATTATAATGCTGGAACTTGGGGCATTGTACAGGGACAACTTCGGCCTTTGTTAGCCCCGAGAGTCTATACTCTGCCAATGGTGCGCTCCATAGGAAAAACCATGGTTCAAGGCAAAAACTATGGACCTCAGATAACTGTAAAGAGGATATCAACCAGGTTAGCATATGTATGTATGTTTCACTAACGAGCTGGGATTTTTTTCAGGTGGATGTTATTACTAATTTCTGTGAGTCTTAGTTTACTCATTTCTAAGGCAGGGTAGATATAATAGTACTTACGTTAGTACCTGGTGTGGTTACAGTGGGCCTAGCACAGTGTTTGTTTGTTAAACTAGCTTTTTCACTCACTGATGGGAAGATGTCATGTGATTTTGGGGAAATTGGTAAGAGTTGTATTTCATTGCTTTCTCCCTTTCTTTTAAAGAGGACGGAAGTGTAAGCCCATTTTTGTCCAAATAGCGAGACAAGTAGTTAAGCTGAATGCATCAGACCTCCGTCTGCCTTCCCGAGCGTGGAAGGTTAAGCTGGTTGGAGAAGGGGCTGATGATGCTGGAGGAGTGTTTGATGACACCATCACAGAGATGTGCCAGGTATATTCCTGCAGTGTCCCCTGCCGAGTTCCCTAGTCTGCTAGTGGCCATTTTGCTGTTTCCAGTGATCACTCTGCCAGGCTTGTTTTCGTAAATGTAGCAAGGATGCATTTGTGAGCCTCATATAAAGGCATGCTTAGTGATACGTAGGCAAATTAGAGCAACAGTTTTTGAAATGCTTTGTCAAGATACCTTACTACATAAATATCAGTTCTTAGGCATCTACCAGTGACTCACCATCTGTTGTGTTATAATATTGGCAGAACAAACAGCAATGGCATATATGTACATTTATGTAACAGACAAATCCGGGAGCACCCATGTGCTCTGATTTATTCTGGTGCTTTTAGAACAAAGTAGAACTGCCAGATTCCAGGGGAGTTAGAAAAATAAATGTTAAGAACTGGTCTTAAAATTAGACCAGTTCTAATTTTAAGATCTGCATTGGCAGCTTTGCTTCCAGATCAGCTCTGTCCTTTCCAGCATTGCCTAGTATCAGGATTTTTCCAGTAAACCCTGTGACTAAAATAATGCTTGACTGTCATTATTGAATCTATTTGAAACATCACTACACTCTTGATAGCCACCACTACTCCTCCCCTGGATTGACTTTCTCATTCCTTTTGGTTCTTCATACATGAGTGCTTTCCATAAGGGGGATTTCCTAATCTCATTTTAAATTGAAACCATGAAAATGAAGTATGAAATTATCAGTTGTCACATGGCATTATAAATTCCTCAAAATACACTCTTTTTAGTATGATCTTTAATGTAATTGGTTTGTTCTCTTCATGCATTTGTCATTTCTCAAAAAATTTTTTCCTTCTTCTACAGGAACTTGAAACTGGTATTGTTGACCTTCTTATACCCTCTCCCAATGCCACCGCAGAAGTGGGTTACAATAGGGACAGGTATGCAGTCAGCAATGTTCATTATGTGTCTAAAATAATAATAATAGCTCACGTTTATTGAGTACTTACTATGTACCAGGCACTGTTTTAAGTGCTTTACACCTATTATCCCCTTCAGTACTCATTATAACCCTAAGGAGTAAATATTATTGTTATCCTCTTGTCAAAGATGAGGAAACAGGCCAGGCGCAGTGGCTAATGCCTATAATCCGAGCACTTTGGGAGGCTGAGGCGGGTGGATCACCTGATGTCAGGAGTTTAAGACCAGCCTGGCCAACATGGTGAAACCCCATCTCTATAAAAAATACAAAAATTAGCTGGGCATGGTGGCACATGCCTGTAATCCCAGCTACTCGGGAGGCTGAGGCAGGAGAATCACTTGATTTGAACCCAGGAAGTGGAGGCTGCAGGGAGCTGAGATTGTGCCACTGCACTCCGGCCTGGGCAACAGAGCAAGACCCCGTCTCAAAAAAAAAAGGGAAACAGGCACATCCTTCAAGACTTGGTGTTTATTGAGACCAAATCAATGATAATATAGAGGGGGAGAGGAAGCTCAGACTTGATCATGAAACCTGGTTTATGTTTCTGAAGGCCCACATGGCCTCCCCATAGTGAATTTTCTACACCAAAATTTGTTTAAGAGTTTTATTATGCTAGCAAGTCACAAAAGTTAGTATTTGCAATTACATATTATCTTTATATTTGCAAAATTTTGAATTTTGGATCCTGTTTCATAGACTTGTAAATTAAAAACAGAATGATTTTAGAAAACAGGGCTTTCTGGAGCAGGTAGCTTAAGATCCTTACATAGTTCTTCTAAAAATAGTTCAGAATACAGTCCATGTGCTGTGTGAAACAGTAACTACATGTGGTCCACATGTGGCTTTTGAGAACTCAACATGTGATTAGGGAAGCTGAAGGACTGAATTTTTAGTTTTATTTAATTACTTTAGCCTCATGTGGCTAATGGATGCCATATTGAACAGTACAGGTATAGACTAACACTGTAGCTGTCATTGCTAACTTATTTCTAACAGAAATGAGGAAAATACTGTTTGAAATATTCCCTTTAATTTTGCAGGTTCCTTTTTAACCCTTCTGCCTGCCTCGATGAACACTTAATGCAGTTTAAGTTTTTAGGAATTTTAATGGGGGTTGCCATTCGCACAAAGAAGCCTCTGGACCTTCACTTGGCCCCTCTGGTGTGGAAGCAGCTGTGCTGTGTCCCACTCACCCTAGAGGACCTGGAGGAGGTGGATCTGCTCTATGTGCAGACTCTCAACAGCATTCTTCACATTGAAGACAGTGGGATTACCGAGGAGAGTTTCCATGAGGTAAATCCTGGCCAGTCTGTGTTTCTACTGGTGTTGACTTCCTATATGCACAGACTAGAATTTTTCTGTGTAAAATTGAGATATAGTCTTCCACTTGCTGTCTGGCTGAACCATGCCATATCTATGCCATTGCTGTCCTTAGCAGCTCAACCCCAGCAGTTTAAACAGCTTCTGATAGACAGAGCAGGCTCCTGGCCTTAGCTGCTCCTTCGCCCTTAATTTTTTTCTGCCTGTTAGAGTGAAGAACCAAGGTGGAAAGGGAGGCCTGGGGTCACCAGAGTTCAACAGGCCTGGTTTGGGAACGGAGAGATTTGGTCCCATTTTTAACTACAGCTGGTTGAGTGATCACGCTGCTGCTGATCAAGTAGCCGGATCAGTCCTACCTGTCTTGTTTTCCTTGTTTTTATCCTTAAAAATTGTGAGTTTGTTATTGCTGTGCCATATTTGTATGTAAAATACTTTTTGCTGTCATTTCTACCATGTAATAAAAATTCTTTTTTCTTCTGTTCCTAGATGATTCCTCTTGATTCTTTTGTTGGCCAAAGTGCTGATGGCAAAATGGTTCCTATAATCCCTGGCGGAAATAGTATCCCACTCACATTTTCCAATAGGAAGGAATATGTGGAGAGGGCCATTGAATATCGACTTCATGAGATGGACAGACAGGTAAGATGAAACTTAACGGGAGGTACACATGAATGCTTGGGTTTCTCTCCAAATGAGAGCTGACCGGTTATGCCAAAATCTGATATGTATTTACTGTGTTAATTCCTCTGTATGTATGTATGTATTTTAATTTACTTATTTATTTTTGAGATAGCATCTCACTCTGTCGCCCAGGCTGGAGTGCAGTGGTGTAATCACAGCTCACTGCAGCCTCTGCCTCCTGGATTCAAGTGATTCTCTGGCCTCAGCTTCCCCAGTAGCTGGGACTACAGGCACGTGCCATCACTCCTAGCTAATCTTTTTATTTTTCGGTAGAGACAGGGTTTTGCCATGTTAGCCAGGCTGGTCTCGAACTCCTGGCCTCAAGTGATCCACCTGCCTCAGCTTCCCAAAGTGTTGGGATTATAGGCGTAAGCCACCGCACTCAGTGATTCCTTTGTATTTATATTTCAAACCCTATTCAGAGACTTTTCAGGCCTTCTCCTTATCCAATGCCTTAAATCGGTTCTGAATTGGTCTTTGGTTGGATTGAGACTGTTTTCATCTGGCATTCAGACCTTGCCTTCTTACTCCTCCTTAGTCTTGTTTGTCCTCATGTCTTACTGCTTCCCAGCTCAGCTGCTTACTGCTTACTGCTTCCCCCTACTCTAGTTGGGTTAGTCAGGGCCCACGTAAATGAACCCCCAAATGCTGGTCTTATGACCTCACATGCATTTCCCTTTCCCTCCCTTGCTGCTATTCTTTAAACCTCAGCTAAGAGGGCATCTCCTGCACACACAAGCTTTCCTCCAGGTCACCAACCTGTAGAGATCTTTTTCCTTACTTTGAAGTTCATTGAAGTTCCTCAAGATATATCACATACTTCTATGTTATGGTCTAAGAATTAGGCCCCAGAATTTAGGCCTTGTTTCCTCAGCTTGCAAGAAATTGAATGAAGAATGCATATTCTATTTCATTTGAGTTACCTTGTTCTGTGCTGACAGGTAGGTAAGCATTTAATAAATAATGGGAGTGTGAATGAGTGACCACAGAAGTAAATATCATGTCCAAAAATGGTTCTTTTGATAATACAATCATTCATAGCATTTCAACAATACTTTATTTGCAGAATATGTTGGGGTCTTCTCAAGAGCTGGACTCAGGCTGTGAAGCTATAGAAGTTTAGTAATTTGAAGTATACATATTCCATACCCCTCACTCCCGGCTCCTTCTTAGACTTTGGCTTTGGGCCAAGTCCAGTCAGAAAAATGATATCTTTAGCCTAATGAAGTTGGGTCTTGTCAGTGATGCTGTTTACACAGCCAGGGATTAGTGTTTGTCTCCAGTTCATGAATATTTTCAATCCCCAGAGAATCAATAACTGACTGGAAATGTACTGATAACCTCCTGCATGCCAGCCACGGTGCCAGGCACTCTTGCCTGCCATTTTCCCCGTAGTTCCTCTGTGAGGTTAGGATCGCCAGCACTGTTTCACAGAAGAAAGCACTGAGTGCCCACGGCAGAGCCAAGACCCCAAACCAGGCTCCAAGATGGTGTCCAGGCTCTTCTGATGACACCTCTTCTTCTGAGGGTTGGATGGACGCTCCCTTTCCACAGCTGTGCTCTGCTCTGCCCTGGCTTTGTTCTGTTCTCAGTAAAAAGCCCTTCTTCCTCTTTCACTTCTTCTTCGTCTGTTTGTCCCATAGCTGTCCTCAGTTGTCCCCCTGCCATCTCCAAGGAGCCAGTCCCATACCTCAGCCTCATTTTTTTTCCAAACAGCTTTTGTTTTGTGTTCCACCAAGCATAACAGCTTGTTTGTTCGTTTTTGTTTTTGTGTGGCAGACTTTGGTGGGGTATTGACCTTTACAGTAGAGCCTGCCTTTACTGCCAGCCTCTGATCCTTACTGGCCAACCTTAGTGCCAGTTTTTTATTTATTTTTTAAGAGAGGGTCTTGCTCTGTCACCCAGGCTGGAGTGCAGTGGCACAGTGATAGCTCACTGCAGCCTTGAACTCTTGGGCTCAAGGGATCTCCTGCCTTAGCCTCCCAAGTAGCTGGGATGACAGGGCAAGCCACTGCACTTGGCCCAGTTTTTTTTAATATAATAAATTTTATTATATATATTTAAGGTGTATAATACGATAATATAGGATATGCATATAGATAGTAAAAAGGTTATTATAGTGAAGCAAATTAACATATCCATCACCTCACATAGTTACTCAATTCCTTAAGGTATAGTCCCTATTCAGATTCTCAGACTTTTTAAATGGTGGTAGATGGTTTTGAGTTGGCCAGGAGCAAAGAAGTATTTATGAAACCTTGAACAATGGTGAGTCTGTGTGTAGGGTATGCACTACTGTATAATCTTGGAGGAGACATTTTTCTAAACAAGTTGTCAAGGCAGCCCCTGGTTGCACCCCACTTGGCACTCCCCACCTTGCCTGTGCCCAGCACTATGATGCTAAGAGAACAGCACAGTGTAGAATTACCCAGTCACACAGAATTTCATGTGGTTACTCATATATAGTTCTCATCAGAGCCACTTGAGAGCAGCAATGTCTGCATTTTTCAGATGAAAAAATTAAGAGAGTTAATAATCGGTAGAGCTGGGAGTTAGAACCCAAGTCTCTTGACGAAATTTGTTGCCTTTTCTATTGCCTTCCTAAAGAAGGACTTCCCATTTTTACTTTCTTCTTTGTACTTTTCAGATTTTTTTTTACAGTGAGCATAAATAATTTTTACAAAAAGGATATAACTGTTTTCAAAAGACAAATATAAATTTAAAAAACAGTAGACAACTAGATGAGTCTCCCAAGAGCTTCTTACCTTTCTGAGATGAAGTGTCCACACATGCATAGTTTGACGGCATATGGCCACATATGATTAGGAATATGAGTGAGCGGGGCTGATATCAGGGAGGGCCCCAGTGGGCTGGGATTTTGTGGTAGAGGGAAGGCAGGCTCCTGAATTGGACTTGAAGTGGAACCAGGAGTGTAAGAATCCCATAGCAGGGAGAGGCTCTAAGAAGGGTTGAGAGGGAGGGAGGGTGGGCTTTTGGACTGATTCTCATAGAGCCTGGCGGTCTGAGAAACAAGTGGAGGGTCTGGGGAGCAGATGAGCAGGCAGCAGGAGGCGCCTAGCCCCACGGGGCCCATAGCAGATGCCAGGTTCACGCACACTCATTGAATGAGCAACCTCTCCTGGGAACAGGTGGCTGCAGTCCGAGAAGGGATGTCCTGGATTGTTCCTGTGCCACTGCTGTCCCTCCTCACAGCGAAACAGCTGGAGCAAATGGTGTGTGGGATGCCCGAGATCTCTGTGGAAGTCTTGAAGAAAGTGGTGCGGTACCGTGAGGTGGATGAGCAGCATCAGCTGGTGCAGTGGTTCTGGCATACGCTGGAAGAGTTCTCCAATGAAGAGCGGGTGCTGTTCATGAGGTTTGTGTCAGGAAGATCTCGGCTGCCAGCCAATACTGCTGACATTTCTCAGAGATTTCAAATCATGAAGGTTGATAGGGTAAGTAAGCTATTCTTTCTTTCTGTCATGTCTGCCTTATTGCTTCGTTGTTGTTGAGACAGGGTCTCACTCTGTAGCCCAGGCTGGAGCACAGTGGCGTGATTTCAGCTCACTGCAACCTCCACTTCCTAGGTTCAAGCAGTTCTGCCTCAGCCTCCCCAATAGCTGGGACTACAGGTGCGCGCCACCACGCCTGGCTAATATTTTTGTATATTTTGGCAGAGACAGGGTTTCACCATGTTGGCCAGGCTGGTCTTGAACTCCTGACCTCGGGAGATCTGCCCACCTCGGCCTCCCAAAGTGCTGGGATTACAGGCCTGAGCCAACATGCCTGGCCCTCTGCCCGTTGTTGCTTTTATGTTGGGGAAACCAAACTATGACCTTCAAGTAGGCCTGCCGATTCATGCTTAATACTTGGAATTTCCATATTAATAAGAAAATCAAGCAGTAAAATTTGTTTAGAAATATCATTTAGCGGCTTTGCAGACGCTGCCGCCGAGGAAATTCTTGTACTACTAGCCATGGTCAACCGTACCGTGTTCTTCGACATTGCCGTCGATGGCGAGCCCTTGGGCCGCGTCTCCTTCGAGCTGTTTGCAGACAAGGTTCCAAAGACAGCAGAAAATTTTCGTGCTCTGAGCACTGGAGAGAAAGGATTTGGTTATAAGGGTTCCTGCTTTCACAGAATTATTCCAGGGTTTATGTGTCAGGGTGGTGACTTCACACGCCATAATGGCACTGGTGGCAAGTCCATCTATGGGGAGAAATTTGAAGATGAGAACTTCATCCTAAAGCATACAGGTCCTGGCATCTTGTCCATGGCAAATGCTGGACCCAACACAAATGGTTCCCAGTTTTTCATCTGCACTGCCAAGACTGAGTGGTTGGATGGCAAGCATGTGGTCTTTGGCAAAGTGAAAGAAGGCATGAATATTGTGGAGGCCATGGAGCGCTTTGGGTCCAGGAATGGCAAGACCAGCAAGAAGATCACCATTGCTGACTGTGGACAACTCGAATAAGTTTGACTTGTGTTTTATTTTAACCACCAGACCATTCCTTCTGTAGCTCAGGAGAGCACCCCTCCACCCCATTTGCTCGCAATATCCTAGAATCTTTGTGCTCTCGCTGCAGTTCCCTTTGGGTTCCATGTTTTCCTTGTTCTCTCCCATGCCTAGCTGGATTGCAGAGTTAAGTTTATGGTTATGAAATAAAAACTAAAAAAAAAAAAAAAAGAAATATCATTTAGCTTCAGTGGGAAGAGTCCTAAGTGGATGTAGAGAGCATACTACAACCAGCAACCTTCCCTAAATCTTCCAGCATCTTCCTGAGTTAAAGCTGAACTTGGCACAGGGATCATCATACTGCCTGTTCCTGCGCTGAGCCATGGCCTTGTTTGTTTTCATGAAGATATTAACCATTAACTGGTGGGTGTGTGCCCCAGAAGGAACCCAGAGATGCGGGGAGCAGCGATAACAATCTATGCCCACTTGTGTGGCATGCATTGTGGGGCAGGCAGGGCTGCATCTCTGCCATCTAAAGGCCCCAGCTGCAGAGCCCCAGCCCAGCTGCCATTTTGACAGATGGCTTAGGAATAAGAGGGCTTAGAGTCTGAAAAGCACACTGCTGCCAGAGTCATCTTTCTTAAGCACCCATCTGACCGTGTCATTCTCCTTCTTTTAGACCTTTCAGAGGCACCCTATGTTGACTCCGAAATAAATGCCAATGACCTTAGCTGCCTTAAACACTTCCACAGTCTGGCCTCTGCCCCACTTTCTGATTCACATCTTTTTTTTTTTTTTTGAGACGGAGTCTCGCTCTGTCGCCCGCGCTGGAGTGCAGTGGCCGGATCTCAGCTCACTGCAAGCTCC